>NC_133659.1:45626908-45990658 GCF_037893015.1 Macrotis lagotis | reverse complement strand
AAAGAGGGTACAGCACCAGAGATGATATTTGAAGGAAGAGAAAGAACAACAGTTGGAGATGAGGAGTACATTGAAGAAAACTGAGGAGAGCCAACAAGGACACACAAAGGCAAAGTAAAGGCACACTGGATTCTGGAATTAGTGATTATTCCAGTAGTCTTAAAATGTGGGGGATGTAAAGGAAGAATTAGATAAAATAGGGCTGGGAGGACAGGACAGAGCCAGATAGTAGAAGCCTTAACAATCAAAAGAGCTAGCTGACATTTTATCCTTTTGGTAATAGGGAACTACTCCACATCTCTTCAATGAATCCCTTCACTTTATGACTAAGCACCTTAGAAGAATCAAAACAAGTCATCTGCAGGTGCTCACACAACATCCAAGGATCCTAAAGAAATTTTGAAACTACTTCAATATAAGAAATGAATATTATTAACCTGTAACATGTTTTCCCACCATGCTAGATGGTTCCAGAGGAAATGGCCAAGGTCCTGTATAGCACTTGAAATAACCCAACAAATCATAGTCATTGAAAGTTTTAGAATGGCATTCAAACAAGTATTTACCAAATGTGCAGACACTGTTTGACATATGAAGAGAAAAAATTTAAATGTTCCATTGTCAGAAAAAACATTACTTTTTAGAGTTGATATGATTTGGTATAATTTAGTACCATCAGGTTCACAATAAAGATTCCAAATAGCTTTTCTTATTACAACAAAAATAGAATTACTTGGTCATATTTCTTGCTAAGAAATCCTTCCTGCAGATCTCACCCATTCCTGGAAAATGGTTGATTCTCTGAAAAATAAAACATAAGGTAGTATTAGTATTTTCATGGTTTATAATTATATATCTGTTCACTTAAATATCCTTCATAAGCTTTTAGTATTTATATGAGTCAAAAATCTTGTAAATACACACACAGGGTGGAAAGAACAAAAAGCTGTCTTGTTTTTTCAATCTCATGCAGAAAGTTTATACAAATTTCCAAGTTCTGGTTCTCTCTCTTGATTAAATAACAGGATAAGGAACACTAGATTTATAGTCTAAAGAGCTCAGTTCAAATCTTGATTAGGCCAATTATTTTCCCTCAAACTCGGTCTCTTCATAGTTTATAAAATGGGACATTGAACTGGATGATCTCAACGGCTCCTTTCAGTTCTAAATACTACAATACATTAACCTGAATGATTTCATGGCCCACCTCTTATTGCTATATTACTACAGGTGGTCATTAGAGAATCATGAGAATAAAGAAAGTCAATTTTATTACCAGACACAACAATGTCTTTACAGTTAACCATGAATTGTCTATAACAAGTATGAAGAGTTATTCAAAATATCAACACCCTGACCAACTCATGTTTGCATTTTTGGTGTGTTTTAGGGCTTAATCTTCTGTATATTTATAATGTCCTGTAAGCAAAATAATGTCCTATAAGCAAAATATGAATGGATAACTCAAGAAGATCTGAGAACAGTCTCAGTTTCCAAATCATCGAGTCCTTCCTCAACAACTCTATAAGGTTTATTCCACCTGAGGCTTGCCAGCTTCTAGAGCTATTCTTGAGGAAGCTTGGAAGAACAAGATTATCTCTTTTTGAAGTTAACAAAGAAGTGACCTACAAAAGGTGTCACTGCTAGTCTATGGTCAATTCAAAACCAGAGCCTCTGGCCCCAAGCTTGCCATATCTGAAGCATACACAAAGCTTGAACCTGATATTTCTTAAGTCACAAAAAGTTTAGGTCTGAAACCATAAGGGTTTCATGGAAAGATAACAGAGAAAAGAGCAAGATCCCAAAGGAGGAAATCCTTCAACTAAACAGAATCCATTGGTAAAGATGATTTCAGCAAAGCAAGGTGCTCATAAGAAGACTAGCAAGGTAGAATCACCTAAGGCAAAAGAGGGGAATCTTTTTTCTGGCTAAGGGACATTTGGATATTTATAACATCATTTGCAGGCTATATGTGGTCAAACTCTTAATTAACCCCCCATGCCTTGGCAATACCAGACAAATATGATGGAGGTTCCCTGCCCCTGACCTAAGGAAACAAGTGTGTGACTTGGAATCAGAAAGATATGGGATCCATTCCTATATCTTGCACTTACAAGCTATGAGGTTCGGTTCATGGGCAAATCACTTTTCTAAGCCTCAATGTCCTTTACTATCAAATGGGCAAAATGCCATCTGCAGTAGCTTATAATGAGGTCCTGGAAATAATAAGATAAAGTATGTAAAAGAAATTATAAACCTTGAAGTGCTATATAAATGTCCCTAGTTATAGTTCTACTAAGTCTTCTTTTAAGTCCCCCTCAAATGAAATATTACAGTTGAGGTAACTTTATGTTCTTTAAGGAAATCAAAGCACTTATAAATTTTTAAGTTGGAAGGTATAATAGAGATCATATATTCCTACCTCCATGGTTTTTTGTTTTGGTCGTTTTTAATTTTTTTTAGATTTTTCAAGGCAATGGAGTTAAGTGGCTTGCCCAAGGCCACACAGCTAGGTAATTATTAAGTGCCTGAGGCTGGATTTGAACTCAGGTACTCCTGACTCCAAGACTGGTGCTCTATCCACTGCTCCACCTATTTTTAAATAAGAAAACTGAGGTCCCTAGAAGGTAAGTAATTTATTCAGGGTCACATGAATAAACAGCATAGGTATAAAAACATATACACATATATACATAGACATGTGATTATGATAAAGAAGATTTTTCCTTTGTTCTTGAAAAAAGACTGTGACATCAGGAAAGAGGAGCTATGACAAGCAAGAGAATTAGATTTGAGTGAGGGCAGTGCTGACACATATACATACATATCTACACATATCCACGCAAACATTGGTATTTGTGTGTATAGAAACAGCTGCATATGATTCCTCTAGCTTACAAGCAAATTAAGATGCAATTTATTCATCATTCACACAACAGTGACTTGGTGTCCATCTGTCCAGAACACTGTGCAAAGTCCAACATTGGATTTAAAGTTTAGACAAGAGTATCTTTGCCCTGAGGGAGCCCCGCATTGAAAACCACCACAATCCCTGCTTCTCACCTGATAGTTTTGAAGTTCTGCAATCTTTTCTTGCTGAACAGCAGCATCACACCATATAAGATTACTTGTTTCATCTTCATCTCGAGCTTTCACAAATCCCATCTCATCTATCACCACACGAACTGCAAATAAGTTAAATTGACATCAAAAAATTTCAAAAATAAAGATATCATGAAAATACTCAATATGCATTCACTGAATGCTTGGTCTTTCCATTATAATATTAAATTTACAAAACATCCAAGAAAATCCCTAAATTTTGGGGTAGCTATGTGGCGTAGCAAAGTCAGGAGGACCTGAGTTCAAATTTGACCTCAGACACAGTAACTGTCTAGCTATGTGACCTTGGGCAAGTCACTTAACCCCACTGCCTTAAATTTAAAAAAAAAATTAAAAACCCTAAATTTTTAGTGTCAGAGGAGTGGATAGATGTGGATACAGTTTAATTAATATGGGTTGTGGGAAATGAAATCTCTTTCCAGATGGCCCCCAAAACCTATCCATTGAGACTTAACTCTTGTACCAAACTGTTAAAGGGATACCATCAATGAGCAAGACAAGGCCCAGATATACCACTTCTGTTATGGGATTGTACTTTCATGGCCTATCCCTGACCTTGGGCTAGCTCCAAAAAGGCCAAGGTAAAAATAAACCTTGTATTCCATCGTCTACTGCCCTCCCCAGTCAGGATTATTTTTAGTCTTCAGTACCAGAGCAGCTGTGCTGGGTTAGGACATGTCAGTGATGAACAAGGGTCCCAATGGGGAGCCCCTGACCTGACACAGGTCTCTGTTAACCACCATTCTGGCCTGAGTTCCCATGCATGAGGGGAAGCTTGTTCATCTGTGTATTAGTGACAGATCCCACCATCACACTTACATTTCCCTGGATGTGCAAGTTGAGAATAATGGTGAAGCCCAAAGCTGAAGATTTTTTTTGTTTCACTTGAACTCTAACTTACAAATTAACATAGAATTTTTTTAAATTTAATTTTGTTGGTGAACTACACCTAATCAGTAATTAGAAAGGAACTGATTTTCCTGATGAAATCTCAAGAGGTTTTAGAAGAAACAGGTAAATTTCCGACTAATAAGAGACGGCAAACAAATTCCACCAACTTCTCCCTCATTTTGGTGCCTCAAAACAAAATTGTGAGCATAGTCATGGAAAAAAGAGGATATGTTCCCCTACTCTTTTTTAAAGGCCTCCTACTTAACATCAAGATTTCATAACTAAGGTTTCTTAGAAAAAAAATATCAGTGATAGAACTTCCTAATTACTGTGCAATTTGAATCGAACTGCTACTTAATTGAAGTTTGAAAATACATTGAAGTCTGAATTCAGATGACCACCATACAATGCAAAAACATCTTTCTGACCTCCCCCTTCCAAATAAAAGGATCACAATAGAATCAATGACTCCTCGTATTTCAGACCTGGAAGGGATTTCAAAGATTATCAAGTTCAACCCTGTTATTTTACAGTTGAGAAAGCAGATGGTGAGGGTTTAAGTGACTTACCTAAGAGTCAAGGCTAAGAGTATATAGAAGAGTTATAAAAATAATCACAAACTTTTACCAAATAACCCCACAGTTAATATATACCCTAAGGGTGTCATTAAAAAGAGCTATCTGTGTGAAAACACTTAGAGCTGCATTAGCTGTAACAGCAAAAACAAACAAACAAACAACTGGAAACAATCTTGGCATCCTGAAGTAGGGGACTGACCTGGATGAAAAATCCCTACTCTCTCCAAGTAGACCACTAAGAATGCCAGGTCTGCTTCCTCCTATCTGTGTGGTATCTGGGCTAGACTTAGGTGGCAACTCTCACTTAATGGTCCACAATGCTCACCCACCAGTCAATCCAAAAGTTCTTTGCATTTATACCTCCTCAGACTAATCAGGGAAGGCAAAGAATTAAATAGAAGCAAGAGTGGGTTGTTGGCCTAAGACTAAGGAAAGGAAAAAGAAATAAACAAGTGATTTCTCCTTAACTATGAATAGCTGCCTCTTTCCTTCTTTTCACAATCTCTAAGATCTTCCCAATGAACCATGATAATTGGTGGATCACTCAGCAAAAACACGTAAGGACTGATATTCCAGCGTTCCTCCCTTTGGGAATCCAGGGATCTAGAGCCTGATTCTGGGTTCAGTTTAATTGGTTCCCCCGGTTAACAGTTAACCTTAGGCTTAAAACTTGAAAGGAAAGGAAATCATATGTGCAAACACCATTTTTTCATCCCTTTGAAAGTATTCTCCAATCACACACCTTGATGCATCTTTTCCAGGATAACAGTGAGGTGAGGGTTTACAAAGCATTTCTGACATAGCACCACAGTCAACATTCTAAAGTCTTTCTTAAAGCTCTTTTACTCTATGAAACAATTTTCAGATTGCAACTGGGACAGTTGAAAACTATTAGGGGACCTCAATTCCAATTAAGTTTGCCACTGGCTGCTGATTAAGTATGGATGAGTCACTGTTTTCTAGTAAATAGGAAGAGAATCTTAAAGATTAATGAAGTACATAGAGAGTAAGGGCAGACAAGGACCCTGATGCTAAAATAATGTACTGCACCCTCCCCTCTCTCCTGACCCCTCTTATCCCTGTTTTGGAATGAAATTTGGGAAAGAGAAGTCCTTTGACTAAGTGGTCCCTTCTCCACCCAAGTCCTCAGATATACTTGCTCTTTATGGTGTGAAGGTGACCCTGGATGGAAAGAATGGGCCCAGCCTCTTAGGCTGGTGTTCGAAGACCAGTCTGGCTAAGTTTGGAGAACTTCATCACTGAGCTGGCTGCAAGGTGATAAATTTTTTTGGCCACAGCAGCTCCAAAAGACCACCTTGTAAGGCATGAAGAGGTTGCCATCCCTGTCCATGGGGAAAGAACCCACAGCAGTGAAATTAGACCCTTGAAGTATTGATGTCCTCTGATTCTTGGAAAAAAATGAAAGGCATACATGCCAGCCGCTCCTCCACAGCCCTCACTGATGATCCAATGAAAAGTATTTCACCTTAAAGCTACTAAATCTAAGAGGTAGCACGGTGTTATGTTGATCCAGGCCTATCTGACCTGGGGTACCTGTACCTCCCAGGGGTGAAGGGAAGCTTCTCAAGTGGGACAGAGAAGATTAGGAATAAGTTTATTTGGCTAATGAAATAAATTTCTCAATTTTATTTCTTATATACATGGTAAATTCTAGGGTTTTTTTTCCCTGTCTTTCATGTTAAAAGAGGGTTATGGGGGCAGCTATGTGGTACAGTGGATAGAGTACCAGCCCTGGAGTCAGGAGGACCTGAATTCAAAGCTGACCTCAGACATTTAATAATTACTTAGCTGTGTGGCCTTGGGCAAGCCTCTTAGCTCCATTGCCTTGCAAAAAAAAAAATAAATAAAACCTAAAATAAAAAAAAAGAGGTTTAAGGGAAAAGTTTCCTGAAAGCCCAGGGCTAAGACGGACAAAAAGCTATCTGCATTTTACCTCTACTCCTGTTCAGCCCTGCAACCAGTCAGGTCTCTGATTCTATATCTGTCAAATGAGGAAAGATAATTTAAATAATTTTTAGGTTCTTTTCCAACCTTAGATCCGGGGAGTTTTTAACTCTCAATTTTTCAAATATTTATTCAAAAATGCTGGGATCTGACTTAAGAAGAATCTGTTCATCCCAATGGTTCCAAAAAATCTTAGGAAAAAAAAGAACAATTCCACCAATAGAAGACAGTCACTTCATGTGGCTATCACCTGGCTAACAAGGTATTTTCAATGCACTTTTTCCTGTGATTTGAGATGAGCAGAGAAGCCCTATAAAAACCCTCATGAGGGAGTATTGCTATGACCTGGTGTTTCAACTGAAACAACTGATATTCCTCCAGGATGAGGAAACTCTCTCTACCCATGTGGATTAGCACCTCTTCTCTAATTATCTCACAAGAGTTGCCTTGAACATTGAGAAACTAAGTGACTTGGTGAGGGTCATACTATCACTATGTGGTACAGGGGGGGACTAAATCCCAGCTCAGAGGCCAGCTCTCTATTACACCTCAGCTGCCCTGCCTCCACAAAAAGCTTTGTTCAAAAAAAAAGTGAAATTAGCCATTAGTTTTTCCAATAGTTGGGGCTGGGGTAGGGTCCAAAATACAGTCTCAGAATTCCATCTAGTTGGGGAACTCCCAGAGAAAACCTTCCTTCCCCTTATGCAGAGTAACTCATCAGGAATTTTCAAAGCCTAAGCCCCTGGCCTGGGGCCCTGAGAAGTTAAAGGATCTTTTCATAGTCCCATGATCTGGTGATTTCTGGGGCCAGACTGAAACCCAGGTCTTCTTAACTCTAACTTGAGCCCCTCTATCCACTACACAATACAATGAGAGCTCCTGCTTGTTTAATAACAAAATTAATTTCAAAGTAATTCTAGTCCTAAGTGAGATAAGAAATGCACAGACATGCTAGCTTTCCTTTGCTTCATAATTAGAAGCATATCTACAAAACTTTGAAGCTATTACTTTGTACAGAAGGGAGAGCAGCTAGGAAAAACAAAAATATCAGGTGCCATTTATTCCATACCCTATAATAATAAAAGCTTTTAGCTTTACATGAATTGTCTAATTGTTTAAAGATGCATTAAATACCTCATAAAATAGAAAAATTTAAAAGGGAAAACAAAAATGCATTCAAAAAATGAGAGCTATTCCTTTTTTTCTTCTGATCTCCTTTCACCTTTACAATTCATGTTGGCTAACTTAGTTCAGCTCAACAGCATCCAGGAAAGTCCTTTTCATCTCAAATATGTACCTACCAATTTCAAATTTTGTTCCTGAAACATTAGCTGTGATGGATCCATTCTTCTTCTTCTTCTTCTTTCTAACCTTCCTTTTAACTGTGCTTTCAAAAGACAAGTCTGAATCCAAAGCTAGGTGAGAGGGCCCTTGAATATCTAGGAGAGAAACAGAACAAGTCATACACACAGGGGGTTCCACGGGCATTCCTCAATTTCTTCTCTGACTCCATGTTTTGAGGATGGTTCACCTCAAGTGTACTTTATGGGGGGCTTCCATCAGGGTACTTACCTCCTTCCTGAGGCAAGGATGGCATTATACCTCTGATGATTGAGAAGCAGAATATGAATGTTGTCCCAAGCTCTTAAGAAAAAAGTATGGTCTGCATCAGCCCAATTTAGAATGATCTAAAATCACCAAAACTTCTTATCATACCATCTCAGTGGAAAAATCCTCCACTTCCAAAAAGCTTAAGTAATGGAATAGGGAGGCACCTGTAAGAAAAAAAGGAGATGATTTTGAAATTCAGCATCTATAAAATATATTTTGACCAATACAAGTGCTATATAAATCTCTTCAACAATACCAAGCATTTTCTTTAGTCGGAATCTGACACTTGGAAGAATTAATATGAAGCTCCTGAAGCCAGGCTCCCAGGTAGGTCCTATATTAACTATCCAGAGTCTTCATCCTTCACCCACTCCCAGATGAAATGCTGGTTCCAAACAGAAGGATGCACCACTGTCCTCTGACTACATCCCTCTTCTTCTTTCACAAAAGCCACCCACTTTCCTGGAATAGAATTACTAATCCTCCCTGCCAAAACCTTCTACCTTTCATTCTTTCAAGATCCTGGCAAAAGCTTCTGTACACAAGGGGTAGTCAATAAATGCTAGAGGCTAATTGTTGACTGACCATGAAACACCTCCCAAATCTTACCTCATCTAGTACATCTGCCCAGACAGAATGAACAGTAAATGGCTGCTGGCCACCACTAACTCCATTTCCTCCATCACTCTAATCTCACCTCTCTGTTTAGTATTTTTACTTATTTAAGAGGAAGAGAAAGGCAGTCTAAACCTGAACTTATAAGACAGACAAGGACAATAACACTTACAAAATGTTCAGGCCTTGCTAAGATCTTTATCACCTGAGGCAGTACTCATAAGTATTCCCTCAAAAACCTTTGGACAAGTCCCCTCCCCTGTATGGACTTCAGTTTCCACACCTGTCCCTTAAAACTCTATAATCTATAATTCAATGATCCATTTCAGTATTTGAAGCAACTCCCAATGTAGAAGCTCGTTTGACCAATGCAGATACACAATCTTGGGCACCAAGAGGTTCAATGATCAGTTCCTGGTCATACTGTTCTTAAAAAAACCAAATTTTCCCAGTTCCAAGTAAGGTCTATACTTTATCCATTAGGCCAAGCTGTCTCTCAGGTACTGAATTTGTCCTTCTATTTTCATGAGTTTTTATGTTATATATGTGGGAGAGGAAGCTTCTTCCTCTACCAAAGCACATCAGTATCTTTTCTGGATCTTAAGAGTTGATAGTAAATTCTAGAGGTCTGAGAGAGTAAGTGGTCTGCTTAGCTACATAGGTAGAATATGTCAACAGTAAGATCTGAACTCTGATCTTCCTGATTCTGAGGCTGACATTCTGTATGTCATATACCACACTGACTAATATGGCATAGCTAAAAAGATTTCAAATATTCTCCCTCTCCTCAGGTTTTTCCACAATAGTTTTTATCTGAATTCAGTCTTTGGTCTTATCATATACTACCTTGTATTATATTTTATATCATTATGTATTATAGCTTGCCCCTCAACTAGAATGGAAGTTCATAAAAGCTGAGACTGCGCTGTTTTTCATTCTTTTATTGCTTATGACTAGTACCAGGTCCCACCCACAAACAAGGACTTACTAAACATTTCACCTAATTGCAACCCAAAAGATCCAAGGATAGCAACAGGGAGGGTAAGGCATGTTTACAACAACCACATGCTTTAGATATTATAAGACAGTCTATCACTAGAAAGAATTATCCACTGGACAGTCACTGGGAGAAGAAGCAATGATAGATGGACATGATATGTGGGCTCAAGATATTCAAAAACCAGGAGAAGTGTTTTGAGTGTTCTTCTGAAGGAAATACAGAAAAACATGGACAAAAATATAGTATCCTAAGATAAGAGGTTGTAAAGGGGCTGCTGTCTGCTAAGAAGGAGACTCATCCCCACACAGCAAGAAAGTCAGGAATCCAAAGTATCACTGACAAGTTGCGTCCCATCCAAGGGAAGGTGATGGGTATAGTAAAGGGCCTTGAAACTATGTCATAGGAGGATCAGTGGAAGGAACTGGAGACATTCAGGGAGATATGATATCAGTCTTCAAATATTTGAAGAGCTGTCATGTGAAAGACAAATTAGATTTATTATCCTTGGCTCCAGAGAGGCGAACTAAAACCAACAGGTGGAAATCACACGAAGGTGGCTTTTGGCTCAGTCTAAGAAAGATATTCCTAACAGTTGATCCCTTTCAAAAATGGAATCAAGTCTCATAAGGTAGCAAGCTCTTTGTCACTGGAAAAGTTTTAGTAGAAGTTGGATGACCACTTGCTGGGGATACTATTAACAGTTCCATCCCTGTTACACAGAGAACTTGTAACAAAATGACCTTCAACTTGTCTTCCATGCCAAGATTCTTGCTTTTTAACAAGTATTTACCTTTATTTATATTCACTACTGTATTTCTCTCACTCTATTAAACACATTATAAGATATTTACTAAAGGCTTCTGAACTAGTAAGAATTCCTTAAATGTTGAACCAAATTGTTGAATCTAATTAAAGATTCTTACTGCATTCTGAAAATGAAAAATCATAGCTAGTACAATGCAGTATACTTAATGGTGACTGGATCAATATTTGTTGTTCAAAGGATAAGATGTACAGCTGGAAGAGGACTTAGAGATCATCTACCTCAAACCTCTCATTTTTTCAGATGAGGAAAATGGGGTCCAGAGAACATGTGCAACTTGTCCAAGGTCATACAACCAACAAATTGCAAAGCTGGAATGGTAATGCTAATGAAAATGCAGCTCACTAAAATGTAACCTAACATCTCTAGCACTTTATCCCTGATGAGATTCATTATTGAAGGCACTTAAAAGCTCCATTTGTTTTTGAGTGGGATTGTCTGAGGACAGGGTTTTGTTTTGTTTTGTATAGTTCTCCAGAAAACTTTGAGAATAGATTAATAAAATATACTGATAAAATGAAATAAGTTCTTATGAAAATCCATAATTCTGAAATCGATTAAAGCATATATGGAACACTAACCTCAAACTATGCTACCTGCTCTGGGGAATAACAAATAAAAACATTTCCTACCCTTAAGGAGCTTTCCATCATGTTGCAATGCATATTGTAAAAATACATGAGCTCAGATCCACCCTCCAACCAATGCAAACACATAAATTTAATCTGAGATAACCCAGCTCATAAAGTGCCCCCCCACTAGTCAGCATCTATCCCAATTCTAAAGCTTTATGATTTCTCAGGCATGCTAATAAATCAGTGGCACAGATAATCAAACAGGCAAATAATTCAAAAAAATCAATTAGACTCTGCTTGGAAAAGGACTTCATTAAAAAACGTGGGTTATGTCTGATGTCCAGGACATTCATAATACTTTGAATCAAACCATATAATCATACCAAAAAGGTCGCTATGCTGGGGTCACTCCACCCTGAAAATAGACCAATTTTTTTTTTTAAACATTAGTCTAAAGAACAAATTTCCTTTAGCCAGCTTGCTAGCTCCCCCAGGGGAGATAACTGTTTTAATGTGCAAGTATTTCTAGTCTACCAGCTCTGGCTAGGCAACAGTAAACAAAGGTCCTGTTTATTGCAACAGAGTATTTAATTCAGGAAAAGTAGGTGACAGTGTCAATAAGTATTTGAAAGCAGGTACCTGCTTCTGCAACCCACAGCCAAGAGTGTTTATAATAACTGCAATCCATAAGGCATTTGAGGTTGCTGTTACAAAAGATGGCAAAAACAGTAAGAAAAACACTATTTCTTTACTTTGGATCCCATTAAAACGGGGAGGAAAGAATTCTGCATCTATCCTGTCATTTCAAAGCTTTCCCATTTCTCTATCAAAGTAAGAATATTCACATTCTAATGATTGCATTTCTACCTATAATTGCACAAATTGTACATTTCCACCTCTAACTACACAAATTTTCAAAAACTTCCTACACTACTAATTATATTTTCTCTGATTTCTTTTCACCATTCTAGACGAGCAAAACATTTGAGATGACAAAACCAGCCAGTCCCTTCTGCGAGCCGGCAGCAGACCAGGACCATGCTCCAGAATCCCAGGGCCACCTACTGCAACAAGGTGACTCTCTCCAATGTTCAGTTCCTAAAACAAAGAGACAACATTTCTCCCTTCATCCGAAAATAGGCCAAGCAGGTAAAACTAGAAGAGAGGGATGGCCTCTAAAGAACTCACACACCTTGTCCAACTGGACAAATTCTGCCCCCTGGAGTTTAGGTTTTAAAGAAATTTTATTTCTCATTTCAGTATTTTGACTCAAAATTGAGAGAGAGACAGAGAGAGAGAGAGAGAGAGAGAGTGTGTGTGTGTGTGTGTGTGTGTGGAAAATAGGGATAGGTATGAGTGTGTATTCTTGCATTTTTCCCCCAAAAGAAAATGTTTTTAAAACTAAAGCTTATAATTTTTCAAAAATCTATAAATCCCACTTGGTGTTAAAGAATGCTAGTGATTACCAAGCACCAACAATAGCTGCAAGAAACAGTAAAGTTGTCACATCCTCTTCTGCCAATTCCCTGCCTCAATCTTTCTGCAAACTTCAATTTCACAGACTACAAATCAGAACTTTAATCTGGAGAAGAAACTGGAATCATTTAAGGATTTTTATTTTGAAATGTAAGGGTATTTTGTACCCTCACTGTATACCTCCCCTCTGCTTAATTTCTTCAACTCCTTGCGGGCTGGTGGCTAAGCCTGATGAGGTAGCTTTTAGGAAGGACAGTTTCTCTGCAGAACACTGCAGTGAACCCTGCTGCCTTTGGGGGCAGCTTACCAGGCAATATAGGAATCAGGTTGGGGCAGAGAGCAGGGGGGGGCGGGGAGAAGGAAAAAATGGAGAAAGGGCTGAAGTCAAGGGAAACATAAAGAAAGTCCACCTGGGTAAGGAAAATACACAGCCTCTACAAAGAACTTGGGTAGAGTGGAGGGCCATAGACAGAGCATCCAATTAGTGAGAATGACTCAAGTCACCAAGAAAACATGTCAATAATCAACCAGGGTAAGGAATGCTAGAAATATGTATGTATGTTTATATATAGTATAGATATTTACATATGTCAATATATCTGTATATGTATTTATTATAAAATGCACACATATACACATTATATATATATATATATATATATATATATATATATATATATATATATATATATATTTCCCTCTGCATAACAGAATTTCTTCTTTTTGTGGAGGTCACTCCCCTGATCATGTCTTCCTTTATCCTATCAAGGTCTAGTTCAATGAAGCAAAGTCTTCCTTAATTCTTCACCCTACTCTCCATTTTTGTTTTTTCCTCACTCCCTACACTTTGCTCTTATCTATTTAAGCTCAATAGGAAGTCAGTTTTATTCAGGTCTCATAGGATAGGAAGCCTAGGCAATAAATATCCCATTCTCTGCATTCTCCCAGACCTATTTCTTTATCTTAATGCTGGTTCCTCTTATTCTGAAGGTGAGATCCTTGGGGGATTCCTTAAAAGTGATATAACTGTCAATATTCAGGCTAGGTCACTAATGGAATCATGTGTATACTGGCAACCCAAGGTCCCTGGGGGAAATGTCCAACATTAGAGAGCGGGGAGGGTAAATGCTGCCAGACTGTAACTCAACTACGGATTTTGCCTTGGTAGCAGAGAAGGGCCCCTGTAGGGCATCTATCCCACCTGTTCACACTACGAGGCAGCTGGAAGCCATATGCCTTGGCCCTTCATCCTTCTAATGTCCAACCAATACATTACAATAGAATATCAGGATGGAAAGGGAACTTTAAAGGGCATCTAGTCCTCCCCTTACCTAAAACATAAAATCTCTAAAACAAGGGCAACAAAGTGCTTCAAATATGTTCAGTGGCAGGGAACTCATTTCATTTAGGCCTAACAAGTGATTTGTGAGCAGGATGGTGACAGGTTGAAAGTGATGTTTTACCAAGACCAATTTGGCCAGATTTAAGTGAAGACAAATTGGACAAAAAGAGACCAGTGAAGACTGCTCCTCATTCCCAGATAGTCAAATGAAATGGTGACAGTAGTGGGAATGAAAAGGAAGGATGGATAAAGAAGATATCATGAAGGTAGATTCTACTTTAATAAAGGAAGTCTGCTAAAGCTTACTAAAAATCTAGCAAATGCCTAATGTGTTCAAAATACTGTGGGAGGTTCTAGTGGAGATGGATTAAATAAAACAAGTTTCCTACCCTCAGGGAGCTCACAGTCTAATAAAAAGAATACCAAAATATACTCAGATGACTACAACATAAAATGACTGTGTGACTGATTAGACACGGGGGCCAGGGAGAAGTCTATTCAGATGAAGAGCATTACTTTAGTTACCTCCCAAAGGCTTTCTCTAAAAGCAAAATTGCCCTTTTTTTCTCCATTCTCTGCCAGGCAACCCACAATGGATTTCAAAATACACAGCTGCTTAGATCTTGAACAGCTGACATCACCCAGAACAATTGAGATAACAATAACACACTGGCACCACTTATTGTTTGCTCAAATAAAATGGGTTGTTAGAAGAGGTTGCTTATAAATACAATGACTTCTGTCATTTCTCTGGCCTCTGCCATTCCCAAAGTCTTGATACATAGGCTACTGTTTCAGTTCCAAAGGAAGCACCTGAACATCCACTTCTAAATTCCTTCTAGTGGCCAGTAACAGAATTACTTAATGGTAAACAAAAGATCATTAATTCTGACAAAGAAAATAGAGGGTTAATAAGTCTGAAGACTAAGTCTCACAAAATACTCAGTTATTTTTCAAAGTACTATGAATTGACTAGCTTTTGTTAAAGGTTTATATTCATAATGCAGAATCCAAGAAGCAATTGCATCATAGACCATGTAGAGCCTTGTTTTTCATTATCACCTAGCAAAACAGCATGTACATGTTGGAACTAATAAATATTAGGTGATGGAGGATAGTGAAAGATGATCTGCTTGGGGCAGATGGTCTAATTGTAAAGGACAACTGAGAAAAGGCAAAGCTACGCAAATGTGTTTGGGGTGGGTTTTTTTTAATCCTATCTTCCTCTGTCAAAAAGGATTATCAGATAATAGATTCAGAGCTTGAAAAAACTTTAAAGGTCACCTAATTCAACCCCCTCATTTTACAAAGTATGTAACTGAGGCAAAGAAAGAAAAATGACTGCCAATTATCATACAGATAGTTAATATTAGGGTCAGGTTTTGAACTTTGTCTCGTCCAATTTCTAAAGAAGTCTTTTTTCCATTATATCAAGAGTAATTTTCACATTAGGAAGAACAGAACCAATATAATTAAGAGGGAACTGAAATCAAAGATAAGTGAAGATATATTAAAAAGATAAAGCATCTAAATGAGTTCCAGTTCCCTACTATTAGGTGAAGTACATGCAGAAGTCAACAAGAATTGTGTGATCCCTGAGCCACTGTCAACAATCTTCAAGAACCTATGGATATCAAGAAAACTAACAAATGTGGAGATTGGCAAATGGAATTTGCTTTAAGGAAAAATACTAAAACCCAGGGAGCTCTATTCCACCAAGAAATCCAAAAGGGGAGGGGCAAAGAGATAAAAGAATTGAGAGATGACTAGACTATCATTTAACCTAACCCCTCCCCCCCTTTTTTAAAGATAAGGCAACCAAGTCTCAGATTAGGAAAGGGGCAGAGCTGTGTTGCAAACCAAGGTCTTCTTACCACATATCAAATGCTCTTTACACCACATTATACTGTCTTTAGGAATCAACTCAACAAAGAATGCAATAACTGAATCACCATAGCATATTTTTCTGACAGTTTTGATGAATGTAAAACAGTTGACAAAAATCTTGCCCTATACATACCATGTGCACAATGTAGAAACCTGTTAGCTGTAGGAAAATATGATTAGGGGAATTCAGTACAGGTTGAACATTATCCAACATGCATTGATTAACCAATCAATGTTAGCCTGCTGCAGGGGCTCTATTCATGGTCTCAATTTTTAATCAATGTCTTGGATGAAAACAAAATGCTTATAATTCTATGGCTGACATGAAGCTGAGAGATAATACACTAGATAAGAGAATCAGGATGTAAAAGGGTTGTGACAGGCTGGAACCATGGGTCAAATCTATTGATTACATGTATGCCTCTTTTTTTAAAATTTCAAATTCCACACTTGAGTTAAAGAAAAAGAATTTCCTAAGTACAAGATGGGGAAAAACATAAGGAGTTAGAACTTCATTAGGGGATAGGAGGCTGTGTTGGTGATTTCCTTTGATGTCAAGCTCAACAAGTCAAATTTGTTCAAAATGAACAAATAAACAAACAAATAAAAAAACACAATTAAATTGCTAGGCTATAATGAATAGACACAGTTTCCCAAAAGTTAATATTTCTTCTACAGTCTGCATTGGTCAGATCATATGAAAAGTACTTATCTGCTCCTGAAAATCTGACTTGAGAAGTCACTGATAAGCTGAAGCATATCCAGAATGAGAATACTTGAAATTGCTTCATATAAAAATCAATTGAAAAAGTAGAGAATCCTGTATGAGAAGGATGTAAGGGGAACACCACCTGAGTGTGAGTATTTGACAAGCCAATATGTGCATTAGAAACACAGATGTATTTATTCTTTTAATTCCAAAGGGACAAGTTTGTAGAGTCTAGAGGAGTGATTTCAGCTCAACATAAGAAAGAACTGCTAAAGATCAGATTTAAACAAAAATGGGATGAACTCGTTCAAAAGTTGGTAAGCACTTGGGGTGGCTAGGTGGCAATGGATAGAGCACCAGCCCTGGAGTCAGGAGTACCTGAGTTCAAATCCAGCCTCAGACACTTAATAATTACCTAGCTGTGTGGCCTTGGACAAGCCACTTAACCCCATTTGTCTTGTAAAAAACGTAAAAAAAAAAGTTAGTGAGCACCTAAGCACTGATGGAGAAGCTGAATAATGTAATTGAACATGTAATAAAGGTCAACTATATGCAAGGTCATAGTCAACAGACACCAAGGAAGAAAAACCAAAGGAAAACCGAGTTCAGAAGATTCATGGGTTTCACCACATTTCCCAATAGATTCATCCTACACAAAATGGGTAAGACCTCTGCCTTAAGGGAAATTCAGAATTCTAAGGAAGGAGGGAAGTGGTAACAAAGAAATGAAATGATATATGGAACGAAGATTTCAGGAAGTAACAAGTGACCAATTTGGCTGGGACATAGTATATATGAAGGGAGATTAATGTGAAAATAAGACTGGAAAGGCAGGGCTATAGTCAAACTAAAAGATTTCAAATACCAAGGTTAATTATTTTGTGTTTTTATCCTGCGTTATCTAATCACTGAAATGAAAAGATGTATCACAGAAAGATTATTCAGTTCTTGTATCAAAAATGGATTGGAAAAAGGAAAATTTAGAAAAGAACAACCAATTAAAAATTATTTTAATATCCAGGTAACTAAGGAATAATAAAGACTTGAAGATAGGTGGTGGCCAAATGAATAAAGAGAAAGGGACAAATAAAGGAGATATTGAAGAAGCAGAAGTGACAAAACTTAACAATTGAATAGATATGAAGGAAGGAGGTACTGAAGAGAAACTTGTTGAATAAAGGGTTGGATAAGTCAAACTTTTAGTTATTTACAATTCACAAATTCTGATTGTTACCACCTTTACCTGCAAGAAATAAGATATGACACACATATTGGAAGACTATGGATTGTCATCTCTAAACAGATTCCCCAACAATTCAGTCAACAGAACTCCCCATCCTTAAATAGCTATATTGATGTCAGATACATAACATTTTGTGAAATACCAACAACACATAACTTAATGGTCTAGCTTCAAAATAGCTAGTTCACGTGGAGAAATGAGTTTACAGACAGGCGATGTGGTATAACAGATTTAAGCAATGAATCTGTATTCCATAGACCTGGTAGCAGAACCAGCAATTTCATTTTTCCTACCCTCAGTTTTCTTATCTTTGTCACGAAGCTCAAAAGTGATAATGTATTATATATAAAGCACTTAAAATCCTCAAAATCCTAAATAAATTGATGTTCATAATTCAAGAGTAAGTATATGAATGTTAATCAATTCAATAAACCTTCAGTAAGTATTCACTGTACAAGACACCATTCTAGGTACCTGAGGAACCAAGATAAGATGACCTACTTTTTTTTTTTGCAAGGCAATGGGCTTAAGTGGCTTGCCCAAGGCCACACAGCTAGGTAATTATTAAGTGTCTGAAGCTGGATTTGAACCCAGGTACTCCTGACTCCAAGGCTGGTGCTTTATCCATTGTGCCACCTAGCTGCCCAAGATGACCTACTGTTACTGGCCTGAATGGGCTTTTATTTTATTTGGCAGAGGGACGAGATATATCACATTTAATAAATAAGGATAATGTCATCTGGTTATGATGGGGGCCAAGAAGAGATCCAGATAGAGCACTCTAGAAAAATGCTACAGTATCAAAATACTAAAGCTCAGAGCTGAAAGGGACCTTAGAAACAAATCAAGTGCCATTCACCAACTTCTTGGGGTCTCATTTTTCCAATCTATAAAATGAAGAGTTTGGGGATGAACCCAAATCCTCACACCCCAAATCCAATGTTCTTTCTGTTCTTTCCATACTTTTCTGGGGATCAAACAAGAAATGAATTTTATTAGTATTGGAATAGGAAAAAAGAATGCAGCACAAATGAAACTCTCATTGACTTCCTAGCCATGCCTCTTCACTAGCACCCATTCTCCATGTATCCTATTTAATGACAAACAGCAGAGGTACAGGGAGCATTTTTTCTGAGATACATAATTCATTAGGTTGGTGACCAAACTTGCCCACCAGTGCTAATTCAAACCACTAGAGTATCATTCTTCCAATGCAAAACATTACTTCAGTTTTCTCTGAAAGAGTTCATTTAACAAGCCCAAATGCCAACTGATAGGATCATAAATAATTTGTGTGTGTCTGTGTGTACGTGTATGTGTGCATGTGTGTGTGTGTTTAAGGCAATTATTTTAAAATGTATGTGTATCCAATGTCTTGGCTCTAAAGCAATGTGTTTCATAAGAGAAGGAAATGCAGTTCTCTTGGCTCTCTTTGGCATTTCAGAACATATCCACTTCAATGGAGCCATGACTGAAGCTCAGCTATGCCTTTTCATCCTATGCAATTCTTGACTATGCAGTAGAGTCCCTTCTCTTAATCTTTTAATACTTCTTAGAAAAAAGGTGATACATTGGAGCTGATCTTTTACTCCTATACAAACATGATCAGCTCACCCCTTTTCCCAATGGCTTTGAAAATGTCTTTTAGACCATTTCTTTAACACAATATTCCTTGTTCATGATCACAGTTCTACAAGTGACCTCAGGGATCATCTTTTTTAACCCTCTTATCTTAAGATAAGGAAACCAAGACAAGCTAAGTGGCTTGCCAAATATCAACTAGGCAGCAGCAAAAGTAGGATTTGAACTCCAAATCCTGTTTTTTTTTCCCTCTCTCCTGGACCACCACAATTCATTTATCCCTATTTTTTTTTGGAAGGCAATGGGGTTAAGTGGCTTGCCCAAGGCCACACAACTAGGGAATTATTAAGTGTCTGAGGTCCCATTTGAACTCAGGTCCTCCTGACTCCAGTACCACCTAGCCACCCTATTTATCCCTATTCCTAATCACTCACTTTTTCATTGACCTTTGGATTACCTGGAATTTTGATTCTTCTGAGGTTTTAAAAGAAGAAAATGAAAATTGGGTTAACTAAGATTAGAGAAGTTAGTCACAAGAAAATTTGATGAGCCAGCCCACGTTAAAGGCCACGATATTAAAACATGGCTCAGGGATCTGTATTCACATTCGAATAGTTACAAGAAAAAGAAATGAAAAAATTCCCAGGCCCAGTTGTCACATTATACTTCACACTCACATCCACAGGCTGAAACCTATGGCCATCAAAGGAAGGTCAGGAAGAGGAATGAATGATCTGTCTGCTTTGCTTTTCCAGGTCATTATAGCTCATTAACTTAGGTGGAAGAAGATACTTCACAAGGTCACTTATATAAAGAATTACCGAAACCTTTTATTGTCTAATAGCTAGATCTATTGTCCAAAGAAAACCCATTCTTAGTGCCAAATCTGACCTAATTTTTTACAGACTGAGCTCATTCTATAAGAATGCTATTCATAGCATCATAAAATTTATTTTGCATTTTTAAATCTGTGTCATTTTTCATATATTCACAAAATGTTGAGACTGGTAAGACTAGTCCTAAATTGTAATAAAGTATACCACTGTCAGTAGACATGCCCCCCCTCAAGTTCAGGGGGCCACTAAACTGGGATGGAAAGGATGGAAAGGTCATTGCCTTTATACTTAACATGTACATCTTGTTTCCCAAAACTGAATATAAGCTCCCTGAAGGCAAGAATCCCCAGCATACATCACACAGCCTTAGGCTTAACGTGAATGGTTGATTCCCAGTTTTTCCATTCATTGCCCGAGTATCCTTGGCAAGCCAGCACACTCCTTTGTACAGTCTTAGCCTAGGAAAATTCTAAGGTTTCTTCTAGCTCCAAAATGCTTTGAGCCTAACAAATTTAAGCGAATTGCTCAAGGTCAAGCAAACTTATTGGTGGAATCTGACTGTCTCCTAACTCCAAATCCTCACCTTTTTAAAACTACTCCCTGTTGTCCCTCTTTGTACCATACCTCTAGCATGAAATAGGGTTTTGCAATTCAAAGAAATCCTCTTAGAGAAATGCATTTAGAACTGCTCATTTTTTCATGGAATCATAGTCCTGGTATAACTGTAGTCATTTAACCTCTCACTTGCAAATTGAAGAGGATGGATTCAATGACCTCCAAGGGAGTCTAAATCTACAATCCTCTGATAAGACATGAGATCATCTAATGTGGCTCCTCCTTTTATTATGGATATAAAAAGCAGTCATCTTTTGGAGACTTGAATTATATCTTCTCTTTCTTCACTTCGATTTAATCGTTGAATAAAAAAGGGCAGAGTATGGGATCTTAAGTGGTGAGAATACCCTAAAATGATACAAAACTTTAAAAGATATCATCTCCCTTTCTCCTCCACCTATATCTCCATGCATTCTATTCCCTGAATGCTGAAATATTCTCACAGATGGAAAGTATTCAGATTCATTTATACAAAGTACTTTTTACTGGATCTTCAACCATGTTTCCTATTTCAAAGTCAATATTTATTAAGTAACCACATTACACTCATCACTGTATTAGGTAATGTGGTTGAAATAAAAATTTTGATTCCAAATCTAGCTTTCTTTACTACTCATTTAGCAATTCATCATATAATGCTCAGTGATACTTATATTATTCTAGGATTCATTTTTCTTTTGTATTGTATTATTATTTGTGAGCTGGATGATTCTCAGCACTTTGTGCCCTCTTTTCTGCCACTCTAAAGAGGGAATGGGAAAAGAAAGGGTACAAGGTGACCTATGGAAAATCCTTCTTTAAACCAAGGATGAGGTGTACCCATGCTTTGATCTCTAGACAAGAGGGTACTCATTACACCAAGTCCTAGAATACTACAGAGTTTACAAAATGAGATTCATAGCTTAGTTTAAAAATCTATAAGGGAAAAACCAGGTGGATAAAAAATGACTATTATACAGCCTATGATAGTTGGATTGCTGGAGATGAATCCCACCAAACTAAGCTCTCAATACGTGAACTGAGCCCAGATTTAAAGAAAAGGAAACAAGCAGAGGAGACAGGACATAGAGCATTAAACTGAGATATTCCTTGAAACAAAAAGTCATCTTTGTAACACAAATATTCTCCAGATGATGGAATATGGTGAAAATCATGGACCACCACAATTTCCAAGGAATCAAAATTAAGAGTAACCCTAAAGGACATGGAAGATGCATGTAGGTTCAAGTAGAGCACACTGTACCAACAATGACAACTCAAGTATAATAGGCATTACCTAGGAGGTTAATGATCAGCAAAAGAGATAGGAGAGCCACAAAGCAAAAGCCAATTAAGTTGTGCAATGAACAATACAAATGCTACATGGTGCTATTGAAGTAATGTTAATGGACCAAGGAGTAGGCTCATACAGATTAACTGTTAAATTATAGAATTTATAGTCAGCACTGTTCAAGAATCCAGCAAAAGGAGAAGCTATGGAAACATCATATTCTGCATTATTGTGGAAGAAAGTTACACCAATGAGATCATGGATTCATTGAAGGAAGTTATTTAGTTAAAACCATTTTAAAGGTGCCATAACCTATTGAAAAGAGCAGTTCATGAAGAATGGCTAAGAATTATGGTTCTGTCATTTACTAGCTATGAAAAAATGGCCTATAATCTAATTTTTCTGGGTTACATTAGCCCCCATTTACCTTGTTGTCCTCATTTTTTACAGTTTTACCATGTATACCTCATTTCCTCAATTGTAATGTAAGTTACTTAAAATAAAGAAGTTATGTATTTATTTTCTTAACATCCACTATAGCAGTTAACCCAGAGAAGTGCATTTATCTGCCATTCAACAGACATTCTGCAGATTCTCCAAGTAGAAAGGATGTTTCAATTAAGGTAACCACTAGATCCCTCTGCATGATGTCCCTATGAAGGGGGCTTCTAACCTCTGCCTTTTTCATTTTCTTATAGCTTCAGTTATGAGGAAGTTCTGACTTGATTAACCAGAATCTTCCTCCCTGTGATTTTCACTCCATTCTTGTCTCAGAGTCTGATAGAATACTTCTAATAATGTCTCCAACTGCTTGAATCTTCAAATATTTTTAGGGCAGCATAATGTCCCCTCCTCTCTTAGTTCTTATCTTCTCCACAGAATCTGTTCAACTGATTGACATATGGCTAAGTTTCACATCTTCTCACCATACTTGATAGAACTTCATTTTATTAACTCTAGTATGAAAATATCTCTTAATATGTTGCACTGAATAGAACCCAGTTCTCCTGATAGTCTGGATAGCACAATATATGCTGGATAGCACAAGGTAGGGGACTATCCCCTACCTTGTCTTGGCCATGATTAATGTAGTAATTGAATAATTCTATGGAATAAATTGGGTCTCCTATTCAAAACATTCCCTATAGTTGTCCAATTGGTAGAGTTGAGTTCCAGGTACAGCCTGTACCCATGGAACTTTATTAAAGTGTCTGGTTATCTAATCTTTCCATTCAGAGTAAAAATACGCACATAGGTGATGATATTCTGTGGCAGTCCTCATCTCCCACTTATATACAATAGAAATTCATCAAAGGTTTATTAGCATGTGGATAATTTCCACTTCAGATTAAATCCTACGCACTGAAATATAACCACATACAATAAAATTCTAATAAAATAGCTAGCCTTTAAGAAAGGTGTTAGTCCTATTCCACAATACCAGAATTTAAAAGGGGGTTACACATTATTAAAATGACCTTCAAAACATCAAACCCAATGGCCTTTTCTCAGTATTCATAATCCTTTCTCTTTCTGCAATATGATACTATGGCTCATCTGGCTCACCCTTCCAGATACATTTTATACCTTCCACTTCTGTGACAATTTCCTATTTTGCCTCTAATTTATTTAAAGTCTATTCCCTCTCTTTACCTACTCCCTGTTCCCCAAGACTCACACCTTGGCTCCTCCTCTCCTTTTTACACCCTTTCACTTGAGTGATTTTATCCATTCTCTTTTACAACTATAAATATCACTTCTATATATGTAACTTCTTCCCCAAATTGTAGACTTAAATTCTCTCAAAAATTTGTTCAATTTTTTAGTCATTGGCACTACTCATGTCCATTACCTCTTGCTTTTCTTATTCTTCATAGCCATTTCCAGGCAAGGTCCATTTGGATCCATCAATACAATTGTTTTCACATGCCAACCAAATTACTGAGTTCAGGACTCAGATAGTTTGCTAACTATTCTTCCCTTCAAACCTACCCCATTCCAGTCTGTCTACATAGTCCTGTCAAGTTTAGTTTCCTTAAGAATAGCATTAATCCACTGCTAAAAAATACATCAGTTGTTTACAATTTCTTACAAAGTCCTTAAGCCTTATATCTCATATGCTTTGGGGGGCAAAAGGGGACAGAGGCCAGCAGCCAAGGAGGAAAGTTCGAAGATGAATGAGATATATCTGTATCCTCGAGCCTAAAACCTATTAGGCAAGACAGGACAATCTGGCTCCAACTATTCTTTCCAACCTTTATCCTATCCTAATTCTCCTTAGGTCCTCCAAACTCTAACTAAATCAGCCTATTTATCACTCCCCAGCTATGTTCCAGACTTGTTTACCTTAGTTCTGCACCTTTGCTCACAAAATCCCCAATCCCTTCCCTCTTCCATCATTACTACTTGTTGAAATTCTATAAAATCTAAAGCCTGGTTTCATCCTCTCTTTGATAAAAGCCTTCTTTGATCCTTTCCCAAGAACAGGAAATCACCTCTAGCTTTTGGTATTTCTGATTCTAGTGCTTAGCGTGGAGTCTGGCATGTAGCAAGTCATTTAAAAATGCTTTTTCATTCATTATTTTCTTATCCTCTAAAAGTCTAATATGTTTGTGCCTCTGTTCTTATGCAGTCTTCTATGTAGTACTGTTTTCTGTTATGGCATAAGACTCTATTATCTCTTTCTACTTGATTAAGAATGTCTTTGGGGGGAGAGGGAGGTAGAAAGGAGGTGGATGAGGAAGGTTTCCATTTCTGCTTTAATCATTGGAGGGGGCTCACTGATAAGAAACTCCCTCTATCAATCAACTGCATTAGCAGCTGCTCTGGCATTTTTATGGTCTGAAGTTGTCTCAGGTACTCTGAGGTTAAGTGATTTGCCCAGGGTCCAAGTGACAATATATAGTAAGGGAAAGTACTTCAACCCAAGTCTTCCAGACTCTGTAGCTGCCTTTCCATCCATTACACTCAATACCATGCCACCCATCACCCAGTGCTTGAAGCATGTCAGGCCCTTAATGAATGGTTGCTGATTACTAAATGAATAAATGAAAGTCTTTGTGCTATGTAAAACTGGAACCCTAAATCAGGAAAATGAGTTTCTTAAAGGCAACGGGGTTAAGTGACTTGCCCAAGGTCACACAGCTAGGTAATTATTAAGTGTCTGAAGCTAGATTTGAACTCAGGTACTCCTGACTCCAGGGCCAATGCTCTATTCACTGCACCACCTAGCTGCCCCAAAATGAGCTTCTTTTAAGAGATGTCTATCCAACTTTTATAAACTTGAAATATTTATAGTAGTAAGAGGGAAGAAAAAAGAGAGACACAAAACTGAAGTGGGAAAAAAAAACATAATAACAAAGAACTAAGAATGAACATCAACTGTTAACCAATTTCAGTACAACCTGAAAAGGCAATATACAAATCAATATATCCAAGACCTGATAGTGATTAATTTTCAAAGAAAATTAATGAATATTACATGTGAATGTAAATGGCAAAAAATGTAGCTCTTTATTCTTTTGAACAAAATCTTTGTTTAGTAAGGCTGGCATAGAGACAAATCATTCTGGGTTATGGTACCAGCAATGTTTTAAAATTCAGAAAGCATACTCATACTGTGATAATGATTTTCTGCTCACCCTGCAGCATTTTCAGGGGTGTCCAAGGAACCCTGACCCCTCTAAAATGGCTCTGCCCCAAGCTCCAATGAAGCAGGTATCTCCCTGTTTCATCCCCCTATGATGGTGACTCTTAAGACACTGCCTCAGTTCCATTCTGCAGCTCAGGCTCTGCCTTACAGCTATTATCTATCCAGATGGCTTTCACTTGACTGAATAAATCTCAATGTCCTGCTCATAGGAATGATGGGTTCACAAGGGAAAGAATAAATGACTGTTCGGGGCCTGAATTATCTGAATTGGCTGCCAGTTCACCAGGATTCATTGCATATTTTGTATCATCTTAGCCCTAAACAGAGGGTCTTATTTAGTAAGATGAGCCAGGAGAAAGAAAGTTGCATTACATTTCATGTGTTTTTTAAAAAAAATTTTGCATTTTTTACTTTTTATTTAACACAATGAATAACATAATTAAACTATAAATACTTCAGGAATTAGAAAAACTACTTAGCTTATTTCCAGTTTTGAAAAGCAAACTGTAAGTCTGTTTCGGTGCCTTAAGACATCTTAAGCTGTCTATAGAATTCCAAATAGCCAAATCCTTGGGAGAGATGTAATCAACTACAGAAATGTTCCCATTTTTAGTGAATGTTTGATATTTTATACTTGGCTATATGGTTTAACAGAAGAGACTGGGAAGTGAAGTCAGGAGAAACCTACATCAAGGCCTGCCTCCACTATGATCTCGGTGACTATGGTATGGACCTCATCATCTCTTTAAGCCCCCATTCCTTCATCTTACCTAATGGAAATAGTAATACCAACAACAGTATTTTTATCTAATAGAATTCTTATAAGGATCAAATGAGATAATGTATGCAGAGTACTTTGCAAACTACAACCCAGTAATCTCATCAACAGTCACATTTATTACAATGGACCAGACAGAGAAATCAGGTGTTATTAAGTTAAAGGATAGGGATACGGGCAAGACCTGTTCTATTTCATTGGCATTTGGAACTCCCACAGAAGTCAACTCCTTCTACCAATGTGGCTGGAGCTTTTTCTTGCTACTAATAATCTCAGAGTTCTCTAAAATACTGAGAGGTTAAATGACTTGCCCTGTTAGGTCACAAGTTAGTTTGTCGTGGCAAGCCTTAAAACTAGGTTTCCAAGGCAGTTCTCCAGTCACTCCACCATGCTGCCCTTCTCTTTATTGCATCATTTAACATAATATTAATAGTTTTCACAAAGTAAGCATCCACATTTAACATGGATGAGTGCTGTTATTCAGTGGCCTATTGACTAGAATATTCTATTAAATGGAACCCCTTTGCCTAGAAATCTAATGATAAACTACAGTGAATGACAACTCCAAGACACTACAAAAATCCTCAAATATATTCTGAATCATTCAAAATCAAATGATGTTCAATATCATATTGATATAAAAATTGAATACATCTAGGGCTTTGTTTTGTATAGTGCTTAAATACATCTCATTTGACTTTTAATATTTGTACATGGTTCTGTACTGTAATTCTCTGAAAACTGTTAATTCTATAACTGGTATGATAACTGTCATTACAGAGTATCTGATTAAGCCAATGTCCCATTCCCCAGCTTTCCCACTAATTCCATCTGCAGAGGAGAATGGGGCTCAGTCCAAAGTTCTACTCACTAAGCTCAAACTGCCTCTTCAACTTACTACAATAGTAAAAAATGGTTTTTGTACTAGTACTAAATATTACACTAATTAGAAAATTAATATAATTTGACATTTTATTTATGAAATTTAGTACTGTACAAAACACTAAACTCAACAAGACTTGGCTTAAAGAGTAAGCATTTTCACATTAAAAATAAACAGATGAGTGTTTTTAATCAACACTACCAAATGTTCTATATAGCCAAATATGCAAACAACCACAAACAGCAATAACTTAAAACCACAATTCATTCCTTTAACGACAACTTATAAGCATCTCTCTCAGGTCTGCCATGACAACAAAAATATTAATTATCAATTTGGCTATTTGCTCTTGAACAACCAGGTGCAACATGAAGAGAGCATTGGGCCTAGACTCTTTCTTCCTGAGTTCAAATCATTTATCAGCTGTGGGACCTTGAACAAATCACTTAACCCTCTTTGATTCAGTTTCCTCTTCTGAGAGAGAGAAGGAAATAGCAAACCACTCCAGTATCTTTGCCAGGAAAGCCTCAAATAGGTTTGCAACGACTTTAAAACTTTAAAAACATTTTAAAATAATTTTAAAAGTTGTTCCCTTGCTATGGGATTTTACTTTCCTTCCAATTTTTAGGTTCATTTCAAGGAAGATAGTGATGATAATAAGAATGACAAATTATTAAGCCTCTCACTTCTAGCAAGTATGAAGAGCAGGAAGGATTCTTTGACAGCTTCATGTAAACTGGATAATATTTCTTATTTGGCCAAGTGGCTTATCTAAATCAAAGTGCAAACTGGTCTTCCTCTTACAACAGATGGTTAAAAAGGTTTGATGAATATGTCTCCACTGGACCTGCTATCAGGGAAAATTAATTGTTTCTTTAAAAGAAAGAAGACAAGCTTCTAAGTAAAAACAGAGATGAAAAAGGATCTGAGAAGGCAAGAGTTTAAAAGTTCTGACCTGTAAGTGGAGTCTGAAGAGACAAAGAATTTAACTCAGAAGAAAAAGGACCACTATAACCCTCATAGCTAGGTAATAAATACTAATCTTTTTTTTTTTTAAGGAGAAAACAGCAGCTTGTCTTCCAAGAAATAAGGATGTAGATGCACAGGGACATCAGATGAAAGATCATCCTGTAGGGTGGTTGGTGACTCCCTGTTGAGCAATACTGAAGCATGTGAATGCAAACCTGCCATGATAAAATGAGGACTTCCCTCTTCCTGATGGAGAACTGTCCATGATTTGCCTAAATGAGAACTACTATCCACTTCTCATGTTAACCTAAGAGCTACATCCCAAATCTATTAAAAGTTCAATTCTCAGAATTTTTAGGCTATAATATATGATCTCTGAAGGACTAAACTCTATAATATAAATGAGAAAGAAAGAGACAGAGAGAAAGAGAAGAGACATAGAGTGACACCAGTCTACTGTTTGGACTAGAATAAATGTAAACATGTTTGTTGTGCATATATTATGTGTATACATATATGTACACACAAACGTGTGTTTACATGTAAACAATTGTTAAAAGATAATGATGGTAGGCTATAATTGAAATTGTGATTTGAGAAGGCAATTAAGCAAGGAGACTCAGTAGTGCTATTTAATTCATGTAGGTACATATGATACTTGCAGCATAAATCTAGAGAGTCACCACTAAAGCCAGAGAGAGTATTGAATTTATTGAATTCAAGTCTGAGTTCCTAGGTTCACAATCCAGATTATGTGACACTGGGAACCTCACTCTCCTACAGGTGCCTTGTGGCTCATCTCTCTGGATAGTTTCAGGTATAGAGTTTTGATTCATGATTACAGAGTATGTAGAGCAGGGAGTCGATTAGAAACATAGAGGGTGCATTCATCTCTGCTGTGTATCAAAAAAGCAAGGGATTCACAGACAAACACACACAAAGGAAGTTCTAGAAGTTCACATAAGGTTAAGATGATGATGCCTAAAACAAGATTCTCAAGATGATGGATTTCTTTTCTTTTTTTTTAAGATGATGAATTTCTAAGCTACAATTAAATGGGAATGATGGGTTCTTTGCTAAGGATGAACTATTCTCCACAAGGGCTAACATAAGTGTATTGAGCTGACATCTTGCAAGTGTAATCAAGGCATTTCAAAACTAGAAATGTTGAATAAGGAAGAAAATTCCCTAAGGATCATCTGTGAAGCTAGATGCCACTGCAGGCTAGATGACAGAGTGATGCTCCAAAAGGATCTTGCTAAGTTCCAACACCAGGACAAATCTATTAAGACGAAATGTAGTCATTTAGTTAACAAGAATTATTAAGCATCTACTATGTTCTACACTGTGCTAGGTAATGTGGTTATAAAGATAAACAAGCCAGTACCTGCTCTGAAAGAACTTAATAGTAATCAATGTAATATCTTACATAAGGATTCAAAAATTAACTTCACCTGTCCAAAATGATGATGATAAGCCAAATTGCATAAAGCATTTCAGAGTTTGCTAATCATTTAGGCTTGATTATATAGTAATTTGTCTAAACCAATGGACTGGGTACTGTAAGTTCAAGTGCTCTCAATACAAGTCAGGAACACAGGACGGCAGCTAAAAGCCTTATGATGGTCTAAGGCTATAGTGAAGGTATCACAGAATGATTGTCCTACTGTACAAAACATGTTTGGAGTATTATGTTCAAATAGACAGAACTATTGCCTCTTCCAGAGGCAAATGATCAGAGTAGTGAAAGATCTCGAGATCACAAAATAATGAAGTCTGACTGTGGAAAGAGTAAAGATGTAAGTCTTATGTGGGACAAGAGAGATAGGTTCAAGTCTTTGAAAGCTTTTTATGTGGGAGAGGGATGAGGCCTTTCTGCTTAGCCCGAGGCTGAAGAGAAAGAAAAGCATTGAGTAGAAATTGCAGATTTTGATTTGAGTTGATTTGAAGAAAATAACTTGACAGGACCAAGAAGACATGGAAAAGGATGTCTCTGAAAGAGACAACTTCAGACTCAGTAGAGGTCTCCAGGCAATGGTTAGATGACAATTGTCCAATGTGATGAACTGTTCAATATTTTTATAGAGTTCATTCTTGTTCATTAAGTAATAGACTAAAAGCTCCAAGATCTACTTCAACTCAATTCTGGTAATTCTGTGAAGGAACCTTAGGAGTCATGTGGTTTAATAGTGACAATCACTTCTACAATATCTGCACAGATGGTCAACCACTCTACTTGAACAACTGTAAGGATGGGACTTTCACTGCCATCAAATCATGGAGCAATCCATATCCAATACAGTCCAAGTTTATGGCCTTAACTTGTGTACATATTTTTTTTCAAAAATATTCTAAAACTATGGGAGAGCAGAGTGAGCATATAGGTAGGTATTTATTGCCTGCCTTTTTAAAAAATAAATAAGGTACAAGAATTTTCCCACAGCTTTAGTATCTTTAGACACATTACACTGTATGTTGGTCCTTTGATGCTTTCAATAATGAAACAAGTTTTAAAAAAACTGCTGAAGAGAGCCTTAAATGACAGACCAAGAAGGTTGTATTTTATCTTATTGATGGTAGGAACTACTCAGGATTTTTTTAGGAGATTACAGATATGGTCAGACTCATACATTGCAATCATTATTTTTTATTGCACTTTGAAAGATGAATTAAACAAGGAGAGACAGAAGATAGGAGTTAAGAGGATTCTGGAAGAGCAGTCCAAACAATATAGCGAAGGTAGAATTGTCAGGAATTGGGAGCTGAATGGTTAGGGATAAGGGCATGAAATAGGAAGAAATTAGGTTTGGAATCTGGATGATTAGGAAAATAGTTGGGTCATCAAGAGATGTTGATAAAATTACAGGGGAGACAAAGGAGGAGACTGAAGGAGGAGGAGACGAGTTCAATTTCAGAAATTGTTGAGTTCGTGATGTGGTAATACATCCCATAGAGAAATCCCTAAGGCAGCTAAAGATGTTATTCTGAAGACCCAGGAAACTAATAACAAAGAGAGCAGATAGAAAGTTTCAAGAATTTACATTTTTCCTGCTGGAGGTTTGCAAGTTCCTCCAATTCATTTTTCATTATGTTTTAGAAAATATTTAAGGATTTTCCTTTAAAACAGTGGAACCCAATTGAAAGTCTCTTAGATTTTACTGGGGAAAATATAGGAAGGCAGAAGTAAAAATGCTAAAAACTGATTGTCTTGGAACCATAGACAGGTTTTATAAAAATTAATGTTAAAGAGCAGCAAAATAAATGTTAAATCATTCTTTTTGCAAATTATAGAAGGCCTTGCACTGGAAAGACCCATATTTCAAATATATCTAGGTTCAGAATGTTTCAGTGAAACTAATAAAAATGCTCCTAAATCCTGCACAGTTCTTTGAAAGGCAGGTCTTAGACCAGTGATCAGTAAGAAAACAATCCAGTGTCTGGTACTTACATCTGTCTAGAAGCATTAGGCAGTCTATAATTCTCTCACTTTCTCTGTGAGCAAGACTACTGCTATCACTGACTCAACCCAGAATAATGACCTTTAATTAGGCTATTATATGTCTCTTAAATCTGCTTTGAGTCTGTCAGATTTTTTTCAAAAGTTGAGAAAATCTCAGTTACATTTTAGGAGAAAAAACCCCAAAAGATATAAATCACAATCTATGAGTTATCATTTTGCATAGTATGAACATTTGCCTTTAAATGTTTCATAAAATCTTCTATTTGTGAACACAGACAGTGGTTCCTCATGTAGAGCACAGGAGTTGTGATTATAAATCACGTCAGCTTGTATTTCTTCTGGCACTTGCGACGTTTCCTATGCTACCTTTGAAACTAACACTCCCAAAGCAAATTGCAATACAAACTGACAGATTCTAGGATACTAACCAGGACTCAGAGCATCAAAAAATAAATGAATCACTGATGCCAGTTATACTTCTATGAGATAATATAATTCAACAAGCTATCTCAAGATGTAAAGTGAATGTTATCCACGCCCAAAATCAGAGGAAAGCACAGGGGGAGAAAAACAGATAAGGGCAAAGTTTATTAAAAAGAAATATTCCCTTTAAAAATGACCAAAAGGTCACAAAATTCACAAGAAGGTAGTTGATCAGAGGCAACAGATCTCCCTTAACAAGTATGGGAGCAGTTCACTCTCACTTTAAGGGATGAAATTCATACTTCAATTTCCCTGAAAGCTATTCTGGGGGAGTGGGAAAAGACACTCCAGGGTCCTCTCTCTTTGTTCCCAGCTGATAAATGAGTGCAGCCAAAACCAGACAAATGATGATATGACACCACCAGTATAACAAAACATTGTACTTGTATAAATAGGTTTCTATAAATATCAGGAAGAGGGAATAGTATTCAGTATGCATTTTCAAATTAAATACAAAAGAAACTTCAATTTGATAAAGGGTTCCATAGGACCAACAACTCCACACAATTACAAATGAACCCCTATAAACAAACAAGAAGTCTGACCAGAAAAGGTTTGTGAGTTATATATTGGAAGGACAAAATGTCTTCACAATCAGAAACAATCTTATAGTGTTTAACTTCTCTGGCTAGACTACAAAAAGCTACCTAATCAATAATGTAGTCAGAACCAACAGTTCTTACTAAATCCTGGGTCCTAATTGTGTGGGACCATGTGGTGGAGGAGTTAATAGACAAAATTTAATCCCTGGCACCATGACCCTCTCTCCTTTCTCATCTCTAGTCCCTCTCACAAAGGTCTCCCAAGTGGTCATTAGTTTCCTAAATCTATCTACCCAAAAAGTTCTCTGGGGCTCTCTCCTGCAATCATAATTCCCAGTACCATACAGCTAGCCTCAGCTTAGTCTATATCATTTAAAGTCAAGGGCTCATAAATTGGGGACAGACTGTATTGTAATCTACTCCCTGAATTCAGTTTACTAGTCACAAGTTAGACACATAATTTCAATGATGAATTGGTGAAAACAAAATCCAATACCTGTTCAACACCACCCGTTCAATCGTTCTTAGTATTCCAGCACTTCCATCACTGCCTAAAATTAATAAAGACGTGATTGAAATGCTACTAACAACTTCTTTATTATTCTACTTTCCTCTCCAATGTCACTGAAGAATTGGAAAAGAGTCACACCAGTCTATTTGAGGTTTATCTACTGTGGTCACTGATATTTTTTTTTGCTTCATGGATCACCAAGACCAAAGAATTCATTACCACTCGACTAGCATACAGGTAGTGAGCCTTTTCATAGTTAGCTAGATTGGTCCTTGGAAAACTCGATAACTGAGATCATACAATGAAGCATTGGAATAGGACTTTTGTTCAACCTCTATTTATATTAAACTAGTGAAATAGTTTGTTTCTTTAAGTGATTATAAAACATGACTGCTAGATTTATACTACAATAAAATCCACTTTTATCAAGTGTCACAGCTATCATGCATTTTATTTTGTAACATTATAGGTCAAAACAATTCTCCTATGCACCTGTGTACCAATGTAACATATAATATAATAATATAACTAATAATATAAAAAGAATCAAACTGATTCACATTTAAATCTAATTCCTGGTGTTATCTTTGTCAATAAAATAGGACTCTACTATACCGAGTAATTCACCATGCAACGGACACAAGAACCAGAAACAATATGGTACAAATGTCTCTCAGTAAGGACATACCTAATGAGAAGGCAGGCGTTTGGAGATTGTTAGTATTGCCCTAGTGAAAAGTTATCCTCAAAAGCACCATCTTGTAAATAGGAGAGGAGCCAATTCTCAAATCTGCCAGCAAGAATCAGCTCATATAAATCTAAGAAGAGAAGTCCACTGACATTTAAAAAAATAAGATCGGTTCTCAGAATTTCAAGAGTAACATTGGCACTGGTTGCATCACTGTTCATTCATGGAATGTGCAACAATCAAATTTTGAAAGCTAAAATGAATACCATAAATAGAAAGCAAGCATCATGCAACTAACAATGTAAAGGGAAAAAGCATCAACTGAAGAAAGGTGAAAACTATTTATTAAATATTGCACATACTCAGATGGAGGTCAATGAAGCATAAGTTAGCTTATTTATGTTGGAAAAGAAGAACAGGGGAGATTTATAAATGGAACTGAAAATCCTCCAGCCTCTCCAAGTCTTCCCCCTTATTCGAACTTGATTTGTCAAATTTGCCAAAGTTCCATAACGTCTGAAGAGTGGCATTTTACAAGTTTACACTTGCAATTCTTGATCCAGTTAATTCAGCAAGTAGACAGTCCTTAACATTGTGTTCAGTGGGGAATGTGGCCTTTCACAGTCAGTCACCTGTGATGTTTGAACCTCAGAAATCCTTATGTAGACCTTAACTGAAGACCTTCCTACAACATATGCACTTGAATCACAGAAGATGATGTGACAAGGGTCAGCTCTGATCTTCAATTTCACCTGCCTCCCAACTTTTCACCTAAGCTGCAAATCCCACTTCTAGCTCCATCCTAGTTAAGAGTTTACTCTTTAGGCACTGGGACAGTCAGAAAACAGAAAAGTCAGGCCTCTCTGTTTTCCCCTAGGTCATCATCGTCTAATAAAATGAATACAACATATGAATTGCAAAGCCAACGTGAAGAGTCACTAAGTATCAACTGGGCTTAAAACTATAAATAAAATTATGCATGACAAGTTCTGTTTATAAAATCCAAGAAAAGGAAAGGAGTAAGGGCCTGTTTAAGTGGAAGAAAATCTGAAAAAAGAGCTTTCATATTTTTAGCAATGCTACACAATACAAAGTAAATAGAAAGCCAAGATGGTAAATATAAAGCCCGTTGGGTAACAAATGTAATAGAAACAATATTTTAAAGAAAATGAAATAATATTCAAGAGAGACAGACTTAGGAAGGTTATTGAAAAACAAAACCATACTATTCTCAGTTTAGTTCCTTGTGAATCACACTGGAATAAGAATCAGTCAATAAAATCTAGTGTCTTTTTCACAAAATCAGGTTTGTAACTCTACTACACAGAATATTAGAAAATCAGAATTGAAATAATTCAAGTGCTTCATTTTACAAATAAGGAAACTAAGGTAAAGTGAATGATATCTGTGCACAGGCTACTGAGACAGAGCCTACAAACATCCCTCCCTCTTGACTGGATGTAGCTCCTCTCAGCAGTTCAGAGAGCTAGAACAACCCTGGGAGACCTGTTATGGACAATGCTATCCTTATCCAGAGGAAGAAAAAAATATCCTTCACTTTCCTAATGGAGTGGGCATTGGATATGCTCACTCTATTATTTTTTCCCCTAGGTATTTGAGGAAACAACCCAGATTGAATTATTCAGTTGAATAACTGAGTCCAGCTTCCCCAGAAGAAGTTGAGAGATAGTGAATTTGAGGTCTCTCCCCCAGAATCCCTGAATTCAATGGAATACAGATGATAGTGAGGGACACACCACCAAAAGCTGGAAGACCAAAAGAGGTCAACTATAGGTCTATATAGGGTAGGAGAGATTTGTTTGTAAGGTATAAGGCATACAGTATCACACTGTGAATGAGGACTGAGATGACGAAGGCCATACACATAAAGCAACTTGTTAATAATGGAATATATTTTAAAACTGTAAACACAATATGATGTTTTTCTCATACATGGAAGTCATTAAATAATCCCCCTAGGGGAAATAAACAATAACCTTCTGAAGATTGAGACAAAAGAATTTCAAGGAGACTGTCAATGAAAAGACTACCTGCAGGGAACTGAGGAGAACAGCTAGAATAGAAGCTAAGGTGAACAAACAAAGCAAACTGCAGAAAAGAGTGGATAGGCTAGACATACAATGATCAGCTACTCATCAGGTAAGAAAAACTTTAAAAGAAGTTTTGAAAGGTAGCAAAAAGGGAGCAGAAACTGGTAATTAAGAAGGATTAACTGGATTAAGAAGACAAGAACAGAACAAATCCACATCAACATAGAGTTCTATCCAGGGAAATACTAAAACTTAAGTTTATGCAGGTCTATAAGAGAAAGGGGATTATTGCTTTCTTAACTTTTAACTATTTGCTATTTTGAACTTTGTGAGCTTATGTGCTTTTAAGGGGATCTGATGATTGTCACACATGGTCTTCCAGGTAAGACAATGAACTAGAGAAATAAAAAGTTCCCCATCGGGGTGGCTAGGTGGCGTAGTGGATAAAGCACCGGCCCTAGAGTCAGGAGTACCTGGGTTCAAATCTGGTCTCAGACACTTAATAATTACCTAGCTGTGTGGCCTTGGGCAAGCCACTTAACCCTGTTTGCCTTGCAAAAACCTAAAAAAAAAAAAGTTCCCTATAATAAACTTGGATTCTGAGTGTATGGAAAGAGCTCCTGACACAAAGTTTACTTAAGAATTAAATTAAAGCAAGTCTTTCACTTGGGGGGAAATTATACTGAGGCACAGCTCTTTTCTCAAAGGAAAATAGGAAAGGAACATTACTCCTTAGTTTTAAACTGCCCTTATACTGTCAAAAAACAGTATTACAACACTAACCAATAAAAAAAAAGAACACACAGCCAAAAAAAAATCTATTCTCTTACTGCCAGACAGGTTCTCTGTTCCTTTTTTAGATTAGAATTACAGAATGTCAGAGAAGAGAGAAGTCTTTAAAGGTTAACTAAGCAATCTATACTTCCACCTAATGCAGAAATCACCTTTCTAACATCCAAACATCCAACCTCTAACAAGTACAGTGCAGGACTCAATACTTCTTAAAGCACTCTATTCCAAACTGTTGCTATTTGTCAGAACATTTCTCCTTATATCAAGCCAAAATCTGCATTCCCCTTACATTTATATCCCTATTATTACTAAAAAAGAATGTCTAGTTTCTCTTTCACATAAAAAGTTTATCAAAGTTTTTGACAAACTGAAAACTGATCATTTTTCTTCCTAAGTTTTCTCTTGTGGTTCAACAACCCAAGTGGGTTATTTTGGTTTTTTTGTTGGGGTTTTTTTTTGCAGCTGATGTTGTTGAAGGGTTTTTTGGTTTGTTTGTCTTTTCCCCCAATCATTTTCTCATATGACAGACATGCTTTCAACTTCTTCAATCCTAGTATCGCTCTATTAGTGATACCTCAGTTTTTCAATATTCTTTCTAAAATATGAAGAACATTACTAATAAAATATTTCATTATGTAGTATCAGTGAACATTGAATACCATTTCCCCATATAAAAGATGCACCTTAATTTGGGGACCCAAAATTGGAAAAAAAATATTACATAAAGTTATTTCAAGTTTTATTCATCATAAAATTCATACAACTCCTCCTCACTGTCAAAGTTCCCATCCATGAGCTCATCCTCATCTGTGTTTGATGACAAATCACTGTCTTAGGAGAGGCTCTGCCTGTTGTCCTGCCTGTGCTCTGGTCTGATTGACCACAAGCACTCCCAGAGCAAGTCCAGTATGTAGACGCATGCTTAGTCCATTCCATTTCATGAACCTGAAGCACCAGTCACTGGAAATCAGTCACTTCTTTTTCATCAGCAATTCTTCTGGCCTCCTGCTGAACCGTCTTTGTGGACACATGAATTCCAATGGCCCTTTGCTATTCAATCCATCTCTTCAATTCCCTCTCTAACTCAGCCCATTTGGCTGTCTTGCCTCTCCTGTTCTCCTTCTTGCAGGGGCATTTTCAGTCAGGTTTCTTTTTCTATAGACAGTCTCAGATTGTTTTCTCAGTTGGAGGAAGACCAAAGTGATGTTCAGCAGCATGATTTCCATTCACTTCTGCAAACTGGATCACTTTGAACTTGAATTCAGCACTGGATGAAAATTTTTTGTGAGCCATTTCTGGGCAGAACATAGCAAAACATAACCTAATATACTGGTAACAATTACAAAACAATGAGCACAAGACAACAGGTATGAAAAAGTGGGAAATGCAAGTAAAAAAATCTACAACCACTGTAAAAGACACTCCCAGTTTTTAGATCCCAAATTTTCCAGAAAGGGATGTGTCTTATACATGGGGAAATACAATAATTGTGACAACAGGTTTCCTTCCTCTAGACACTGTATTTCAATAAAAACTGCCTAAGACTACAGCAGCCATGTCACATTGCTGACTCATACTGAGTTTATAAGCAATAAAAATATCTAAGTTTGTCTCACAAATTGCTTGCCCTCCCTCATCATTACTGTACTTTAGAGATGACATTTCTCTAAGTGCAGCATTTTACATTCAATTCTATTAAGGTATATTTGTGGATTTTTTTTAGTCCATCAGTCGTGAAATTATAGATCTGGAAGAAATGTTTCTTAATTAGTTCTTTTACATAATATGTCCATGACCCTCCCAATTGTTTCAGTCTCTTCCCTCAATTAGAATTAAAAGAACATGTAAAAAATTAATGGATATTTTGTGAAAGACTATCTAATTTCATCTTCACAACCAAAGGTGGTGACAAAGTAAGCTCAGTACTGATTTTAAAAGGGCAGAAGTAACCTTAAAAACTACTGGGCCATCTCTAATTACAGGATAGCTATAATATTCTAGAAAGATTCACTTTAAAATCAATTTGAAAGTTATCAGAATAAAAATGTTAACTATAAATCAATCAGGCACTGTGCTGGGTGCTAGACATATCACAGACTCAAAAATAACATAGGAGATGCCCCAGAAGGAAGGTGGCACTGAAGCTGAGTTTTACAAGAATTAAGGATTCCAAATGGGAAAATCCAGGCCCTGAGGAGATGATAGAGAAGATCAATAGAGGGAGGGAGTCTGCTGTGACAACAAGCTAGACAGACAAGAATTGCTCATGGACTATATCACAAGTCTGAGCCAGAGGTACAACAAGAGTAAGGATGGAAGGAGACCTCATTATTCATGTACTTTCCAGAATTCTCACTCTCTGCCAAAAGCATAGTAACTAATAATGTCTTTGCTGGCCTTAATTTCATTCCACAAAAAGGGCTTACAACCATGATAATGGGTCAGATTGGGAATAAGGTGGCACAATGTATATAGGGTCTGTTCTAGAGTCAGAAAGACCCAAGTTTTAACCACAGGCTCCAACACTTTCTAGCTAAATGAACTTTGATATTTCACTGAAAATGACTACCTATATTTCCTCATCAATAAAATTGGAACCCAACACCTAGGACCATTATGAGGATAAAATGAGATAAGCTTTGTAAAGCATTTGTAAACATTAAAGCTCTATATAAATGACAATTATTGTTGTTGTTGTTTCTGGGACGGTAATGATGTAGAGAACTGACCATTTAACCTCTTAATGAGAAAGACTCTAGGAAACTGCAGGTGGGTGAATACTGTCCATTTTCAAAAGTGGAAAGAAATTCTAAGAAAAAAAGCAAAGACTTTCAAAGGAACTTGCTAACTGGATTACACACTACAGTATGGCAGAGTCTTCTTAAAGTTTGAAAAACAGTGAGAAGACCATTTTTTTTAAATAACTGATAACGATAAGTTTAAAAGAAGAAAAAGATGCTAGTTACAGGAAAGATATTTACAAATAATATAATACCAAAGACACAGAAAAGGTAATTTTTGTAACAGATGCAATTTACTTTTTCATTTAAGATTATACACTATTGTTACAAAAAGTTTAGGTGAGCCTATAAGATTTGAGAATCTTCATCACACTTTATGTAAAATATCTAAACCACTTCCCCAAGTATTCTGAGCATGTTTTACTTCAACATGAAAGTCTTTTCTCAATCAGGGAGAAACAGCAAATTTTGATAGATGCATTGAAATAGTGAGTAGAATTGTTCAAGAATTTTAGAAATTTTCAAATGGAGATGGAATACTTAATATGACTTTGCACCACGCCATTTATCACAATATTTATCCAAGAGATAAAAAAGCTTCAATAGACTAGGAAACCTGGAATTGATTTAAACCCCATTGAAAACCTATGGGCAAAATAAAGTTCAGTCTTGGGGAAATTGGCTATTTGTTCAAAGGGGTGCTATCCAAAATAAAGGCATGGTTATATGATGATAATTAAAGGATATAGGTTTAAAAAACAAATCTTGTAAACTCAGTGCCAAATCACACAAAACAAATGATTGCAGCAAAATTAGGACATGTTACAGATTACTTTCTATAATTTATAAAAAATTGTAATCTTTATTATATTTCAATGAAAATGACTATTTTTACCCTTGTCTCGGTTAATCTGCCTACTATTGCATTCCATTTGGACAGCAGAGGGCACAATCAGTGAGTAGAAGACGCAAAGAAACACATTAAGAATCAAAAACCTAACAATGTGAGCTGTCCCAAAGTGGATGGGCTGCCATGAGAGGTGCATTCCCTCACCTTCCATGATTTCAAGCAGAGGCTAGATGACCATTTGCAAGTAGGTTGCAGTGACAATTATTTTCTGGCATGACTTGATTTAGATGACCACGAGGTACCTTCAAAAAATTCTGAGATTCATTAGAACAAATGCATAAACTGGCAGTTGACAAAAAGATCATAGCAGGGAAGAAGAGAGATAGATACCTTAGTCATTCCCTAAGCCAATGGAGGATGATCTCTGGGATTCTCTAACTTTCAATATAAGACATCATGGTGTGGTAGAAAGTGCACTTGATTTAATGTTAAAAGATTTTGATTTAATTTTGATTCTCTTGCTTACTAGATATGCAGCCTTGAACAAAAGTCTTGGTTTCTCTGGGTCTTAGTTCCATTTATAAATGAAGGAGTCAGACCAGATGATTTCTAAGGTCTCTTCTCAACTCTTAATCCTATGATCCACTATCACCTGTTGTCTTTACAATTTGTCTGTGGACACAAGGACCTCATGAAGCACTGGGCTACATGCCAAAGACAAATTGGTCTATGGTTCATCTTTCACCACTACCATTTTCCACAGATCTCAGTTCCTTCCATGAAAAGGAATTAGAGAGCTCAAGTTAACAGAGATGCCTGGTATACTATGTTTCTACAGAAAATATCACCAGTAGGATGTAATCCATTTCTAAAGAAAGAGAACGTCAAAAAAATGTTGAGGAAAAACCTTTGACTGAAAATTAGCTTCAATCTTTTTAGCAACAAAATCAGGTCGGGTTTTTTTTTTTTTAATTCCAACTCACATTATTTCATTAACTCCTGTAAAATGTGCTTAGCCACTGGAAGTACCAAATAACATCCACTGACAGGTTTTAATGATGGCACACCAATACCTATCTTGTGCATCATGCTAGGGGTTTAAGCTGTCCATCACAAGTACTTAAGCTAATTTCATAATATTTGAACAATTCAAAGGGGAGGAAAATGAGAATTCAACAGCAAAAATCAAGCCCTATAACAGATACTACTGTTGTTCTGACACAGTGTCTATCTTTCTGGGCTACTGCTCACAAGGATAGCTAATGGTTACAAACCCCATAATCCTATAAAGTCAAATAAGTTACTCCTTATCTTATTTGTCATCTAGTTTGAATCACTAGAGAAAAAGATCATGCTGAAGGGACTCTTCAGTCATCTGCACAGTCACCTAAAATTTCATCTTCCATCTTCACAATTCTCAGTCAACTTTCCTCTAGGTTCTAGTATTACTTTTCTCTCCTCTGAAGTCCATCTTTGAGCTGAACAATGATTTAAAAAAACCACGGAAAAGTCCATTTAAGCTGGCAGAGGTAGAACTAAGCAAAATAAAAAAATCAAACAATTATGACTTCCCTTTCCTTAATGAGATTTTTTGGACTTAATTATTGGGATCACTTCAAAAGGTTATTTTTCTTATTAAAAAAGAGTTTTACATTAATTGATTGGAACACAAAGACAACAAAAAAAGCCTCTTTTCTCCTGAAGCACATTCTCTGGAAGTTGTTCCCAACTCTCCTTCTGAGGTTGTAAGCAGGGTCTCCAGGAGGGTAATTTCTTAAGCTTTAGATTCAAGCTATTTTGTGGGTCCATACTCCTAAAATTGTAGGTTTCCAATCTCCCTCTCCCCTTATCTGCCATCACCTTTAAAGGGAAAAAGCAACAAAATTCGCTGAGATTCCACTGTAGAAAAATTGGCAGTCCATACCTCTGGCATTACTGGGCCCTGATTTTTCATGCTGTGGTCTCACCCCTAGAAACAGTGTCTTGGCCAAGCAGGTTAACTCAGCTGAGTCCCCCAGGTCTATTCCTCTCAACTTAAGAACAGAACCAGAAATAACTCTTGGACCACCAAGCTCCTAAAATCCTATGAGTGAGACTGCCCGCTTCTGGCTTGAGTCCTCCCACTAGATAAGCAGATTTGTTATAAAATGTCATGGCTAATGGGAAAAAAAAGAAAAAAGAAATTTCTTCCCAACCACAGAGATGAGAAATGATATCTTTTCAGGGGTTACTTTTGTTACCATAGTTAACTCTCCTCATATTCCTCAGAGCTGTGTTCTGCTTCAATTTACTCTTTGTTTTGCTTTACAAAAGGACTAAGGGTGTAACCTATCCTTCAGCAACCAATGGCTAATTGTACTCTAATTCCATGAAGATTGATTAAAGGCTCTCTTCACAGTTCATATAAAGTAAAAAATTGTATATATTTCTTCAGAGGAGCATCTCATTTTCTCTTGTTGTCTATCCCTCACATTCTGTAATTCCATCAACTTGGCTAGGAGGGAACTCAAGTGTTCTCATCCTCCATTCACTTATACACTTAGGTGGAGTGATTTTGGTGTTATGTAGATTTCATCAAAATATTTCACCAAAATATTTCACAATCTCTCTTAGGGAAATCTTTGTAAAAATAGCCTAATCTAGATATATGGTTTAAATTAGAAGTTTTTAACTTGTGGGTCCACTGACCCTTTAATTTTAAGTTTCCTGAAAGTGATTGGAAAATATGCATCTTTACTGCAATATCAATGGTTTCTTTTTTAATACTACACATTTTATTTTGCGCAATTAAAAAAAAGGTATATAGGCTTCACCAGTCTGACAAAGGAGTACAAGAAAAAAAAATAATTTAAGCAAGATACAGAAGTGGTTCAATGACAAAAGAACAATCATTAGCAATTCAGTATCAACTTGGAATAGGGTCTCCAGAAGAGACATCTCTAAATGGTCCCATGCTGTTCAGCATCTTTATCCTTTACTTGGATGAAAGCATAACTATCCAAAATTTGCAGATGACCCAAGCTGGTAGGGGTGATTAAAACACTGAATTACATAATCCAGAATGATAAACTAAAACATTAGGATTAATCTAATAAGGTACCAGTGAATGGAGAGAAATGAAAAGTACCACCTTTGGCTTTTAAAAATTCAACTTCACAAGTGCAAAATTGTGAAAGGTATGCAACAAGTTTTGTGTAAAAGATCTGAGAATTCCAGTGAATTACAAGCTCAATGAGTCAATAGTTTGACATGGCAGCCAAGATCATTAATGCGATTTTATACTGAATTAAACTGAATTAAGAAAGACGTCATTTTCAGAAGAAGGATATGGTTGTCCCATAAGACTCCACAATCTGGAGTATTATATTTAGTTCTGAACATTTCATCTTATGAAGGACAATGCCAAGTCAGAAAGTATTCCAAGAAAGACAATTGAAACTAAAAAAGGATGAGAACAGGGTATCCACTGAACTGTTGAACAAGTTAGGAATGTTTAGCTCAGAGCACAGAACACCTGAACATGTGGGTCAGAGATAAGGACAACTCTTTTCAAGCATCTTGTGGGCCTATTATGTAGAAGACATGTGATGGTGTTCCCTGGAGGGCAGAACTAGAAGTAATGGATGAGTGTGAACAACCTTAATTAATATGTAGCAACCAAGGCTTTTTTTTTTCTGTATGTGTGCATGTATGTCCTCCCAGTCCACAGCTGAGTACATGCCAACCAATGTGACACACATGACAAACCTATCTCCACCTTTCCCATCACTACTAGACTCCCCCCTACCATGGTCCTGGCACCAGGAGATGCCTTCTCTCATACAACCACACCAATATGCCCATACTCAATGAAGATTCCCTAGATGGGCCATGTCACCAAGTACAAAGATCTGCCTCACACAGGCCATATAGGACTAAGAGCAGGATCACCACTGATGTTTCCATACATCAACCTCCTTACCAAAATTTGCCTTGGTCCATGCTCTTTCCAGTCCCCTAGGTTCCTTGTTCAAAAAAGATCATGCAATGATTTATTAATAAACCAGACTGAATTTTAGGTACAGATGTCTACTTCTCACTAAAAATTATTTATCTAAATCAACTCTAAGATACTAACAAGCTTTTATGTAGCCATCAACAAACTTAAGAAAATGGCATATGTGTCCTGAAAACTGCAAAACCCCAAAAGGCTCTTGCCTACATTTCTTAGATGAACTAACTCCCTTCAGGAAAGAAAGCTGCATAGATTCATGGCATTTTATTTTATCTGTCTATACTAATACATTCTGCTACCTCTTTACCACATGAAATCTAGGTACACAGGCACTCTACAAATGCTTAAAAAGATACAGAGGTAGAAAGAAAATATGCAAAAAATAGACATAAACTATAAAATTCACCTACCATAGATGCTATAACTTGCAATTGAAATTCCATTTACCAAAATAATTTTCTTCTCTCTCCCTCTCTCTCTCTCTCCTCTTTCTCCCTACATAATTTGTTATGACTTCTTTCCTGTACCTTATGAAAGATTTTTAGCCATTATTCCCAGAAACTATACTGAATTCTAAGGGCTAAACTCAAGGAAATTTTTTTTTAATCCAAATACTCATTTAGTAGGAAGAGAAAGGGGAGGCTACCAAATTGTACATATAAATTGACCCAAGTCAAAACAAAAACTTTTCCAAATTACTGTTGGCAAACCAAACTGAAAAAATAATTCCCTAAAATAAAAAAAAGCATTCTGAGACCACTGCCTTAAAGAACTATAAACAATAGTAATAGTTTAGTATTGAAGATCTTGCTTCCCCCAATACAGTGATTTATCTGTAAGACTGGAAATCTAACAACTTAATTAGGACAAAGAAACAGATTTTCCCTCTTCGATCTGTCCCTCCAAACATTAAGTCCACCAGATCACAGTGCAGAGTAAAGGATGGATCATCGCAATGCAGGTCAGAATTAGGGAGAAAATGTTCCTTATATAAAAATCCATGCATCATCCACAAGACAAACTTTGAGATTGTGGTTATGAGCTGGACGACTATTTAATCAAATAGATCAGATATCCTTGCCCTGCAACACATTATTCACGGTCCAAATTTCATTTAAACAAACAAACAAACCTACATCAATCAGTGAGCCTAGGTCTGAAATATTTCAGTAAAGTGAATCGAGGTATCTTCGGGGGGCATTTCAAGCAAGGTCAATCCATAATTCATAGAAAAGGTTCAATAAGCAATTCATTTTGTAACCACAAACAGTGATTTCCCCTTTCTTTCCAACAGCCCAACCTTTAGCTTTGCTGCTTCTCTCCCTTTCACCTCTATCTTATCCTGATCCCCATAGACGAAAACAACTATGACAAGTGAAAGAAATCCATGTTGTCTGTCGCAAGAATCTGAAATGCAAAGGAAAAGAGAGATGTGGACTGAAATGCAAATATGGTCACATCAAAAGTCTCTCCAAGTGATGGTCCCTTAACAAGCTAAGAGCCCTGCTGAGAAATAACCAAACACAACCATAATTTGAAGAAAGAATAAAGACCTTCAATAGGGTTGTACTTGCATAATACAGACAGGTCTCCATTATTCAATATGATTAGAGAAAGACATTTTTCCCCACTGAAGTATATGCAAATTAAGCAATCTGAACCCTAAGTCTCATCACCAGAAGGTGACCTAGAGGAGATGACCTTTTGGACACAGCAAACTGATGGAAAAAAAAAAAAACTAGTTACTGAGAAATTGAAATCTGCCTCCAGTATTTAACTGTAAAATGTAAATAAAATATATATAAAAATATATAAATAAAATATATAAATATAAATAAGCATCCTATCTTCCTTCCATCTCTTGAAAAAAAAGCATAATTGCTCATTTAACCAATTCAAAAATTAGGGAGCTGTAAGCCTGAAATACCTAGGCTATGGGTGTCCAGGGAACCCTTCTTTCCATTCATAAGGGTTCTGTCAGGGTAAACAGAAAAACAACTTTTGAAATCAGTTTCTTTGCCACCCACCTCCATCTGTCCAGGTTATTCACCTGCCTGACCTCTTCTTTCCTAATCTATCTATACATTTCTACTTTATTTCAATTCCATTTACATGGGAAGGGGGTTAAAAATAGAGGTCAGCTTGTAAATTAAAACTTGGGCACCTTTGGAATAAATAACCTGCAGTTCTTTTCTAACTCCTTCCCATCCTCTTCTTTTCTACATCTCCATCCATCTCTTTTCCTCCACTATCATCATCCATAGATGTAGATAAATCAAACAAATCTCATTGACACTAATATTGATCACAATGAGCCCAAGTCTTCCTTATCTTATATGGAGATTGCAGGTCTTCAGCAAACCCTCCAGAGGATCTACTCAATTCCCTGCAAGTCATCCTGGTGCCTGTTAATATTTCATGAAAACCATGACAACAGTCAAGCTGTCCATGTTTAAATCCTGTTTCTCAATAAATCACTCCCCCTCCTCTCCTCTTTCAGATCATACATGTGCTTGAAGATGCCTTTTACACCACTTCCTGAATGCACAGAATTGTGGAAACAAGCCAAATCCCCAGTCACACCCACCTTCTTGCCTTCTGGCAATGGAAACACAATCACTGTCAACATCAAGACAAAATCCATTCCCAGACCATTTTCTTTGTTTCACTTAGACTTCAAAGATGTGCAATTTCATCAGCAGGGACACTCATTCCAACAAAGTCCCAACCCTTCTGCAGATAGACTTTGTAAGCTGCTAAGGCTGGGGAGAAAAAAAAAGCTCAATTGGTGGTTAACCTTTTTTTTAATGAACTTTTCTTTCCACAAAGTAGGAGGTCGGGTGATCATGTCTATTGCTACGGGACAAATTGGTGGTACAATGAATGGAATACTGAGTTTGGAATCAGGAAGACTCATCTTCCTGAGTTCAAATCCAGTCTCAGACACACACTAGCTATGTGATCCTGGGAAAGTCACTTCACCCTGTTTGCTTCAGGTTCCTCAATAATAAAATGAGCTGGACAAAGCACTCCAGTATCTCTGGCAAGACGACCCCAAATAGGATCACAGAGAGTCAGACATGATTGAAACAACTCAACAATAACAACATGAGGTCATTCATACAGTGGAGGAAGGGACCTTATATAAGTCATAAGTCCAATTTCTTCATTTTCTATTTAAGCAAACTAAAGTCTAGGGAAGCTAAGTGATTTATTGAAGGGCACACCAAAAAAATGAAGCATCAGAGGTGAGATTCTAATTCAGGTCCTCTGACTACTAAGCCTAAAACCTCTTCTGCTGTAACTTTGTTTTTTGTGGTTATGGTGGTTAACATAGTAGGCCCTTAAGAAATGGTTATTGTCTGACATAACCCTAAAATTCTTTTGAATTGAATAGGATCATGTAAATTATTCAGATCAATGCCTCCATTTTATATATGAAAAAACAAAGGTTCAGGGTTACCATGAAATGACAAATTAGGACTAGAACAGAATATAGGACATGTGAATCTTGGTCTAGTACTCATCCATTGAAGAAGTAATATATAAAAATGCTTTTCAAGGAACCTTCAAAGTTGGATAACTAAATTCCACCTTGTTAGATAAGCTCAAACTTTGTTCCAAGCATCTGTGTTTTATGAAACTGGGTGGGATTAAATAAGTGTGGTTTTTAATATATAAAACCCAATTAAAATAAAAATTTTTTAAACTCTCCTAATTTAGGCTATTTCACTTAAAGTTGCAGTGTCTGTAGCTAAAATAAACAACTTGTCTGCCATCTGATTTAATTTGTCTCACAGGAAGACAGACACACAGACACACAGAGAAACACACACACACACACACACACACCCCACTCTGAGAGATGAAGGGTTGAATGTGGACAAAACTAGGGATGGGCAAATGAGATATGCTGAATAGGAATATTTTTTTTTTCAGATGACAGAAGAACTAGTTTATTTAGGGCACCTATGTGCAAGGAATGGGAATTTGAAGCCATATAGTTGCTCTAACATATAGATCAAAGACTGGACCCCCAAAGCACATTTAGATGTGTTAGATAATTAAAACAGTTCCCCTATATCTTCATTGATAATAATAAGGGTCATATACATGGTCCTCAATCTCATCCTTGAATTTAATTTTGCACAGCAAATAGCCATCAAGAATTAAGGTCATATGTGTGTATATACATATATATATATATATATATATATATATATATATATATTAGATAGAGATATAGAGATCTATAGAGATCTATATCTCTAGAGATCTCTATCTCTATCTCTAACTATATCTATGACCACAATGAACCTCTACTCTGCTGCTCAGAAGAGTCTCTCTTTTAGATTGGCTCTTCCTAAAGGATCTATCTTTCCAACAAAATATATCACTACACTTCAGAGATAAAATAATGACCATCCATTACGCAGAATTCAAGGCAGCTGCTTAAGTAGACTACAAGAATAAAAATGATGCAGACACCAACCAGAAGAGGAGATTGTGTTACTAATATGCCCAAGGGACTAAATGAATCAGAGAAACCCTATTTTTCTCTACTTCACAGTCCACTCAACTGGCTCCTGACAAATGGACTAGAAACCACAAACTGGGAGACACACCCAAACAAAGAGACCTTTTATCCAGGACCTTTTGCAAACTCCAAATCTAGCTAATGATTTTTTAGACACTGACTAAAGCAACCAGAAACCAGAATCATCACTATGAGCAAGTAACATTTATTGGGTACCCCCCCCCCGTTGGATGCCTGGCACTTTGACAAGCGTTATAGAGATCATATATTATGGAAAATATGTGAACCCTGTCCTCTCTTGAAATCAAATATAGAACACTTGACAGTCCAGTTTTCTGAGCCGAGAAACTAAACCTGCCAATAAAGAAAGCTGAAGCCATTCAAAGAAGCATGAAGAACTTTAGGATTTAAACTTTTCATGCCTCTAGGATGATTTTTAAAATTTACTGCATAATTTTCACTAATAATATACAATCAATTGTTAGACTATTAAGTATTTTGGAAAAACTAGGAAGCTTTAAATTCCTTTTGTGGGGCTTTCTCCTGAAAAAATGTAGTTCTGGTAGTTGAATTTTGTTTTTAGCATTAAAATTGCTAAGTTCTTAGTTTTAGCTTTTACTTGTCATTGTTTCTCGGTTAAAAACTTCTCTGCCAGTGGTGAAAACCGAAATTGTTAACTTCTGACCCAAATTTCAAAACCTAAGGTGTTTTATGATTTATATGATTTCAACAGTGTTGCTTTTCCCTCCATTAACACAGATCACAGCCCTCCACTGGATTTTGAGAGACAACTTTGCCCACTAAGATCTTACAGTCCACTGAGTGGATACAGCATGGATACAAATTTGGTTTTGTCTTGTAGTCTCAGCATCTAGCACTTTTTGAGGGGGTCCCTAAATGAAAGTTTGCTGATTGGTTCATATATGAAACTGTATCACCACTACATGGCCAGGTATATCCAATCCATCCAACACCTCTCTACTCTAGAAGCTTTTCCAATTGACTCAGTTGGGACCTTTGAGGTCCTTACTCCTCCACTGATTAGTATGGTCTTTCAAGATCCCAGAATCACTTCCATACCAAAATTTATTAAGACCTTAGTGAAAAACTTTATTGTTAAGTGGAAATCTAAGTTTTTAAATCTTTGCATTGCTAATATACTATGCTATGAAATAGAATTTTAAAAAGTATTATGACTATCAAATTATTTGCATATGCATGGTGGGAAAGAGCAACATAATAATTTAAAAACAGAGTTTTGCTTTCTTCTAGAAAATCAGCAAGAATACAAACTCACTTTACAGCATCTGTACTAAGCATTTTTTTCCCTAAATAAAGGATCAACTGCTGATTGGTTGTTAAATGAAAAATATTTCAGAGAGATTAATAACTAACAGAAACCAAGAAATGTGAGGAGGGAATGATTCCAGGTATGAGATACTGTCCACGTAAAAGGAGGGAAACAGGAAAGAAAAAATTGTATATAGGGAACAACAAGCAAGTAAGCCAATCGGATGACAACATAGAATATGAGGTGGAAGAATGTGAAATCAGGTTATTAGGATGAAAGGAAGCTAGATTGTGAATGTATTTTATATTCGAAGTAAGTAGGAGTTACTTAGGCTTCCTGAGTACAAGAGCGTCACGGTCAGACCTGTGCTTTAGAAGTATTAATTTGACATCTGAATGAATGATGAATTGCGGAAGTGAGAGGGTAGATACAGGAAGACCATTTAGGAGACTATGGCAATACTACAGATAAGAGAGATGTTATAGTAGGAGGAAAGAAAAAGGAAGAACTGAGAAAAATATGGAGGTAGAATTAATAAAAATGGTCAAGCTAGTGGAGAGGGAAGAGCTGAGTTTATCTCCAAGGTAGCAAACCTGGGTAAGTTGAAAAATAAATGGTGGTGCCCTCCACATAAATAGGAAAGTATGGAGGAAGGGTAGGGTTAGGAAGAAAGGTAATGAATTCAGATTTGAAGCTGAGTTCAGGGACTTGGGAGATCCCTCTAAATTGGGAATGAATCTACACTTTGCCCAGCTAAATCTGCAACTTGTTTCTCCTGAGGGAGTATAGGCATTCCACAGAGAATGCAGTTGAGTGAAAAAGATTATGAAGACTTTGCAATAGAAACAGATTCCTCTAAAAGGAAATTTCTGGAGAGGCAATTAATGAAAGCAAATTCTATTCTAGCAAGAAAACTAAAGATATCGAAGAATCAAACTAAGGATAATAGTGTTCTAATAGATGGCTCGAAACAGAGCTAAGGGAAGCCAGCCAACATTCTAGAATGCCTGTACAATTACCAGTGGCTACTTTTGCCCCTCTTTGCTCAGCTGTAAAAGTACATCAAATCCCAGGGCCTCTCTCAGTTGCCACTTTTACTAAGGGACAACATACCAAACCCTGACAGCTGTGTTTAGACTTTCCCCAACTACAGACCTAAAAGATCCCTGAAGTCCTCCAGGAGAGAGACTTCTATCAACAAAAATGACATTTCCTCAAAGAGGGTCCCGGAGGTTGTCTAGAAAGTTACATGTCTAAGCACAAATGGATAGTGCTAAGCATAAAATTATGAGCACTAATGTAGAAAAATAATTTCAGCACTCAAAATGTGGCCATTTAACAATCATCATAGACAAAGGGGCTATTACCACCTTTTGGTGAATATTTTCAGGCATTTCCTGAAGAAGTCTTCTGGAATACTTTTTTTGCCACTTTTTTGTCATATTCAATTAGTGCCTAGAACAGTGTCTGACCTATAGTAAGTGATTAATAAATCCTTATTATTATTCTTTGGATCTGAAATATCATTTTCCTTTAAAATATTGTCATATGTGTCAAACAATCATTAATCAAATATTTTTAAATACAATTCAGGAAGCTGTCAGCTCATGTATTTATTAAGTCTCTCTTTAACCCACATTCAGTCTTCTTTAGTAGACTGAATACCATTATACTTCATATGTTTACAGGATTTGGTGTTCTTAATGTGTTTAGAATCTACACAATCATAACAAATACATAGAACCAAACTAGAACAGTGGTGCTAAGCTTCTTTGAAGATGAAATTCTTTACTCTCTTAACCCCCTTCATTTCTTCATAAGAGGAGACACAGAAACCTATACGCAGGCAGGGGGCTGTGGTCTTCCTCTACTTCAGAATTTAAAAAAAAGCTCAGAATTTACATAAAATAATATTAGGGCTTGAAAAGAATTTTAAACATATTTAGTTAGAATTTCAATTACCTTGTGAGACAGGTACTATGGGTATCAGCATTACCCTTATTTTACTGAAATGGAAACATATGCATTTATCTCCAATCACAGCTGGGGAAGAGTGAGGGCCTAGGGAGCATTCCTAGATGATGCCTGAATTCAAGTTTGGCTGTCTTCCTACCACACTATAGAAAGCAGTTCTCCAAAAGACCTAGGGGTTCCTGGCTATATGCAGGGTATTTAAGTGGTTCAGTTTCCTGGAGGCTAGAGGCTTTGTCCGATGCATTTATGTTGTGGGAAACAGGGATCAAAAAAGGGCAAGAGTTCTTCTGGGACCTTCTGAGGAAGGGATCCTAGAGGTAGTTGGTGACATGACATAAGGGAGGTGATGGCATCAACATGCAAGTAAATTCAATTTAAGGGAAGGATCCACGAGCAAGTCCAGCTTGGACTTGATCTATGCAGGACAGAGAGGAACTAAGCACAAAAGACTCTGCTCATTGTTGGCCCAGGGCAGACCCTGCTCTTTAGGTGAGAGGTAGTGTTGAGTCACAAAGCCCACCATCTATGACAGGGTACAATGAACATCAGAGATCCTCCACCAAAGCATAGTAATAGAGCAGCTCAGTTAGAATCATGATTCTATGCTTAAATCTTAACATATTCCAAATTACTGCAGTCTAAATTAATGAGTTTCTGCTATACTTTGAAGGTTAGTCACTGACCCAGAGCATTTTAAGTATAAATTATTTGAATATTTAAAAGTATTTAAATATTTAAACTATAATCAATTTGCCTGGGATATATAAGCAAAAATCAGAGAAAACAGCTTATATTTTAATTATTTTCTTTTAAAATTGTAAGTGTTCAAAATATTAATTTTATCATTATTATTATTAATTACTATTTATATATTCATACATTTGGCATTAACCAAAAAAAACCCCCTGAAATATTTGAAAAAAAATGAGTTTGAGTCAAGGTCTCTTCAAATCCTGAGAGTATCCTTCTTAAAGTCTCCCATTTTTTTCCTTGACTCCCACTACCTTATCTCATGACCAAACTTCTCACCAAGCTGCCAATTACCCAGAAGAATTGCTAAACCACACAACTTTTAAAACATACTTGCTGGAGATGAAAAGGCAAATACATATGTACCTGGAAACTCCTTACAGTTCCAGTTACTTGCACCTCAATAAGGAGAAATAAATTTCAAAAAGAGGCAGAAAGCTGTGATTAAAATGATCAAAGGGATCAAGGTGGTGCAATCTGAAAAAAAACAAGAAGATATCGAATTAAGATCTATAAAGTCATAAAGGCCATGGATCCAGTAAACAGAGGTATTAACCACTAAATCCCAGGCCACAAAGAGCAAGTTTCCCCATTGAAGCCTGAAGCCAGGAGTCATGGAACTAATAAAAGAAGTGCTTCATATAGCCAAGAGCAAACTGATGAAATGTACTACCCAGGCTGAAAATATGTACATATATAAATATATGTATAAATATATGTATACATATATATATATATCTCAGTGCAAGTGTTCAAATAATTCACACATAACAAGCATGCTAATGTCTCCCCACCCTAAAAAAAGGACCAACAACCTCTCTGTGACCTTGCTGATTATTCAAACTTCCACCCCATCTCCATTCCCTTTCACTGGTGAACTCTTGGGAATTATTCTAGACTCAGTGCTTTTACTGACTAAGCCCTTCTCTTCTCAATTCCTTTCATTCTTCTTTCAACCCCAAGACCCTATCTAGTGAATCGTTCTCTCAGAGGTCATCATTATCCTTCTTAATCATCAATTCTAATTCTTTTCTCTTTGAATTATCCATAGCATGATGCTGATGACCAAACCCACCTCTGGCCACCCTCTCTCCACATGCGTTCCAAGACCTTTTTTTTTTGCTCTGAACTACTTCACTGTTTCACTCTTCTCCTCCCATTCCCTAAGAATGGGTGTTACCCCAAAGTTCTTATCCTAGTCCTCAAGCTTATGTCCCCTTTGTATCCACTCTCAATAAACAGATGATTATAAAATGCAATAAAATCTCTTGGGCCCTTAGCATACCCCCTGAATTCCCCTTTCACTTCTCTACCTACTCACTGGACAGCTCTACATGGATGGGATATCCACACCCCAAACTACACACACACACACACAAAATACTTAAATCAGCTAACCTACACCTTTTCCCTCCCTTCTACCTGTCGATGATACAACAATCTTCCTGGAAACCCATGCACTAAATCTTAGAGACATCTTGGACTCTTCACTATTCCCCTCAATATCCATGTCCTGCAGTCAAATCCTCTTGGTTTTACCTCCATGACATGACTCACACCCAACCTCTTTCTCTTCCCTCATACTGAGACCATTCCTAAGCTCTTCCCTCTGTGGCCACCATGTAGCACTCTGATGAAGTCACCATCCAGTGGCTCTAAAATGACTCTAGGATAAGACACCAACTCTCTCCTTTTGGCCATTAAAGGCCTTCCACCATCCCATTTCACTTCTCTCATTCTGCATTTCATTAAAACAACAATGTCTGTGCTCACAAAGCTCCCAACCCCAAGATATCCAAAAGGCCCCCCCCAAAGCCCTTTTTTGTCTGCTGAAATAAGACCAAGGTCCTATACTACTGTCTATCATGAAACTTCTCATGTCTGTCACAGTACTTTGTTCAGACCCATTCTTGATCTGTATAATTTAATCTGTTTTAAGGTTATTAAACTCAACATGCTCCTTTTTGCCTTTGGGCCTTGTGTGCTTTCCTTTTTGAAATCTCTCTTCCTTTGGGTCTCAGTCCACTGTCATCCCTCCTACTCAGCCTTCCTAGACTACTCAAGCTAATGTTTTTCTCTTCCTCCTCCAATTTGACAACACCTCTTTCTCTCCTTTACTCATGTCCCACTCTAAACTATTCATAACTCTACATAAATCTTGTTCCAGATACAATATAAGCTCTGTAGCGGCATTTTTTCACCTTTGTATCCCTGTCATCTAACAGTAGGGATTTAACACTTATTGAAATTAATATCTTTATAAAAATAATTAAGGGAAATCACCTTTTTGAGATGGGTCAGCACCACAGAGGCTAGCTATGTTGTTGTTTGATAAAATATCTCTTAGCAGCACTCTCAAAGATGAAATACTGAGGCATATGAATAACAGGTGTGACCAAAGGTGATTTGTTGTATATGTTGTCATTTTTTGAATAAATATAATTTTAGCCTAACCCTTTTTGAGCTTATTACATGTACCATATCTTAATTATATTTTTCTAGTGATGATTTCTACATTTTACCAACAGCTGTTAAATACTAGGTTTATTCAAACCTTTCCCACAATCTGACTCATATAACTTTCCCTACCAATCTTATATTACTTTCTTTACACAGTCCTCTCTCCAATGGATCTGATCATATCAACTCCAGAGATCCTTCCAATCAATGATGTAGATCATAAACCAGCCATACACGTCAATCCTATGCAATTCTCTCCCATGTTCCTAAGTCCTAAGTTCTTCATGGAGGATCCATCACCATCATGAGCTGGAAGCTTTCAATTTCTTTTGACATCAGAAGGTATCAGTGGAGTCCTCATGTCAATTCTTCTTTCTAACTTCTCACTGATTATCTGAAGAGCCCATCTTCTCTTCCTGTCATTCAATTCTTGAATGCTCTCCTTTACTTCTGACTCTGTGTTGGAGCTCCCAGATGGTGACTGGATCACAGCATGTAGCCAAGACTCGCAGCAGGCCAGTACTTCTCCCCTGCCCTTGAGTATCATGATCAATGCTTCCAAAGCATGGGGACTCCAACTCTCATTGATGCTTGCTCTCTAATTCAACCAAATCAAACATTTCAATACTTCCTAGTTCCACCCTTCCTGCTTCCATCTCAATGTCTGTGCTCACACAGCTCCCAACTCCAAGATCTCTGAAAAGGCCTCCCCAAAGCCCCTTTCTGTCTATTGATATAAGACCAAGGTCCTACACTGCCCTCTACCATGAAACTTCTCATGTCTCTCATAGCACTTTGTTCAGACCCATTCTTGATCTGTATAATTTAATCTGCTTTAAGGTTTTTCAATACATTTCTTATCTCATGTACTAAATTATAAACTCAATACATAATCTTTTTAAGACATTTTTAATCCTGAAACCTAAAACAATATTTATATACATCTATGATATATTCATGATTTATTCTATAATATAATTGTGTCTGATATGATAACAAATAATAAATGCTAGTTGAAATGAGTTGACTAGACCAAGCACTATAAAAAGTCAAGCCACAATTTATTAAATGCCTTCAATGTCCCAGGCAACGTACTAGGAACAAGAACTATAAAGACAAAAGAAGTTTTTCCTTCAAGGGGTTTATACTCTACAGGGGAGTTTAAATGCTAAAGGGAAGACAAGTTAGTGAAAAAATGAAGCCAGTGTTTCTACATCTACACATATAAAATATTCCTAAAAATTTATTTCAGGGTCATTTTAATATACTTTAATAAAATAAATAATAGGACAGAAATAAATAATATATAAATAAATGGTAAAAAGCACTCATCTAAAGAAATCTACCTTCTATGCAAAATCAGCACTGTTCCTTTCATACCTACCAAAAAATTCACTATAAGAATAATTATTTTTTAGTGACATAAAATACTCTGGTTGGTTGTGATTAGGAATTCATAACTCACTTCCAATTACATGGAAAGGTTAAATGACACAATCATAGCATTTATATAATTAGGAAAACATTACCATTTGGCATCAATTATAAAAATGCATTAAACAAAAGTTTGTTTGGGGTTAATAATTGTTTCTTTCCCATGCTTCACTATTCATGTTTTTTGAAGAGACACACCACCACCACCCCTCCAAAAAAAACTCATTACTTTATGGAGTAAAGAAAAATATGAGTATCAAACTTAAAAGGTTAAATAATAAATTAATAAAGTTTAAAATTAATAAACTTTATATTAATAAGTTTTTCTCTTACCAATTAAACACAATCACCTGCATTAAAATTCTATTCATCTTTACATTTTGTAGCTCTTTAAAAAATGGCTTTCCCCAATGACAAATCCAGAGCCCCAAACAGATGTTAAATATGATAAATAATTACAACATAAATTGTAATTATACATTCTTGTGGTCTTTGTAAATTAACTTAAAGTTGAAAATGCTATAATAATGTTAACACAAAATAAAATACACTTAAAAAGATGGGAGGAGGGGGGAATGACTATATTGGAGATAATTTTTTTTAAAAAATTATCACCAGAAAAATTATAGAAATCATAAGAGTTTGTTACCACTGCAGGAAAAAAGGATCAAGGAATTTCTGCAAGGAATTAGTTTCACTCTATTGAATACATGCACCTGGGGAAAAGAAAGTATCTGAAGACCTTGGTAACTTGTAGCTCATTTTGCTTGTTGATCTAAAAAATACTATCTCCAAATCAATTCTAGAGTACATGATAGCAGTATTAAGTTTGAAGCACAAGTAGTATTCCAGGTTCTTCATAGCAGCCTATACATATGCTATGATGGTTCTTTTTGAGGTTTTAAAAATAAAATCTACAAATGTCAAGTCAAGGATAATAATGGAAGAAAATATGCAGTAATGTAACTAAAGAAGAATATATTTAGCTTTCTGCTTCTCAGTCGAGACTGAAAATAACTCTCAACACACTACACTATACAAACAAGTTCCATTTGCAAAGGAGAAAAAAAAATGAAGGCTCCTATCAAGTAGCTCTAATATTATAACATAGGGAGCAGTTAAAATTCCTTTCTGCTGAAAATGATTCACATTTAGACTTGGTCAAAGAGTACCCTGTCTATCACCAACTCTAAGGAACATCAAACAATCCACTTCCATCACTCCAACCTTCAAACTAATCAAGGCTCAGGGCATCTGCCCCAACTCTGAAGAACACAGTGCTTTCAATATAGCCACATATCTGTATTACAATGTTTTCCCCTATACAAATGAGGCTTCAAGCCTATATGGGGAATACTATATTTCTCTCAAATCTCTGCAAATAACAGATCTTACTAATGCCATCACTAAAGGGAACACAGATTGAATGAGAACTTTCCACCAACATCCTCTTTTTAAACTTCTCCATGTGACCATTAAGATGAGTCTGCAAGAAGAAATTCTTTCCTTCTCAGGAACAACTCCAAAGAATTAAGATTACCCTCTATATTTTTCTGAGTTTTTTCCCTATCCATGGACTTGATCATTTCAATAGAAATATACAGTTTTATGATTTATAAAATCTCAAATAATACTCTACCATCATGAATTTACAAAATTCAGTTTATAACTCATTTGATCCTCTCAAGAACCCTATGAAGTTGGCAGGAAAAGTTTTATTACCTATTTTACAAAGAAGAAAACCAAATATCAGAGTGACTTGCCTACAGTAAGTGGTAGAGTCTATACATTAATTCTAGAACAGTCCTAAATATATATACTTGAAAACTGTATTTAAAGTAACTAATTTAAATTAAATTTAAATTAACCAAATTTTAAAATTTTTTAAATAAAGATTTAGTAGATTTTTTAAAATATAAAAAAAGATACCCAGGTCCTTTTCCTTTGTCAAGTTAAAAGTATTACCTCCCCCTGCAAAGATAGGTATTTATTAGTTGAAAAACAAAGGAAGAGTGCTGAAATCTAATGAATTTCCACACAACTGGCACCAGAATCTCATGATCTGAGTTGGAAGGACCTCAAAGGCTAGCTATATCGAGTCTAACCCATACTTGCACAAGAATCCCTTTAGCAACATAACTGACTAGTAGTCATTAACCTCCTCTTGGACCACCTCCAGTGAAGGGGAAACCAGTACCTCCTAAGCAGGTCATTCCACTTTGGGATAGCTCTAATTGTTAGGAAGTTTTTCCTTACATGGAGCCCAAATCTGCCTCTCTGCAACTTCCATCCATAACTCTCCATAGTATCGATGTCACAGTTATATCTCAGTTGACAGCAAAGAGTGTGAAGAGCCCCAACAGCAGTTTCAATATATAATATAACAAATGCCATAAGGGGTCAAAGTCACTGGTGCATAAATCCAGAGTCCTGATTGACAAGCGAGAGCACCCTAGGCTACTGAGACAAAGGACACAGGAGGTAGTCTTAATAAAGGTGTGGGATTTATTCAGGAATAGTACTTGATTTATCCCTACATTATAGTAAAAGATTATGAATAATGCTTATTATTCTCTGAATTCCAGACCCTGAATTGGAGAGATCAGAAAGTTGGGATAACTCAAAAGATACAATAAGGTAGAGCTATTTGTTGGTTGGCTAACGCTTTTCTTCATGTTTTGTGAACAGAGCACCAAAATATCTGGTCTTTGTAGTAAAATATGTCAATCTAGTTTTACTAGAAATTTTTTTCTTTCCTCACATTTGGCTACAAAGAACAGCACTTTTGTGAGTAATTGAATCTTCTCTTGTTAAACTGCACTACAAATAAAAAATACGAATGTGTAATACCACATTTCTAAAGAAAATCTTTTTGTGATTCTGTAATCTATGCCTTGAAAATTTTTGGTACACATTATCAAGTCTTCCATTTTTCACCAATTATAAAGTTATTATAATTTAAAATTTCAAGAACAATTTATTTACAAATTGGAAAAATAAAGTTGAAACGTGGTTTGAAGGTGAATAGAGAACCTATACTTGTACCAGAAATAATTACATTGTCCTATTTTTTTCTTTGACACTTAACTTTTTTAAAGGTGAAGGGATCTCAAATTGGCAAAGAAAGCAGTCAAAGAATAATTCTGATGAGCGAATAAGGTTCCACTGTTAAAAGCATGTGACAAATTCTTAAGTTGTAACTTTGAAGTTAAGATCAAAGGGAAGGAAATGTTGAAGAAAAACTTAGAAGTAATCTCACCAGTCCCAAGGTGAACCCAAACACTGCCCTTTTTCCTGGATTTTTTTCCCCCTCAACTTGATTTGTACATTTCTAAAATTGAGTAAATAAGACTTTTCAACTATGGATTATAAAATGGTAACAGCTAAACAAAGGTAAAATAATTTTTATTGTTCATATATATTAGATATATATACAATATTAATATACATCACAATTCTTATTTGAATTTAGTCAAAAAGTATTCAATGACTTCCAACAGTTATCTGCTACATAAGTATAGTTTATGCTTGCACAAAACAGTATCATGTAAGATTTAACATTATTTTTGCATAGCTGCTTTCAATTTGGAATTTCAGAGAGTTGCAAAGTCCTACTGACTCCACTTGAGAGATGTGAAAATCAAGTTGAGGGGGAAAATGCAGAAAAGGTCTAAGGGCAAGGTCACCGTGTAGCCAGCAGGCTCAGGCTAGGCTTCTTCTCTAACTTCTCTCCTTCCTTTGATGTCCATTTCTAATTTCTGATCTCAGCATTTATCATCACTCATATGCCTTTCCCAATGGAGCCTCATTAGCTCATCAGAATGTACGTACTTATTTTATATACACAAATACATGGACATATATAGTAAATTCAAGTCAAAGTGCTCTACCTGGTCACAGGGCACCACGGACAGCATCAAAAAAATTAATTGACTGGAGCAAGTTAATAAAATGTCCTCCTGGTACTCAAACATAAAAGGCTCTCGTTCAATATTTGTGATCAGCTACTACTAATTGATTCCAAACACAAATCGAACTATGTCCTAATAGACTCATACTTAAATGATACACAATTAACCATAGGTTATCAGACTTGCCATCAAAAAATGTCTGGGACCCATCTCTCAGTGCTCAGTAGAATCAATTAGATGGTTGCAAAATGAAATTCATGATTTTTGGAGAGTAAGCAGTTTTCCATACCCTGGATCCCTTCCCCATCTTCTCTTACGCTGTTTTAAACCCTAATAACAAAGGGACTCCCAGATGTGAGCTACAAGAGAATGTTTAAGCCACAGCATGGTGTGGTATACAGAGAGCTAGACCCAAGCTTAGTAGGAATCGGGAAGAGACAACGTCCAGCCTATTGGAGTAGGGTCCAATCTCTGATCCGGCCTGGCTGTGGGATGCTGGACAGGTCACTTAACTTTCAGTACTTCAGACAGCTCCCTTAAGATTCTAGAGTAGAGCAGGCACCCCACCTGCGCTGGTGCATCTTTACCAGTATTTAATGGGCCATACTTGTGATTCCTTACCCTATCTATTCACTTGTACCTGCTTTTCATTGTAGACTGGGATACCAGAGGATAAAGGACTTTTAAAAACCAGAAGATTTAGAGCTGTAAGTTTCTTTAATTGCTATTGTGCCACACCTCCTCAATTAACAGATAATACACAGCCAATGTGTCAAAGGCAAGAACCCAGGTCTTCCTGATTCCCTGTCAACTCTGCCATGCTATGTCTGTCCTTCTAGATCAACTAGAACAAACACCCAGGAGACAATGATTTCTCCTTCTATAATAAAACATTTAGACAGCTCAAAATTTTTCCTGAGTACCCAGTTTGCAAGGCTTGCAAACCACAAAGGAAAAAGAAGACTTCCATTAATATCCTGATATTGAGATAACGTCCAGTAAAATCCCCTAAAAAAAGATCTGTGCTATGTTTGTTCCTAAATAGTACTTTTTTAATTATCTCAAAGAATTACTTTCAATAAGTACTCAGATGCACAGAAGACAAGGAGTCATACTAAATCTAGTGAATTATGATTCCAATACACATATTGTTATTAGAGTATCCCAAACTAAAATCCAAGAATCCTTAATAGAAAACACATTTTGACTCAAAAGTCTTTAATCTTCTGCTTCTCTTAATTGTATTGAATCATTCTTCCTGAGAAGAAGCAATCTATTTTAGTTACATGTTTTATCTCCCCCAATGTTCACCACAAAGTTCTGCTAAATGGTCATGAAACTGAAAGATACCAGTGTCATCTGAAGGAAACTTCTCCATCCCGAATTTATAGTAAAGAAAACTGAGGCCCAGAGACATTCTGAGTCCTTCCCAAGGCCATACTGTTAGTCCCAAGGTGAGCAAGTGTCTAAACCTAGGGCTCCCAAGTCTAAACTGTTCTTTTCATTACATCACACTAAGATAAATTTAATGAAAATTGAGCATCTTCAAATAAAATTGTTTTACTAAATTATAAATAAGGCTCCATCTGGGAAAAGGGGATGAGTAGGAAGTCTTATTTATAATTATCTCATATAATATTATATATAATATCTCATATAATATCTCATTTGTAATCATCTTCATATAAATATTTTGGTTAAAAATATAGTACAATAACAACTAGCATACCTATTTATATTAAAACTACAAAAAAAGTCCATATGAATTAGTGATGTGCATAAAGACTTTATAATGCAGGGTTAATGTTAAAAATCCTTAAAACAAGACAGTGAAGAGAAAGAACTCAGGTCTTACTGATTCCCTGTCAACTCTGCCATGCTATATCTGTTCTTCAAGATCAACTTGAGGAAACACCTGGGAGATAGTGATTGATAAAAATTACATACCTAAATCTCCTTCCCCCCCAAATCTAGTAGTATTTGAAAAGGTGAAATACTAGAAGCTTTACCAATAAATACAGGGGTAAAGTGAAGATACTCAGTCTTCTCCACTACTGTCCAACATAACTTCTAGACATTCTAAAAAGTAATAATTAAAATAGAAATTAAGGGCATAAACAATGACAAAAACTATATAATCTCTATTTGCAGGTGAAATGATGGTAAACTTTTTAAAAACTGAAAAAACAGATAAAATTTTCAGTAGTGTTAGGAGATAAAATAAGTTCAGAAAAAACTGCTACCAACTCTATATTGTGATAGCAAAAATAAGGAATAAATGAAAGAATGAGAAATCTCATTCAAAATAATTAGAAAAATGCATAAAATATCTGTTGGACTAGTAAGACTATAAAATAGCATTTACAGAAATAAAAAAAGTTTCAAATGATTCATACCATGAATAGACCACACACAAATAATAAAATTATATTACATAAATTAATTTGATTCCTTTGGTGGTATCAAACTACCAAGCGTTACTTTATAGGCCTAGATAAATAAATTCCCAAGTTCATTTGGAAGGCCAAAATGACTTTAATTTCAAGGAAAGTCTTTCTTTAAAAAGTAGGGATGGAAGGAGTATTATTGCAAGTCTTCAAATTACACTGTAAAAGAGTAATCAAATTACTTTTTAAAAATAGAAAATTAGGGTAGAATAATATTCTACATATAATAACATTCTACAATAATATTCTACATAAGGAGGCATTAGAAATAATACATACGTAAGAATTGATGGTACTATTTTTAGAATTTTTGGCAGAAAAACGATGTAGATCAGCCTCTTACAGTACAACCATTAAGCTCCATATTATTACTCAATCCAAGCAGAAAAATTAATATTTTTTAATTAAGAGTTGAAGAAGATACCTTTTACAACTATGTCTAGTAGGTAAATTCTTACTCCAAAAAGAGAATCTAGACAAATGGGGGAAGAGATTTCCTCTTTATAGAAACCAAATAAATGTAGCTAGAATAAGAAGAAAAACTGTCAATTATGGAAAATGGAAATAATTTCATCAAGTATTACTGTTAAAAATCTGACATCCAAGAGATATAATGAATTGATACACATATAAATCTAAGAATTATAAGAACTATTCCGAAGTATGTTATTAGAAAAGACTATAACTGTCAAAGACCAGGTTATCAATAATACTATGAAGTGATAAACTTTTAATAAAAAAGATACAAATTAAAATTATACCAAAATTTTACCTCACATCCATATGGTTTCAATGACAAATGACAAAAAAGTCAATATTTGAAGTGATATGATAGATAAGTACAACATATCTTTGGTGAAACTATCAATGTATACAACCATTCTGGAAAAAATATTGTAATTATATGAGAAAGGTCACTAAAATATCTATACCCACTGATTCAGAGATCAAATTTCTGGACATATGCCTTCCAGATGATCATAATCAAAAATATAAATTCCTACATTTATGAAAATATTCATTACAGCATTTGCTTGATAGCAAAAAAATAATACCACCACAAATTATGTGCCCATCATTGGATATGACTGAAGAAATTATAGAATTTTAATCTAATCAAATATTAAAGTGAGGAGGGGAAGCTAGGTGATGTAGTGGATAGAGCACCGTCCCTGGAATCAGGAGGACCTGAGTTCAAATGTGACCTCAGACACTTAAGAACTGCCTAGCTGTGAGACCTTGGCCAAGTCACAACCCCATTGACTTAAATAAAATTTTTTAAAAAATGGATGAATTGTCCTGCAGGTAACCCTGTGGAGTTAAAAAAAAAACACTGTGAAGAACTGAAAGAAGTAAAGGTCTAATGTATAATGAAATACTATAGATGTGATAAACAAAATGAACAATAACATGTAACTGAATTTTGACTAATTGAAATGACCCAACTCGACGTCAAAGAAAACATGAAAAAATGTAGCTTCCTCCCTTTGCTTAGAAATGGTGAGGGAGGGAAGATAACAGGACAATAACTAGGGAAGGCTGACCACACCATCAGAGACAGTCCTGTGTGCACTGGCTTTGTTTAACTCTTATTTGATTTTGTTTTAAGGGAAGAAGTCTCATTATGGAGCAGAACCATAAATGTCTGATAAAGAAATACAAACCATTCTACAGTGAAGGAGGTTAAGAAGCACAGTAAATTGAAGAGCTAGACACAGATCCAGGCTCTTAAAACATGAGTTCAAATTCTGCTTTTGACAGTGTAACTATGGAAAAGTCACTGAATCTTTCTGAGCTTCCAAGCTGGGGAAAACAATGCCTGTAGTACCTGTTTCTCAGGGCGGTCATGGGACTCAAATGGGGGAAAGTCCAAGTATTTTGTACAGATTCTGAGTCACATCTTTGTATCCCTGTAGGGTTTGCCAAGCACTTTTCCTACAACTTGCTCACAAATCAAACTAAGATTTCCCAAGGTTTGGAGATCTTGTCTGTGTCACATAGCATGCTGGCAAAGGAATACTTCAATTGGGTCTCTACACAAGGGTCACTGCTGCAAGAATCACTCATACAAGTTTTAAACCCCAGTGTCCTGCCTCCAAGCTTGGCTGCCTGTCCATTACACTGAGCTGTCCTAGGCAAATGACCAAATACTATACAAATGCAAGGTTGTACAGAATGTATTTGTAAAAAACTATTCTCACCTACTATGTGAACCTGCTATCCCCCCACCCTTATTGCAGAGAGGCATGCTCTACTTAGGGTCTACAGAGATAATGGAGAACAGAAGGGCAATAGGAAACCTATGAAACCTATGAAACAGCAATAAGGTTACAGTAAGAACACCAGAACCTTTTTTGGTCTGAGTAGAGTTCAAGAGTATAATCAGAGAGTAACTAGATGTAGAGAAAAATCTATAGATGTTTTTCATAGGGAAAAGAGTGAAGAGAACCTTTAGGGAATGCATAACCAGGTAAACAGGCATCCAGTGGGAAATTGTTGCTAGGGAGATAGTGATAGTAATACGCAATCATTCTCAGGAGACCCATAAGAGTAGCACAGTGGAATTCGCACACTGTGCTTCTGCTTCTAGCTATTCCATCTCTACCTATTCCAGTTCCCTCTGCCCCACATCCTTGCCCTCTAGCCAACTCGAGCAATCTCTCTCTCCCATTTTTCACAGGTCTCATCTATTCTATAGCTCTAGCAACACCATTCCCTCATTTCTCTAGGCAACATTTCCTTCATCCTTGTCAGTGTGATATGGTATTTAGGGTTATCTGGCCACTCAAGTTAATAAAGACTGTGATCTTTCAGGCTGTGCATCTAAGATGAAATGTAGGGTAAGAGAATCTGATGGGTCAAGAAACACCAAAGAATCTCTGAGAGAATAGTACAGAAGGCCAATTCATATACTTCTAAGGTTCAAAAAACTGTCCAGGAGAGAGGAAGCAAGGAAAAATTCTCAAGTGAATAGGAGATTGATGCACATGTCCCCCAAAGAGGATAGATCCATCATGTAGGAGCCCAGAAAAATTTTCCAGGAGAGTTAGGAAAGTAAGTTCCAGTCCAAAATCCTAACATTTCATACAAATATATATCAAGCATTCCATTAGTCACATATTTGGACTTAACAAGATAAAACAAAATTTTGAAATAAAGTAGAAAAATGGACTTCATCACTAATGAGCTTTTTGAAATCCAATCCATCAAATGTCTTTTTTGTTAAATTAATACTCCTTTTTCCTCTTTGAGCGGTAAATGAACCATCAGCTCCATTAAGTCCATACATCCACATCACAAAGCCACTGTTAACTTTGGAAGCAAGGCAACATCAATTTCAATAAATTTTATTCAATTTGATTCAACAAGCATTTATTAAGCTGTATAGAAGTTGGTGCATAGTAGATAAGAAACAAGAAAGGTAAACTAAAGCTCTAAGGCAAAGAGGGAAATTGACCCAAAACTGTATTCCTTAAGACTCACTCAATGGGAAGTGTTTCTATGCCTGTAAAGAAAGATACCTTCCTTAAAATGAACAGGGTTGGTAAAAGATATTTTAAGAAAATATATTCATATGAAGAAATAGAAGGAAGAAGCAAAGTTAAAAATAAAAATAAAGTTTCAATAAAAAACCATGATGGAGAGCATTTTGACTGAGCATACATGAAGAGATTTTAGCTTTATCATCTAAGCAATCTACAAGTCACTGGGTAAAGAAAGAGGATACAGATAAGCTCAGGAAAAATCTACTAGTGTTCCATAATTTAATCTTAGATTCTATAAAGATTTTTTAATTATTGAACTACATCTAAAGAGTTCTCTCCGACCAAAGGATAGAAACTAATAATACTGACTTAGTGTAATCATAATTTATCATAATTCAAAACATGAAAAATAGCCACAAATATTTCTAGATTGGATTCCCACCCACAAAGAGGAATAGGTTACTGGGGAATCATATGGCAAAATAATTGTTTCATCTTAAAATTTGTGGCAAAGAAGAAAAAAGTGAGAAATAAACCCATCATATAATTTTTGGAGGGCAGATTTCACAAGCATAATAAGAGAATAAATAGAATGCTATAGAAAAGAAAACTAGTGAGAAAGTTGGTCTAAGAGAAATTGGATAACTCTCAAGAATGAAATCCAAAACAGAGAGAAATAATTTCTAAAAGTAAGAAAAAAGGGAATTCTTTGAAGAGAATACCATGGAAACACAGAGGACTCAATGACTAACAAGATTATAAAGAGAAGACTTTCAAAAATATACATCTATCTATAGAAAGATAGATAGATATAATGGAGACAACGCAACAATGTGGCATAGTCCCGTAAGTTTTCTTCTACAAGCACCAATATTTAAAGTGGTTTGATGTTAGCGAGGAAAAGCCAAGTGATTTTTAAAAAGGGGAGGAGGCCTATACTTGCATAGTGGGGAAAGGAGGTTCAAAGAGTCCAGGCATGCTCCTTGAGATGGATGGTGTAAGGCTAACAAACAAGAAAAGAAAGCTGAGTTGCCTATTTTGCTTTTGTTTTCTCTATAAAAGAACCAACCAGCTGGAAAGAACACACAAAAAAAGGAGCAAGCTGGAAACAGAAACCCAAGATGATTAAAGAGATAGCAAAAGAGCAACACACTGACCTTAGAAAATATAAATCACCCACTAATATGAATTATATCCCAAAGCACTGTAGGAACTGAATATTGTTGCTGATCTGAAGGTCTTATCTGTTAAATATGGAGAATCAGAGAAAGGCTGCAGGTTTGGATGCCATTTAAAGTTCCTTCCAAATCTACATGGAGAAAGGCAAATCTTATTTCAATTTTCAAAAGAGAAAGGATATCAGCTAGGAAATGAACTTGACCGATGACTAACAAAGTTAGTTGAAGGGACAGGTTACAGCTAGGAAATGAAGCACTAATTACAAAGCCAGCCTGCCTTAATCAACAACAGAAAATGTAAGGCTAATATCATTTCCATGTTTGACAAAGTCATCAGACTGGTAGAGCAAAAGAATGCAAGACAGTCCAACCAAAACAAAGCATTTACTATGGTCTTCCAAAAGTAAGGATGCATAGTCATGTAATTACTGATTAGCTTCAATTTTTTTTGACAGATTGAATAAGGGCAATAGTTTAGTTAGGTGGCTTGGAAAGTATATGGATTCAGAAGTGTTAATGATTTAATGTCATTTTGGAAGGCTTCTAGATGAACTGTTTGTCATTTTTATCAATGACGGAAAGATATCTATACAATTAACACATTGTTATTAAAATCCAAACCTATTCTATAGGATAGAATATTGACTTAAACCTGATAATATAAAATTTAACACAGATAAATATAAAGTTCTACACAAGTCTAAAAAACCCACAATTTCATATATATAAGATGGGGAAGGCATGACTAAATTGTCATTCATCTGGAAAAGATAGAAAGAATTTATGAACCAAAAAGTAATTAAGTCACCAGAATAATATGATGGACAAATAATACAACCAAAAAAGTAAAGATGATGATGATGATGATATCTTTAACTACATTAAAAGAGGTTCTATATCCAGGAATATAAGAATCTGGCTATCTTATTGCCCTTATCAGATCATCTCTAGAGAAATATGTTTCTTTCTAGTACCACATTTTAGCAAGGTTATTAACAAGCTGAAAATCATCCAGAGGCCCTAAGAAGGTGAAAAGATGAAAAAAAAGGAAAAACAACATCGTTGCTACTAGCTTGTCGAAGTCAAATACCTAATTTACTTAAAGGAATCCAGCACAACAATCTTGATTTCACTATAAAAAAAGTACACCCCCTTGAGATTCATTTTATAGTAGTCATCAGACAAAACTAGAATGACACAAGGAATTAGGCAATAAACTTTTAAGTTCAAGCAAAAGTTGCCAAACTAATGGTTAAGAAAATGGAGAAACTTAAATAATCTCCTCTCAAATAATTTTTATTTCCATCCCTGGACAACTCAGAAACAATTATGTATACATACACATAAGCTATGCAGCTATATAGTTAATATATGCATTTGCAGTATAAATAGGAGGGAGGGAAACGATAGGCCACACCAAACAAACTCAGCAATGTCATTAAGTTCTCCATGAAGGAAGCTTCCAAGAATCTTTGAGATTAGTGTCAATGTTAGACACAAGGAGACTCAGGAATCTGTTCCCAATCTGTCTCTTAAGAATCCCAAGGCCCACAGTTCAATGAAGGAGTTCAGAATGAAAATTCAAGCCTTTGTTCTGCTCCCCTCCACACTCTTATCAGAGAGATATAGAATCCAAGAGGAGAGCAGACATTGATCTAAGACTGATCCCCTATTGTTTTTACATATTCTTTTTGTGGTAGAGTTTTAGCTTTGCTATGGGACCTTGAGCAAGTCGTCTTCTGAGTGAGATATAAGTTTGTTTTGTTTTGTTTTTCTTCATTTATAAAATGAAAGAATATGGTCAATGATTTCTAAGGTCTCCATTCCAGCTTCAAATCTGTGATCTTGGGCAAGTTTACATGAAGTAATTGTACAGCCTCATCTCAGAGCCAAGCATTGGTGAGCACAATCATGGGGGCCCATCAGATTTAACTTGTCAAACAGAAATTTAGAAAGAAGCCAAGGCTAGTATATGAACAGGGGGGTGGACAGGAGATTGGAGAGGGAGGATCTAGACTAGAAACCTAGCTACAACATATCAATTCTCCACAACTAAAACACAACAGGGGAGTACCTTCAGGTCCCAGGCTAAACTTTCCATGAAGAGAACATGATCAATAAATAAATGGAACTAATGCTAGTTTAAATTACAAAGTCATGTTAAAAACAAAAGAAAACTTTTCTGTACAACAGGTCACAATTAAACTCTGACCCATCTTTTCTACCTGCCGATTCAGTGTAATAGGTCTGGGATAGCCTTGTTAGTGCCAGAAATGATGAACTGTTCTCTACAATGTATAAATAGAACTTTTTCTTTCTTTCTTTCTGAGGTGTGCAAGTTTCACTAATTGGGGGCATTTTTAAGTTACTCTGGACCATGCTTTCCACAGCTCATGAGCCCCCTTTTCTTCCCTCTACTCTCCCCAGGGCAATTTAACTGACAAGGAGACAAATGGCCCCAACCCTCTCTTCCTGAGACATTCTCCACCCCTCCCTTCTGGGCAGAGGAGGGAGGAACAGAGTCAAGTTTTAGACTGAGTCCCTCTAAGCCACAACCCCCCAATTCTAGTCCACATGAATAGGACTTTTTCATCTAGCAACCCACCTCAGTCTTGCTGGGAATAGGGAAAAACAATCAGAGGAAAGAAACTGGCCTAGAGGGAGGAGAGTGTGCCAAGAGTACATCAATTGGCCCCACTGCCAAAGGGCACAAGGATGACCAATGAGACCAAAGTGCCAGGAAAGAGCTTCCTCTTCTCCCAGTGTTATCTTCTAATCCTGATCCCATACCCACAGATGAAAGGAATTTAGAGATAGGAAGAGCAAAACAAGGAGTAGAAACTTGGGGGCAGGGGTAATAATTTGGTGAAAAGGATTTGTGGGATTAGTATTAAAGGTCTCATTTTGTAGGGGGAATAGAATTTAGAAATACAGGGAAGGGAGATTACAGGATTTAGAGTTAAAAATAATACTAGAATCTACTTTACCCCTTTCTCTTTACAGATGCCCCTAGGAAATCCAGTAGTGCTTCCCTATTGTTTCAAACAGCTCCTTGTCATAGATAGATAGACAGACAAATTAGATATAAATATATACACACAAATTCAGTTTTGTTGTTTTTGTTCATCATCAACATCTTTCTAGAAAACCTTTATATAAGAATGGATCAGTCACTGAAGAATCAAAATTTCAGGTGATCCCAGGGAAAATACAAGCACGGTAGAGTCAAAACCTTCAACATAGAACTAAGAAGTAAATGGCAGAGAAGGTACCTAGAGTACACAACTAGAAAAGGTAATGGGCTAAGGATTTGGTGAGGAAGAGAAACATCAGATAGACATATGGATGAAGCACTAATTCATGTAAGATTTAAAAGGTCGAGAGGATATGGATGAAGGCAGTAACATCCATGCCATCAGATATAAGATGGTAGATGCATTCTAGTATTGAAATATATCTGTGTGTGTGTGTGTGTGTGTGTGTGTGTGTGTGTGTGTGTGTGTGTGTGACAGTAAAGATCATCTAGGTTCAACCCCTCTTATTTCCTAAGTGAGAAGTCTAGGGACAAGAAAGGTTAAATGATTTGCCCTAAGGTCACACAAGGAGCAGTAGTAAAGTTAAGAATGCCATTGAACTCCCAACTCCAAGGATAAGGGTTCTAATACATTCATTGTGGAAAGTTTTGTTAGAAATCGTTTATCCCTGTGTCTCAACAGTGGAATGAAGGACTTTTCTAGAATTGTCCCTTATGTGAAACTTTTATCAGTCATGATAAGATATGAAAAAGCACTTTCAAAGGGAATTCCTTACAGCACCAGTGCTTAGGAGTGTGGGATAGAAGAGAAAAGTGCCTAGTCAAATTAGAAGTCTGCCTTTGGATACCTGTCCACATACTCTTCATCTCAAGTCATTAGGTCTGAATTACACCTAAGTCCCAAGGTGTTAGACTCATAAGGACAGAAACCCAGGCTAGAAGACAGTAGAAATGGTCCAAAGATTTGGTGGGAAGTATAAGGAACAAAGATTTTCCAGGAGAAATTTCAGGGCAGGAAGCAAAAGTTGGAACAATCAAAAGCCAATAATTATACACACATTTCTCTGATTCCTTTTGACACCCCTATACCACCTTTGAGGCCTCTAATCTTATCCCTCAACCAATCTGTTGTCTAATAATATCACCTGACCAGTGCTAAAAAAAAAAAACAACTAATTCACACCCTCTAACAAACACACACAAAACAACTTGTCCTTATAGATGGGTTAAATAATGGGCATTGATTTATAGGGTTCCCTATACCCGAAGGATTTCCCATTATGTCCTAGAAAGGACATAATGAAGACTACCTTGAGTCTTAATGGCATTTTCTTGCTTTAAAGTTCCCTTTAAAATGCATATTGTTGGATGGGAGTGATTTCTTTAGTACAGGAAATTTCTCATGAGGAAACTCTCTTAATCAAGACACACTGATAAGTCTACAACTGAATCTGAATATTAGAAAGCTGCCTGCAAGTTATTCCTGAATGATTTAAGTGATTTGTCTGACCTGGGTCGCTACCAGTGTCAGAGGCAAGATTTGAACTCTCTAGCTCCTCCAATAAGCTTACTCTATTATTTATGCTATGTGGTATATGTGAAAGGACATATGTATATGCATACATAAATGGATTAAAGTAAGTACTGAACTAATAATGATTTTATTAGAGAGCTATAAAATGCCTTACTGAGAATTAACACTGATCAAAGACAAAATGGGGGAGGAGGAAACTTTGGACAAGAAAGGGCAAAAATAAATCGTACCTACTTTAAGATTCTATTCCTAATTTAGAATCTAAAACAATTCCCTATTGCCTATTAGATTAAGTGCTCTAGAATACCAGTCCACTTAAACTATTTCCACCTTTAAAGAACCTGTCTCCAAACTTTCTTGCTTGCAAGGCTTACCCCTTCATGTTCCACAACACTAAGCCAAAGTCATCTTTCTCTCAACTCCTATGGCAATTCTTGTTTACATCTTCAGTCAGCACTTCTGTTTTAGTCTGAGTTATTCATGACTTTTTCATGTCTAGTAAATATTTTATCCCCAATTAGACTTAACTACTTGATATCAGAGATGTGTAGCTCCACAGACTACCTTCCAACTAATCGACACTATACTTGTCAATGTTTTTAAAACAGCTTAAACACACAATCCATTTATAGTTCTATAAAACCATATACGGAAAAACCTTACTTGATCCTCATAATAACTGCAAATTGGATACAAATGATATATCCCTATTTTAAAAATATTAAAATGAAGATGAAAATAAAGTCTTCTAAAGTAATTTGGCCAAGATGATACAAAACACTTAAGTGCCATGTGGTCCCTACCATCAGGGTGTTCATCTTCTCATCCAATTAATGAACAGTCAATAAAAAAGCACAACTGTCCTGACTTCCATGGCATGGTGGCTCAAATACTCATGAGAACACTCACTGAATAGCTGATTGGTATAAACCTAAGATTTTCAGTATCACCCAACAAGAAAGTAAGGTGGGTCTGATAGCCTATAATCAAAACTAAATTAAAAGATTCAATACATTTTAAGATGATTGATCCAATTCTGTGATACAATCTGGGTTAGAAATTTGGCTAACAAAAACAGGAAGAGAGATTCTTCTTTGGGGGATGGGAAGGGTAAGGATGGGTAAGAGAGTCAAGATGGTTTGTAGGTGTGTCTGCATTCAGGGTAACAGTTTCACTCCTCAAGATGCCATTATAAAATTGATCAGGGTGGCAACTCCTGGTACTACCCTCTAAGACTGTGGAATTGAATCTAATTAAATAACCAATATAATGGGAATGGAAACTATAATTCATCAGTTCTGTGGAGTAAATTTTTTAAAAAATGAATTCAGGGGGAGGCTAGGTGGCGCAGTGGATAGAGCACTGCCCTTGGAATCAGGAGTACCTGAGTTCAAATCCAACCTCAGACACTTAATGATTACCTAGCTGTGTGGCCTTGGGCAAGCCACTTAACCCCACTGCCTTGAAAAATAAAAATGAATTCAGAAGCTCCTCCAAACAACATGTGGAAGTCTGTCCTACAATGTTAAGTCCTTATTTCAAGAGTAAGTTTTAACGTCTCAATACCTCCTTTAACACCTCCTTTAACTTGAAAGCATTCTTTAAGAAATATTTATTCAACATAGTGGCAGGCACTTCCACACAGGTAAGAACTATTCCAGAAATAAGTATTTCCGGTTACTTTAGCAAAAGACTGCATGTCCATATTTATGTATTTGCAAGAAAATCTACAAACATAAGAATAATGGGCAAAGAACCCCCCCCCCCCAACACATCACTTTCTGATGGAGAAGCAGCTGGGGCCAGGACAGTTCTTCAGGGTGGACATACATGGGCAAAACAAATCGATTCCAGTCCCACTTGGTATGACAACGATGACCGGAGACGCATCTTTTTAACTATGGCACTGGATTTTTATGTCTTTTCTATGTTTAGCTGGTATCAACAAAAGGCAGTCCCATCGACTCTATGAACACCCATTACAAATAGGTCACCACGCTGCAGATGCTAAGTTAAAAATTTCAGAAAGGGAAACATCTATTTTTGGAGATTTTTTTTTCCTTTTTGAAGCTTCTACAGATATTTTTCCTACCCTTAAGTTTCTACTTTGTGTTCCTTTTTGAATAATGCAACCTAGTTTTCTTTGGTAGAGTTGGCTGGGTACTTTTTTTCTTTTCTTGGCAAATGCAACCCAAGAAAATAGACGTTTTCCCCTCCAAGGATGGTCGGGCGCGGTGTTCTCAAGTCGGAGACCCGAGTTCGGATTCCAGGCCTGTGACTTACTACCTGCTTGACCTTGGCCCAGTCACGGCCCTCCGGGCCTCGGGCTCCTCGGCCCGACTTCGAGAACAGATTTGTTCTAAGAGTCGGTGGAACTCGGGTCCTCGGGGGGTTGCCGTCCTTCAGCCCGGGCTCCCCCAGGAGGAGGCTGCGTCTCCGGGCCCAGCATCCCACCTGGCGCCCGGGCCCGGGACGCGGCGCCCCCCGCCCGAGGCCTTCGGGGGCCCGGCCCCGCCAGCGGCCGCCGAGGCCCGGGAGACTTCCCAGCCAGGACCCACAAGGAGGGAAGAGAAAGGAAGCGGCCGGGCCGGGCCGGGCCGGGGAGTGCGGAGCATCCCGGGGCCGGGATGCGGGAGGCGCCCCGCTCACCTGCTCACCTACCTGTGCGGCCCCGCCCGGCCCGGCCCCGCGCACCTGCCCCCCCCCCCCCCCCCCGGACAGTGTGGCGGGGCTGCCGCCCCGGCGCCGCCCCCTCCCCCGGCCCGCCGAGGGCGGAGCCGGCCCCGGCCCGGCCCGCCGAGGATGGAGCGGGCGCGGCGACGCCCGGCCGGCGGGGGCCGTCACTCACCGGCGTGGCCGCCACGGGCCCGGCCCCGGCTCCGGGCCCCCGCGGGGGCCGCGCCCCGCTCCCCGGGCGGAGGACGTCTGTTCGCGGGGGTCGCCCCGCAGCCGGGCGCGCCTCGGCCGAGGATGCTGCGCCGCTCCGCCCCGCCCGCGCCGCCGCCCTCGCGTCCCGCCGCTCCGCCCCGCCCGGCCCCCCGCCCGGCCGTCCCGCCGCCCGCGGCAGCCGCTGTCCCGGGCTCCGGCTCCGGGTCCCACCGCGCGCGGTCCCTGCAGCAGCTGGAGCAGCTGCGGCCGAGCGGGGGGCGGGGACTGCCGGCGGGCCAGACCATCGCGGGCCGCGGAGGGGTGGCGCGCGCGGGGCGGCCCGCGGCCGGGGGGCCCCGGGGCCGAGCCGCGGGCGCCGCCTGCCGAGGTCGGCCCCCGCCGCGGCCCGCCGGGGAGCCGGCTGCACCCGGGCGGAGCGGAGGCCGGCGCCGCCCGCGCCCCGGCCGGCCCCGCCGGGCCGCCTTCGCCGCCTCTGCTCGCCCGCCACCCCTGCCCGCGCCGCCGGCGTGCTCCGGCCCGGGCTCGCGGCGCCTCCGGAACGCGGCAAACAGTGGGCCTAGCAACGGGCGCGGGGGCGGGGCGCAGCCTGGAGACCCGGCCGAGGCCCGCAGCCGGCCCCGCAGCCGGGCCCCGAGGCCGGCCTCCAGCCGGGCCCCAGCCGGCCCCCAGCCGGCCCCCGCAGCCGGGACCCGAGGCCGGCCTCCAGCCGGGCCCCAGCCGGCCCCCGCAGCCGGCCTCCGCAGCCGAGCCCCGCAGCCGGGCCCCGAGGCCGGCCTCCAGCCGGCCTCCAGCCGGGCCCCAGCCGGCCCCCGCAGCCGGCCTCCGCAGCCGAGCCCCGCAGCCGGGCCCCGAGGCCGGCCTCCAGCCGGCCTCCAGCCGGGCCCCAGCCGGGCCCCAGCCGGCCCCCAGCCGGCCCCCAGCCGGCCCCCGCAGCCCGGCCCCGAGGCCGGCCTCCAGCCGGGCCCCAGCCGGCCCCCGCGGCCGGCCTCCGCAGCCGAGCCCCGCAGCCGGGCCCCGAGGCCGGCCTCCAGCCGGGCCCCAGCCGGCCCCCAGCCGGCCCCCGCAGCCGGGCTCCGCAGCCGAGCCCCGCAGCCGGGCCCCGAGGCCGGCCTCCAGCCGGGCCCCAGCCGGCCCCCGCAGCCCGGCCCCGCAGCCGGCCTCCGCAGGCCGCCTCCGCGCACCGCGCCGCCGGGCCCCGAGGCCGGGGCTGCACCCGGGCTGCTGCCCGCAGAGCCCAGGCGGCGTGGGAGAGCCCCAAGAGGCCTGGAGGAGGAGGAGGCCCGAGGGGCGGCCCGCGGCCCTGTCCTGGAGGAAAAGGGGGCCCAGGGAGCGGAGGGAAGGCCTGCGGCCCCATCTTGAAAAGGGGGGGAAGGCACCAGAAACAAAGGGCCGCGCCGAAGATCCAGATTCCCAGCGGCCGGTCCCGGCGGAAGGAGAGGGAAGAACAGGAGAGGCAGCGGCCATGCCCCCCCCCCCCCCCAATTCACCTTAGTCACCTCGGAGGCTGAATGTCGGCTTGGATCAACCAATGGATTTCTCCCACTCTTCAAAAAGCTTTGCTCAGTTTCCCCATTCCTTGGCCAAGGCTCTGGCACCCATTGCCCTTAGCTGGCAAGGGGCCGGGCCTCATTTCTCTTATCTCTGATCACGGTGGGCAGTCAGTCAGTATTTGTTGAATTGTGGCAGGAGCCAGTCCAGGGTCAGCCCCAAACCAAAGCAGAGTAGGCAGCTAACATGGAGTGACTGTAGATTTTCAGAGATAGCACCCCACCTTTTCTTGAAATTGGAATCTTTGAACAGCCATTGTGATTTCACAGCTATGGAGCAATTTCCCAGAGAAGAAACTCCTTCTGACAATCAAAAACGACCATTTTTCTGCCTTAAGGATCTTTGGAGAGGGGATCATCTAACCAATATGTGCCAGTCAAGACAATTGAAGACTCCTCAGCAGATACTCTATTCATCACTTTTTTTCTGCCCCATTAGGGTTTTATACCCCCCAAGAAAATACACAGCTAAGCTTTTTCATTTGTATTTAGTTGGATCTGTGATATCATTGATTCAGTGATGTGGAGATTCCCTCCAATATACCAGCCATCCATCAACCAATCCATGACTTCTCATCCTCCAGTACATTAGTATCTCTCATCCTTTGCTGGAAACATCCTTTGAGAGGAGAGTGAGTGAGAAGACAGGGTGCCTGTGGGTGAAAGCTGCCCCGGTTTATATAAAGAAGACGTTAAAAAGAATAAAAAAAAAAGTAGAAGCATCAATGAACAATTTATATTACTGTCACCTTTACAACAAACTAAAATAGTCATGTGAGGAAGGCCCCCCTTGCTCCCCATATGCCAAACGAGAGCCTCTCTGTTTGATAATCGCTTTAAGAGGATGGTCAACCTGGATGATAAAATGGAAGAGGTATAACAATTCAACAGCTATATATTAAACCCTGCAATTTCTAAGACACTGTGCTAGAAGCTAAGAATACAAATAGGAAAAGTAACAACTTCTGCCTTAAATGACTTTAAAATTGAGTAGGAGATGAAGCACACACAAATATAGTGCAAATTAAAATGAGAAATAGAGCTCAAAGAGGTATGACTGACTGAAAAGAAAGGACCTTTTCTGTTTAGGAAATTGTGTCTGAATGCATAACTTTTCAAAAATGAAGAATCACAGGAAAAGATGTGGAAATTGTCTATTTCAGAAACTGAGAACAAAAATACAGAAACATGAGAAGACAGGATAAAGTAAGAAAATAGCTAGGGGTTAGTTGAAATCTCTTCTCTCTAATTTAGTGACATTGCCCTCTTTTATTTTCTCCCTACTTGACTACTGACTGTTCCCTCTTGATCATATTGAAGGATTCCTTGTGCTCACCATTGGTATCCCCTTAAGTTCTCAGTTATCTTTTTTACTCTTACCAAATGGTGATCTTGGTGATTATTATTTTTATCTGTGATGTCATGGATTCAGTGATAAAGATCCACTAATGCAGACATCCACCCATTTGGGACCTCTGATCCTTGAATCGATTAGTGTATATAACCTAATCTCTCAGTGTCTTAGACAACTCTCCACCTGTAACTTTCAGAATACACATCTTGGGGGTTAGGGGCTTGGCCTCCCCAAGATCTGGAAAATCTGCACAAAATTTTTAACCCTGCCTTTATACCATAGAAGTTTGAATTGTGAAAATTGTGAAAATATGGTACTATTATACAATGCTTTTTATATATTTTATGCATTTCTGAGTTTCCAAATTTTTTCTATATTATCTGTCACTTTACATGCTTATAGCTTCCACAAAATTCTCCCCAAATTTCCATTTCAATTTCTTGGGCCAATCCCTGATAATATCAAAATCATGATGAGGTAAGTCATGAAATGAATTATTGTAGTTGTTAATCTCCATTAAAAGAAGGCATTTCCTCACTGGGGAATTCCTACATGAATAAGTGTCCAGACCAAAACCCATTAACCAAAGGCATGAATCTCTTAAGTGAAAGATGAAATGCACTATCAGACTGGTAGGGGATATTTCTGTGGAGCCCACCATCATCCTTCCAGTCACCCTGGTTGACAACTTTGTCATTTACTCTATCATCATGTCCTTTATACTTCCACAATTTTCACTTTCCATCTTATCTAATTTCTCAGTCACCCCTAGTTGAGGCCTTCATCAATTCTTGCCTAGACTATTATCATTACCTCTTAGTTGACCTCCCTCCCTTGGATGAGTATACATCTGATCCTATAAATCTGGTACTCAGCAAATTTCAAAAGTGTCTGTTTACTTTTTCAAACTTTTTACAGCCTGATCCCAACTTTACTATATTACATTATTTCCCTTTCTATGTCCAGTGAAAGTAGCTTCTTTTTGTCCTGACTGTCCCCCAAGCCAGGACAGCACTCTTTATTTCCTCCTCAAAGAAATCCCTTGTTTCCTTTAAAACAATCTTTAGATTATACCTACATGAAGGTATTGCTCTTTCTTCCAGTTTCTAGTCTTTCCCACAAAGGGGGGGAGGGGTTATTTTGTGTTTTTTAAACATAGGCTTTTTATGCATGTTGTGTCTCTTGATGAATAAGGCCCATGAGAGCAGAGATGAGCTGTATATTTCAATCCCAAATGGCTAATAAATAGGTGCTTTAAAAATGCTGGTTGGTTGGTTGGTTGGTTGATTCCATTAGCTGACAGGTTCAGTTATCATTTCTGTGCTGGTGACTTCCAAATCTCCAACTGTAATATCTCTTTTTGAGTTTTGACCACTTTTCTAGAAATCTCCTTAGGCATCTGAAACTTGACATATCTGAAAATTTATTGTATATCCAAACCTATTATCCCTGTAAGCCTTTCTGCTTTTGAAGAGGGCATTACTGTTCTTCCAGTAATACAATCAAATCAGTAAACATTGTCTACTATGAACCAGGCTGGAGACACAAAAAGAGACAAAAGATAGTCCCTATCCTCATGGAGCTTATAATCTAATGAGGGAGATAAACATGCAAACATATATACCAAGACTCAAAACCTTAGTTATTCTTGACTCTTCCCTTTCTTTCACATCCAGTCAGTTAAGTTTTATTAATCTTCCTCCAGAATACCTCCAGAATATTTTTGCATCTCTATCCTTTCTTCCCAGTCAGATATATCTATCTCATTTCAGCCTCTCATCATCTCTGGCATGAAATATTGCAGTAGCTTCTTAATTGGTAGCTCTTTAGTCTCTTTTCTCCTCCAATCCATCTATCACAATGTTACCAAGCTGATATTCTTAAAGCACAACTCTTATTGCACCACTCCCCTAATTCAAAAGAAAATCCCTATTCTATATATATATTTATATATATATATATATATATATATATATATTTGATGAACAAAATTCTCAACCTGATATTTAAAAAGTCCTCCACTGTATGATTCCAATCTACCATTCTAGACTTACGTATTATATATACCCCTTCATATAGTCTCTATTCAAGCCACACTGGCCCATTAACTGTTGCCTCTATGTAATATTCTGTCTTCTAACATTCTCTCTACTCATGTCTGGAATCCTTTCCTTGTGGAACATTACTACCTCTACCCCATAGAATCCCCCTGCCACATCAAAACACAGTTCAAGTAATACTCCCTAACCAAAACCTTTTCCTGATCCACCCATTCTCCAATATTTTCTCTTCCCCTTGAAACTATTTGGTACATCACTTTATATATGCTTAGTATTTACTTCTCTGGCTAAGTGGATCACTTCAGTAAAATGAAAGAAACTTGGGGGTAGAAATGAATTTGCTTTGTTTTTATTTCAGTGGCTAGCTCAGTAGCTTGCATATTGATTCAATTGAAGTAAGAGAAGAATTTTGCCAGGTACTGAAATCAAACTTACTAGCCCATAGTTGACAGATAGCCACCTCCTCCACTTTGGAAAATCGGGACCATATTTGCCTATCTTCAGCCCTGCTTCCCCTTTCTCTCTCTCCATGACCTTTCAGATATTACAAACAGGCTCAGCCATTGTGTCCAATGTCCACCAGTTCTTTGAGTATCCAGGAATATCTTTTATCTAAGTCATGTAACTTTGAATTCATCATGGGTAGTATGGCAGTCCCTTATTCCTGCTTATCTTTGGTAGCTCTTATTTGCCATTTCTTTTTGTTCTATCATTTATGCTCCTTTGGGTGCTCTCAAAGAGAAGTGAAATTATAATTAACCTTCTCTTTTTGTTAACCAGTTACCATCTTCCTTTCCACCCCAACTAAGCAACCTTCATATGCCTTCTTTGATCCTCTACTCTCTCCCCATATAGGTTATAAAAAATAACCACCAATATCATCAAACCAGATTTGTTGACCCTTTACTTGAAATGCAGCTCACTCAACATTTTAGCATACCTCAATACTATGTTTACAAGTTTGAATGACACATATTTCACCTGTTCTTACCTGACTTATCTGTATATATGCATATTTCATATATATATGTGTGTGTGTGTGTGTGTGTGTGTGTGTGTGTGTGTGTGTGTGTGAATTTAAACAGTGTATTCACCTGAGCCTTCACTTGGCGTACCTTTCAGATAATTTTATTCTTGAATGTCTCCTATCTCTCCTGGGCTATTGTCCCATGTGTAAAGTATACCCATGGAATCCCATCAATAAATAGATAATAAGTGCCAGGGGCTGTAATGTGCCAGGGACTAAGGATATAAAAAGTGTTAAATGTTAGACCCTATCTTCAAAAAGCATACAATCTAATGGAGAAGACAACATGCAAACAAATGTTTGTCCTTCATTCTCAAAGACCATGACATCAAGGAGATGATGCCATGACATGCTCATGAACTGAATTTGAGCAAGGTGCTGGTGCTAAGTCATTTTCTCCTCTGGAGTCATTTGTCCAGTGGTCAGGTAAGAATCAGGATAACTATAGATAGTTCTGAATGTGAGGCATTCAGGGCTAAATGACTTGTCCAAGGTCACACATTTTGTTTCTGAGGCAAAATTTGAACTTAGGTACTTTTTCAGGGCCAGCATTCTACCCACTATATCAACTAATCAGAAAACAGATATATAGAAAGCAAATTATATATAGGATAATTAGATAATTAACATAGGTTACTACCAGTACTTCCTGTAAACCATCTGAAATTTACTGTCCCAAAATCTTTGTTGTGCTTCTCAAAACTATGTCCAACATTGTAGCTATTCCCTATTATATCGAGCTTGGTGGACAAATAAACAGTTTACAATTTTTCCCCTCATTCTTTTCAGTTTTAAAGGGTTTTTTATTTTATTCAAATGTATATAATGCCAAGTGAATTATTTCTCTTTATCAGGAGCACACTATCTCTGACCAAGAACAAGCCTATCCTTAATTTTAAGCCTTGATCCAGAAATCTTAATCCCATTCTAGAAGATGATCATCTCAGCCATTTTTTAATTCCCTAATCAACTTTTCCTTTCAGTATTTCTTTCCTCCCATGAGCAGTAATAATTAAAAAATACTACCTCTGTCCCTGTGGTCTTCAGTTTTTTTATTTTAATTGATATATTTTTCTAATTACATAATTTCCTAATTATGAAAATTTTTCAACATTCATCCTCATGCATGTGTATCTTTTAAGTTAAATAATTTCTTCCCACCCCCCCTTCAATGGCAAATAGGTGAATTTTGTATATTCACATTTGTGTTGTAACATGTTTACAGATTAGTCATTTTCTGTATGAGAAATTGGGATTAAAGGAAACAGAAAATCACAAGATAGGAAAGAAATATTTAAGAGAAAAAATGTTAAAGTGTATTCAGATTCTCTAGGGGGCTTTTTCGTTTGTTTTTCTTACTCTGGATGGGGATAGCATTATCCATAACTAGTCTCCTAGGATTGTTCTAGCTCTCTGAACTACTGAGAGGAGCTGCATAAATCAAGGTTGATCAACTCACAATATTAATGCTTACCATGTTCTCTTGGTTCTGCTCCCTTCGCTCAGCATCAATGCCTATATTTTGTTCCATGAGTCTAACCATTCATGGTTTCTTATAGAAAAATAGTACTCTATAACATTCATATATCATAACTTATTCAGCCATTCCCCAATTGATGGACATGCCCTCAATTTCCAGTTCTTTACTACTACAAAAACAGCTGCTATGCATGTTTTGGAACATGTGGAATTTTTACCATTTATGATGAATTCTTCTGGATATAGGCCTAGTATTGAAATTTCTGAGTCAAATGGTATGATCAGTTTTACTGCTTTTTGAGCAGTTTCATATTGCTCTCCAGAATGGTTGGATCAGTTCTACCAAAAATGCATTAACATCCCAATCCTCCCACAATCTCTCCAATATTGATCGTTTTCCCTTTTTGTCCCTTAGCCAATCTGATAAGTGTGAGGTAGAACCTCATAGTTATTTTAATTTGTGTTTCTCTAATCAATAATGATTTGGAGCATTATTATTTGATTATGAATAGCTTTAATTTCATTTGAAAACTGTTTATACCCTTTGACCATTTATCAATTGGGGAATAACCTTATAAATCTAATGCAATTCTCTATATTTTTTTAGAAATGAGACCTTTATCAGAACCCCAGTTGTTAAAATTGTTTCCCAGCTTTCTGTTTTCTAATTCAGTGTTGGTTTTATTAGTGTAAAAACTTTAATATAGTCAAAATCTATTTTGCAATTTATAATAAATTCTATTTCTTTCTTAGTCATAAATTTCTCCCCTTTCCATTGATGTGACAGAGTATATATCTTTATCTGATAATTGATTTATGGTGTTGCACTTTGTCTAAATTCTTGTGCCCATTTTGACCTTTGGTCTTCAGTTTCTTGCCCAAGACACTATAATCTTTTATTTCTAGGTTCTTGGTGGCATGTAAATCACCTGGAGTTGGTATTGGAAAAATTCTCTTCTCTCTCTCAGTTCCTTTGAGTTGGGAGATAGTACCTACCCCTACTCAGCTTCTTCCTCAGACCTGTCCTGGTGGTTCTCTTGGCTGGCAGCACCTTTGTATCTTGTGTCCTTCCTTGAAAGATAATCAGTCACTTTATCCTCAGAGAAACTGTCCTCCCCTCTTCAGGGAGAGCCTCTGATTATTTGTGCATAGCTACCTTTTTTTTCCTCCCCTTCTGCTTCTTGGGGATATTGTTCCCTTCTCTAACTTCTTGGCACAGATCAGATTTCTCCTTGGGCCATCCACGTCTTTTATTCTACTTTGAATCCCCTCTGATGCTTTTTAAAGGAGCACTTCATTTTTTCCCAATAGCCTGAACAGTTGAGGAACATTCCTGGAACCCCCTCACTTCTTTTCTAGAAGAGAGACCGGGCTTCACTTTAACACAGATAATAGTCACTTGGTCATAGCAGAAATATTGTATAGTGAATTTAATTCAGTACAAATAACCTTTCATGCTATCCTTATGAACAAAATGTAAACCAATGGCCTGGATGATAATATAGATTCATAACGGTTTGAATTACTAAACTATGGATAAGGGAGATATCTTTTGGAGTAACTGGGGATTTTCACCTTGACGCTATTCTATTCAAAAATTTTATATCAAACTTGGGTGGAGACATAGCTGATATGCTACAAAGCTAGAAAGACTGCATTTCAATAGAGTGAGGAGCTAAGATGAACTTGGAGGTCTAGAAAAAAGTCATATCAAATAAGATTAAATTTAATGGGTATAAAAATAAAGTACTATACAGGGTTGGAAAAAATAAGTCCAGAATGGGGAAACATGATCAGATAACAGTATATGTTAAAAAAGAAAAGACTTGGGGGTTTTAGTGAACTGAAAGCTCAATATAAGTCAATAGTGTTGATATGGCAATGAAAAAGGTAATGTAATCTTAGACTACATTAATAAAATGATGTATTCTCTTTAGGATCTGGAGGATTGTATTTCTTTCTGGGGGCTACATTGGAGGAATTATACAAGCTGGAGCAGATTTCCTAGGAGGGACTGGAAAACATCCTATAAAAGGATGACTTGAAGGAACTAGGGGTTTTTATCCTTGAGAAGAGATGACTTAGGGACAGGATTATTGTGTTGACATATTTAAGTGTTTTCATGTGGAAGAGTGATGAGACTTGTCCTCCTTGGATACATAGAGTGGAACCTAGGAAAGGAAGAAGGAAATTGTGGAGGCAATTCTTGATGTTTGTAAAAGTTTTGTAACTTTTACCAAACTAATGAATCTCTCTTCCCCTCCCACCCATATCACTTAATAGCAGAAACTAAATGAGGACTTTCCACTCAGATTAGGTTAGAGTTTGCTGCTAACTATTGGGATTCAGTTTGGAATTCAGTTGGAAATGAGCTCTGCCCTTTATTCCTCAGGAAAGGGGAGATTCATTGGTAGAATTATTCCCTTATATACAGAGGCCTATGCATGGTCACTGTTAGAAATCTTTGAGAAAAACTAGACACATGCAAGCAGTAATCTTGTCCCTTGTATAATAGATGTCCTATATACTCCAGATCAAAAATGTTTGTTTTATTTGAAAAGGTAAGGCCAGGTTTCTTTGCTGGTAGCTCTGGGCACTAAAATTGGCTGTGGAAAGCTTTTTTCCTTTCCCAAATGGATGCCTGGTCTTAAGGGAAAATACAAGAGAATAGAAGGTGCATGAAGGAGAAATCCTAAAATAGTTTATTAGAACTCTCTTGGACCTATTTCCAATACCAAGTTTACTGGAAATATTGAGTATATAAGCAAACAAATGCAGCATTTTTCTTTCATTTTGCTTCCAAATATACCCCTATCCCTATCCATTTTCAGTGAGCCATCCCATGAAGCAAAGAATTACAAAGATAGAAATGCTACAAAACCAATATGTCTCCCATGTGGAACATGCAATAGTCCATCTAACTCTGCAAAGGAAGTTCTTTTTCTTGTCTCTTCCCCAGGCCAAGCAGGGTTATAATAATCCAATGTTCAGTGCTGGTTTTTTGTTTGATATAATTATACTCATTTTATATATTTTTCCTTGATTCTATGACATCACTTTACATTAGTTCAATAATCTTCCTATGCTGCTCTGAATTTTTCATATTCATTGCTTTTTAAGGTGCAGTAAATTTCATAGTCACATATCACAATTTGTCTAACCATTTCCTAATGAGGGAATCTACTTTATTTCCAATTCTTTGCTTCTGCGAAAAGTACTGCCACACGTTTAGCTTTTGAAAATACATTTAGGACTTTTGCATCTTTGATCTCTTTATCAGTCTTGTCTAGCAGTGGAATCTATGGATAAAAGGTCACAGTCCTCCAATATTGACTATTTCCAAATTTTGTCATCTTCTCTATACATATTTCATATAATCTGTTTTTCATGCCTTTTGTTTTCTTGTGTCATTTCCATGTCCTCTGAACCTTAGTGGAAATGTTGTTAGGGGTACAACTGAGGTATTTCCACTATTCTCAGAAGCTATGATGTTAGGGTTTCAATTTTGGCACTTCTACCACCAAATTGTTTTGAAAAACATTTAAGCAAGATATAAAACCAGGTGTATGATCAACAAAGGTCTTCACTACTCTTCTGGAGGTGACCCAACATAGACTCTAAATTGAGAAGGGTTTCCTATGGATGGTAACTCCAGATTCTACTGTATGTATAGGATATGTTAATTATATCATCTCAAGATCATGCAGAAATTACTGGAAAAGATCTGCATTTATCCATCAGCACAGGAAAGACCAAATAGACTAAGAATACTTATTGCCCATATTTCAGCATGTATCAGAATACAACTAGGATAAGAAGAAAAGGGGTCAAGGTAGGGTGGGAGGAGAGGGGAGGGAAATCTTTGCTTGAAATATCTCTAAGGGTTTAATAGCCAAGATACATTGGGATGGAGATGAAGAGACATTCTCAATGGATGTGTTCAAAATATATGAACAGAATTTTTAAAATTTCCAACTATTCAAAAACATAAGATCATTCCAAACCATTAAGATAAACCCAAATCAAAACATCCCTGAAGTTTTGCCACACTCCCAGCAAATGGGTAAAGATGACTCCAATTTGCAAATGGAGCTTTGTTAATATAGTTCCTTTCAGTGATGTAGATGACTTCCCATCCATGGCTTGCCCATGGTTTATGAATCTTGTACATTCTCTTCATATTTTGGCTTCATATTTTGTGAGATAATGTGTGGAAGTATTCTGCAGCAACAGATACCCTTGTCAATAAAACTATAGATCCCCATATCTCAATAGTTATATGTCTGTGTGCCTATTGTTAAGAGTTTTATTTTTAGATTAAACTATAAATATGTCCCAGGATCATTAGTGGTAGCCCATAAATCATGTGAGAGTAACAACCTTTCATAGGCCCTTCAGATATTCCAAATGTTCAATATAAGAATCTTTCCTTGTTTCAGTACTTCAGGGATTTCTGATCTCATCACTAATGCAGAGCAAAACCCTTCTATCTCTCAGTAGATTGTCTTAATGAGTTTCTGTGACCCCAAAAAATTCATCACCTAGTGGGTGACAAGCCTCTTGGAACTTAGCTGGGACTGATCCTTGGACACGAGATGGGCAATCTAATCACCAGGCCAGTACTCCAAGCTTTTTGGCTTGGTACAACCTGCCGGAGCTTGATATTTTCTGGCATTACCCTGGAGAACCCAGAGTTAACTTAGGGTTACAACAATGCATCACAGTTCTACTTTTATAAATCTTTAGAGTTTATAACTTAAGAAGTGTGGATTGTCACAAAGTCTGGCATCTGAATGAGGATGATGTATGAAGCAATGATTCCAGTACTGTTATTTTAATTATAGTCTTATTATTGTGGTTCTACCTTTAATCTGTAGAGAATAAACAAAATGTTCCCACTTCTATTTGAGCAGGAGAAAAACATCACAAATCCGTTTTATCCCTAAGTGAATCATTCTAATATTTCCAGGCAAATGTTAAAGGTAAAGTCAGTCTGGGTACTCCCTCCACTGGTAGAGATGGCAACCCATCCTGACTTTCTCATTTTATACTATGTTCATGTTCTTTCACTGGGGACATGTTCAGTGAAATCAAGGATTTTCTCTGGGTATTTCTCTACATCACAATGTACCACTCAATTTATCCTTCTCAGTCTGAACTCTCTTCATCCTCCCATTGTTAGGACCTTCCCTTTGAGATGACTTGTTATTTATTTTATATACACCTTGTTCATAATTGTTTGCATACTATATTCTCATATTAGAATGCAAGCTTTTTGAGGGAAGGGGACTTATTTTTGCTTTACCTGTACATAGCACAGTGCTTGGACCCATAGTGAATAATAAATGCTTGCTTTCTTGATTGCCTGCCTACCTGTTTAGCTCTCACTAATAAATTTAGCACCTCCTTTTATAGTAATATTTATCAGGAATGATATGTTTTTGTTTTTGCTAGTTCTCATGCACAGGTTACCAGTAATAGCTGGCCCTATACAACTTATGATTTCTTATGAGTTTCAGTGGTGTGAAACCATTGGGATCATTGAACATGCTACATGAATTCCCAAATGTTATCTAGCCCATATAAATTGAGTAAGAATACAATTACAAAGTCTTTTTTGAGAGTCAGCCTTTCAATATTTGTGCAGTGCAAAGTAATAACTTCAAGTTTCTAATAAGTAAATGATCAAGTAATTATGAACTCTAATTGAGTCTTTCCATACAATTAAAATTAATATTTTAATGTTTGTACCTAACCCCTAAATTATAGGAACTATATCTGTTTTTAACATACTGTTGTGTCCTCTAACCTATAGCCCATCAAAATATAAGTTAAAGGAAAGCTTTTCGATGAAATCCTAAGCATCTAACACCAGACCTTCCCTGGAGGGGCTTACAATTTATGGCTACACTGGCATTATATATAGAACAAACATCAGCATACTCATACTTCATAAAGGTATTGCCATAAATGGATAGAGGGTAGGACCTGGAGTCAAGAACATTGAACTGGAATACCACCTCAGACACTCAAATGTAGACCCTGGATAGTCCCGGTTAATCCCAACTGGTACATATTTCAGCTTAACCTACTACATCACTCTGCACACCGCTAGGCCCTTAATAAATGAATTGAGTATGACCAGAATTCCCCACTTCCCTTGAAATGAGTTCCTAGGTTACCCTGGAACACATAGGAATTATGTGTAGTAAAATGAAGTATCAGAATCCTCCCCTGAAGTGCTGCCACCCAATGACCAACCTGGGAAAGGTCAGAGTGATTTATCACCAGAATTTATCACCAGAGACAAGATATCCCAAAGGGAAACAGGCAAGACATAACTTTTTACTAGACTCACTTTCTGAAGAGGATTAGAACATAAGAGATATATAAAAGGCAAAGACCCATTGGACAAATGGAACTGTGAAACATGTCCCACACTTTCATGGGACCCCATACTACAGTGACTGCATCCACAGGATTCCTCCTCCTCTTTGTTTCCACTGCATCACGTGTCATTTCCTGCAACCCTGTTTTGGAAGATGCAGAGTGATACAGCATGACGAAAGAGAGAGAAGGAATCCTGCAGCTGTGGCTACAGTAGTTGCTTTGGCAAAAATAATCACCCAGTGGTCAACTGTCCAGTTATGAGTCATTCTGATCTACACTAGGCTGGACCTCAGGCGGCAGGACTTCAGAGAAGGATTCTAATACCGCATTTGACTAAATATAATTCATATGCATTCCAGAGTAACCAGGAACTCAATCCAAGGAAGGGAGGATTCTAGGAATATTACATTCATTTATTAGTTTGACTAAGGCATTATAGCATGTGCTTGGGAAGACAAAACATTTACATGAGATGTTTTCTCTGCCCTCATGGAGCTAATAATGTCTGCTAGGAGGATGAGATCATGGTAGTAGAGACTTGGACACAAAAGAGTACTTTAGAAAGAATCTGACCCCTCATTTTATGAACAAGAAAACTGAGGTCCAAGACAATAAAAGCCTTTCCCAAGGACCCACAGGATTCAAAGCCAAGTCTCAACTGTAAAGATAAGGCAACTAACATTAGAAAGATGCTGACCAAAGAACTTAAGAGAGCATGGTACAATTTAAAATAATTATAATTAACTTCAAGTCAGAAGTCAGAAGAAATTGGTTTACAAATTCATCTCCAATAATACTTTACAAGTGACTAAAAGATTCATTTAACTTCTCCAAACCTCAACTTCATTACCTATAAAATGGTGGGGGAGGGGTCACCCAGCAGTACTCATTTCACAGGAAGCATGAAGTAGTTCTCTCATTGAGAAGATACTTCTGGGACCTTCCATTATGAGTAGAGGGAGGGCTAGGCTAATATAATTCTGATTCTGGGAAGCCACTACACCCTTAAAAGGGTACCTTTTCTCCTCTCTTTTATGTTTTTTCTGTTTGAATGCAAATTCCCCAAGGAAAAAGACTGTTTTTTTTTTCCCCTTGTCTTTATCTCAACAGCACTTAGCATGGTGCCTCATATATAGTTAATAGTTGTCTATCTAATACTATGATATAGTGCATAGGAAAACTAGTATAATAGAGTATTGGACTGAAGAATCTGGAAGACCTGATTTCAAATCCTGCTCAGACATTTACTATCTGTGTAATGAGTGACCTCTGAATTCCTTTCCAGCTTTAAAACTATCTGGGATTTTGTAAACATTAAACCTTATCTGTCAATCATTATAATCAATAATTTGTTTTAGGTTGGGTTTTTTTTGCAAGGCAATGGGGTTAAGTGCCTTGCCCAAGGCCACACAGCTAGGACTGAGGCTGGATTTGAACTCAGGTACTCCTGACTACAGGGCCGGTGCTCTATTCACTGTGCCATCTAGCTGACCCCAATAATATTAAAAATCAGCCAAATAGATGTTAACTCATATAGAATGTCCAAGTATTATTACCTATGGAGTCTAAAACAAGGTGCAAGATATTTCAGTAGATTCCTGATCATGTTAGCATGATGACTCCTTTTACTGGGGCAGATCATGACACCTTAGCTTTTAAAATTTCATCCTTGTATTTATTTACATATTTTACATAGTACGTGTAGCCAATGCACCAGAAGTCTTCTTTTGAGGATTTTTTTTTATTTTAAGGAGTTTTTTTGTGGTTGCAATTACTGTTCTGATTTTTGTACAAATGATTTTTTTTATACATTACTAAAATATTCTTGTTTAAGAGTAAATATAATACCCCCTCCCCCCAAAAAAATTTAGACTCACATGAGCCATAAAATACAGGAAAGAGAAAAATTAAAATTAAAGTTAGTAGTAATAGTAATAATAATAATAACAACAACAACAACAATAGGTACAGCCAGATGGCACAGTGAGCAGAGCGCTGGACCTAGAGCCAGGAGCACCTGAGCCCAAATCTGGCCCCAGACATCCAATAATCACCCAGCTGTGTGACCCCGGGCAAGCCATCCCAACCCCATTGCCCTGCAAAAACAAACAAACAAAGACCCAAAATAAAATAAAATGATTAATAATGATGATTATGATGATGAGGATAGTAAGGACAGCCAGAGGGCACAGCAGACAGAGCACCAGCCCTGGAGCCAAGAACACCCAGGTCCAAATCCAGCCTCAGACACCCAACAATCTCCCAGCTGTGCAGCCCCAGGCAAACTACCCAGCCCCATTTGCCCTGCAACCCCCCCCCCAAAAAAAATAATAGGAATAAAAAATGTGTTCCAGTCTGTGTTCCAACACCTCCAGCTCTGTCATGGGTGGATCACATTATTTATGATAAGTCCATCACAAAAGCTACTTCCATATTTTTCCACCGTTGCCATTGCTGCTCACAGCTCCCTCCATTTGTACTTCCCCACTACCATATACTATATTTTCTCTCTCCTTTCATTCTGTCCCTCTTCCTAAATATACTGTAGGGTAGCTGAGTGGCGCAGTAGACAGATCCCCAGCCCTGGGGCCAAGAGGCCCCAAGCCCACAAACCACCCCTTAGGCCCAGTATCCACCTGACCCTATGGTCCCAGACAGGCCATCCAATCCCAGCCCCCTGCAAGAAGGAAAAAAGAAAACGTGTTATATCTGACCACTGTCCCCACATGGTCTATCCTCTCCTCCATCATCACATCCCCCCCTTCCCCCATCCCCCTTCTCTCCTTCTTACTCTAGATGTCTATATCCCACTGAGTATATATATATAGTTTCATAGTTTCCTCTCCTAGCCACCTCTGATGAGAGGGAAGATTCTTTCATTCCCCCCCTTGCCTTCCCCCCCCTTCCATATCATTGCAATAGCTCATTGTAATAAAAAAAATTATAATATGAAATATCTTAGCCTATTCCACCTCTCCTTTTTCTTTCTTTCATTACATTTCCCTTACATTTCCCTTTTAGTCATTGACTCCATTTTTACACCACAATATATCTTCAAATTCAGCACACTCCTGTGCTTCATCTATAAAAGCTCCTTCTATCTGCTCTATTAAATAAGGTTCATGAGTATTATCAGTATCATTTTTCTATACAGGAATACATGTGGTTCCTCATCATTAAGTCACTCATATTTTCCCCTTCTCCTCCACTCTCTGTGCTTCACCTGAGTCCTGTATTTGAAGATCAAACCTTCTGTTCAGCTCTGGCCATTCCAACAGGAGCATTTGAAATTCTCCTGTTTCATTGAAAGTCCATCTTTTTCCCTAGAAGAAGATGTTCAGTTTTGCTGGGTAGTTGATTCTTGGCTGCATTCCAAGCTCTTTTGCCTTCTGGAATATCATATTCCAAGCCCTACAAACTTTTAATGTAGTTGCTGCTAAGTCCTGTGGGATCCTGATTGCAGCTCCACAATATTTGAATTGTGTCCTTCTGGCTGCTTGTAATATTTTCTCTTTGACTTGGGAGTTCTGGAACTTGACTATAATATTCCTGGGGGGTTTTTTGGACCTCTTTCTTGGGGAGATCAGTGGATGCTCTCAATTTCTATTTTTTTGTCCTCTGCTTCTAGGATATCAGGGCAATTTTCCTGTAGTAATTCTTTGAAAATGATGTCAAGGCTATTTTCCTGATCATGACTTTCAGGTATTCCAATAATTTTAAAATTATCTTTCCTGAATCTGTTTTCCATATCAGTTGCTTTTTCATTGAGATGTTTCACATTTTCTTCTAATTTTTCATTCCTTTGGTTTTGAAGTATTATGTCTTGATTTCTCATAAAATCAGCAGCCTCCCTCAGTTCCATTTTACACCTGAAGGATTTGTTTTCCTCAGAGAGCTTTCTTATCTCCTTTTCTATCTGGCCAGTTCTGCTTTTTAAAGCATTATTCTCCTCAATAACTTTTTGAACTGTTTTATCCATTTGACCTATGCTGTTTTTTAACATGTTATTTTCTTCAGCATTTTTTTTGGATCTCCTTGACTAAACTGCTGACTTCTTTTTCATGTTTTTCCTGCATCTCTCTCATTTCTTTTCCCAATTTTTCTTCTATCTCCCTCACTTGATTTTCAAAGTCTTTTTTGAGTTCTCATAGTCTGAGCCCAATTTCTGTTTTTCTTGGAGTCTTTCTATGCAGGAACTTGTACTTCCTCATCTTCAGATTGAGTGTTTTGATCCTTCTTGAGATCATAGGCAAAGTGTTCCTCTTTTTTCTCTGCTTACTCATTTCCCCAGCCTGTGCATGGTTTGGGGGTGCTTCCTGAGCTTTTGAGTATTATTGGGACCCCCCACACAAGGATCTCCGTGTGTGAGGCTCTGTCCTCCCTCCTGGTCTGTGAATGACCACAAGAGCACCCCTCTGCCATGGGGCTGAGGTGGGGGGGGCCCTTCTGTTCTATGGGGGAGCCTAGACTGTGATCAGGGTCTGAATGGGGTCATAGCCCCAGAGTCCTGTTCCAGGAACAGAGGACAGACCTCAACAGTCTCTCTCCACTCCCCTCCCTAGGCTCAGCACTCATGCCTGGGGGCTCCTGCTAACCAGCTTGGCCTGCTTCCAGTTCCTGGATCTGGGCTGCCGGGCTACACTGCTCACTGAGTGCCCTGAGGTCTGGGCTTCATGTGCTCGCTCTGGCAGAGGACCTCCACTTATCCCCCAAGTTGTGCACAGTGCTCCCCAGGGTGTAGGACAGGAAACTGCCCTTGCTGCTGTGAGCCAGGGCTCCTAGCACCCTAGGGCTGCCTCCAGGAGGCTGAAGTTCCTTCACTCTAGCGGCCACCCCTCTAACCCTGTGGAGTGGATCCTTTCCACTATTTTCCAGGTTACCTTGGGCTGGAAAACTGCCTCACTGGATCCCTCTGTGGGTTCTGTCTCTTGAAAATTTAGAGTCCTTAGTTTATAAGTTTGGAAATATCAAAGAGAGAGAGAGCACCTACGAGACAATCCTCTCCTGTCGCCATCTTGGCTCTGCCCCCTATTTTAAGATTATTAATGCAAACTCCCAGTATCTGTTTTATCTTTGCATAATTGCAGCCTAGTAAAGTACTTGGCATATAAGTGATTTAAAATGTTGAATAGGGGGCGGCTAGGTGGCACAGTGGATAGAGAACTAGCCTTGCAGTCAGGAATACCTGAGTTCAAATCCGGCATCAGACAATCACCAGCTGTGTGGCCTTGGGCAAGCCACTCAACCCCATTGCCTTGAAAAATCTAAAAAAAAAAAAGGAATAAAATGTTGAATAAATGAAAACTGCATGATTGCCTCAACTCCTTCTCTAGACATATATTCTCGTGCAATTTATTGTCAATAGCATGATAGTCAATACCCACTCAGTCCACTTAGAACCATACCGTATCTTTCTTTTGCATTTTAGGGCACCTGCAACTTTGATTCCATGATTTGTAGGCATGTAGCATCAATAATGAATCATGGCGTTTAAAAACTAATCAAAAAGCTTTTATTAAATGCCTACCTTGTGTCAGGCATTGGCCTAGATATTGAGAATATAAATATGAAATAATTCTTATCCTTGAGAAGCTTATCATGTCTGGTAGATTTCTGTAGCAGTAAACAGATTGGGATGTATTTCTTAATTTTCCAGATGTGATGATTCAGACTAATCTTCTTTGTAAGCAAATTTGAGTGCAGCTCATGTCTATTGTCTGGATATATACAAAGATAACAAGAGACTAAAGAAATCATGTATGCAACTATGTTTAGTATAACACAGACAATAATCTACATTGTTGCAAGAGTCCATCTGATGGGAAATAGTGAAATATTTTGGCACATGGAAGATGAACTGAAATGTAACAAAAGAATTCAGAGAAGTATGGGAAGATGAATAATGAACTGATGCAAAGTTTTGTAAATAAAACCAAATGTTTCACACTTTTTATTGGTGAAATCACAAAGCAAGAGCCTTAGAGAACCACAGGCACTGGGCTTGACTTGACAATCAAATAAGCAAGTCCAAGAAAGAGGATCAATAGGAAAAAGAACCAGGAAAGCACTGTTAAGGAATAGGTAAAATATATCCAGTAACCACAATAGAAGAAGGAACTAAACTTTTTATTGAACCCCTATATAAACTAAACTTATCAGTCTTAAAATTCTCATAATTGCTCCCATAAGCAAAACCAGAAGTCAGAAGTAAGCTACAGTTAATTTAAAGGTGGATACACAGTTTGTCCTTGGAAATCAAGGAAAAGTATTGGGAAAATTGACTTAATCATACATTCAAAGGTAGCAAAAATAATTCTTGGAACATTTAGTTATCATGTGTTTAGTGTTCATGTTAAATTTTAGTTTAAAAAAAACCACAGAGATAAATGGAGATAAATGTACATTATTCTATATCTGTTTTGTTAGATGATAAAGTAGAGAAATTCTTGAAAAACCCAATGAGACTCTCCAAAATAAATAAGCATATATTCTGATTCTCATTGACTCCAAAGAAAAATTAAGAATAGCTGAAAACAATGAAAAAATATTGATCAGGAATAAAGAATGAGAGAGGCCAAACACCATGCCTGAAAAATTGCTAAAATGGACATTCTCTCAGTAATGCCAATACTAACCTCATACTTTAAATAGATCTAATAAAAAGGAAAATGACACAAATATGCCAATATTCACAGCAACGCTTTTTGCAGTAACAAAGATCTATAAACTATGTAAACTGGGTACCCATAAATTGAACAATAGGTAAATAAATTATTGTATATTAATGTAAGGGAATACTCTTGTACTGTATAAAATGAGGAAGGTGAAGAGGAATCTGGGAAGACTTGAATGAACTGAGGCAAATTGAAGTGAGCAGTTATCAGGAGACCTACTTATACAGTAACAACAGCCTTTAACAACAAACAATATTGATCCTGATCAATGCCATAAGTGACCAGACATGATTCTTGAGGACCAATGATTACAAAGCATAATTATCTACTTCCTGATAAGAGAATTGAGGACTCATGATGAAGAAAGAGAAATTTTTGGACATGATTTGTGAGGAAATTTTTTCCCTTGATTATATATATTTGTTAAAAGAGCATTTTCCCAATTAGAGGTGTGGAGAAAAAGTAATAATCAAGTTTTTTTGCTAATTAAAAAAGGAAAATAAAAATTTTCAATATTTTGTAACCTGTGAGTAGTATCATCTTAACAGAAGTAAAAGAGAGGTAAAACTAGTTTAAAGAAAGCTTAGAATGAAATCCATCTAAACATAGTTATCATGAGAACATTTAAGGATAAGATGGAAAGAGAACAAGAAAAAGAAAAAAGAAAAGATCTGCAGAAATTTTAATTAAAAATCAATTTTATGACCAAATATAATGAAACTCCCATACTTGGGCTCTAACATGAAGTTCTAGTTATGCTTATGGAGGCACTTAAGAAAGAAAAAAAAGGAAAGGTAGCTGCTAGACCAATGTACACAGGAAATTTTTTGTGAAAACAACATAATTATAAAAGCAGCATCAAGGGATCAATTCTCAAGGTATAGTAAAAAGAGGAAAATTTTTAAGAATGGGAAATAATCTCAAATTGTATTATGATCAAAAAAGAGTAATAAATAGACTATTTATTACTTCTGATCTATGTATATAAGGGGGTCCTTGATAATGTTTATTAGAAAAGAACAGGTAGGGGCCGGCTAGGTGGCATAGTGGATAAAGCACCAGCCTTGGAGTCAGGAGTACCTGGGTTCAAATCTGGTCTCAGACACTTAATAATTACCTAGCTGTGTGGCCTTGGGCAAGCCACTTAACCCCATTTGCCTTGCTAAAACCTAAAAAAACCTAAAAAAAAAAAAGAAAAGAACAGGCGGAAACCTACAATGGATATTCTAAATTAGAGAATTCATACTGATAAGAAAACTTATGAAAAAATTAATATGAAAAGGTCCTTAGCCAAAGATCACAGCTTACTTAACATCAGAGAATTCATATTAGAAAGAAATATTATGAATGCCATGATTGAAGGAAGGCTTTTCACCTGAGCAAACACTTAACTCAATTTTTGTTTGTAATGATGGGTATCAGGACAGTATTGTTCTTACCATGTTAAATTTACCTTCAAAAATTCTGTATAAGACTAGATCATAGTTTCATATATTACAATCTTTGCATCTTTGCATCTTAAAATATTTATGTTTATTGATGTTTGTTAATAATTCAAAAAGTCTATATATAATGAATGTAGAAAATCCTTCAACCAAAGCATATAACTTACATAATTCATATCGAAAAGATTTTTGAATGTAATAAATATGAGAATTTCAGCCATAACTGCATATCTTTGTAGTGTATTCAAACCAAAGAGAAATGCTACAGCTGAAAGAAATATTTATCTGCTTTTTTTTGCAAGGCAATGGGGTTAAGTGACTTGTCCAAGGTCACACAGCTAGGTAATTTTTAAATATCTGAGGCTGGATTTGAACTCAGGTCCTCCTGATTCCAAGACTGTTGCTCTAACCACCATGCCACTTAGCTGCCACAATCTATCTGCTTTTCAACAGCAAATGTTTCACACTTTTTATTGGTGAAATCACAAAGCAAGAGCCTTAGAGAACCACAGGCACTGGGCTTGACTTGATAATCAAACAAGCAAGTCCGAGAAAGAGGATCAATAGGAAAAAGAACCAGGAAAGCACTGTTAAGGAGTAGGTAAAAGAATCTCCAGGAGAAGAGAATCAATAAGTATCTACTGTTAAGTCCCTACTATGTAAAGGACTGTCATAAGTGATGAGACAACAAAGAAAGGCAAAAGGAAATCTCTACTGCCTTCTGCCACTATCTTCACCTTCACCCGGCTCACCTGAAGTTGTAGCCCTTCTTCTTGCCAAATTAAACCCCTCTACACATACAAATGATTTTAATTCAATCTACTAGATTGCCTTGGTATCAGGCATATGCTCTCATTTACCTCTACCCTCTCCCTGTCTGCCTCCAAACATTCCGATGTCTTTTCAATCCTTGAAAAATCTTCAGAACTTGGTACCTCTATCCCTAATAGTTATCATGCCACATCTCTCCTCCCCTTTGTGGCTCAACTCCTTAAGATCATCAAGTCTAATAACATGTAAATAACAGTTTACAAGAAAGCTGTATGTGGGATAAATTGCAGATAATTAACAGATGGAAGGCATTAGAATCAGAAAAGATAAGATCTTCTTGCAGAAGGTGAGATTTTAGCAGAGCCATGAAAGAAGCTGAAGGCAGGGATGAGGTGAAAAAGCTGAAGTAAGACTGGAGATATGCAAAGAAGTTAGAGCTCGATTAAGTAGATTTTGGAATCACCAGCACAGAGATGCTATTGAATCCTTGGAAGCTGATGAGATCACCAACTATAGAGGAAAAAGAAGAGGGTCCAGTATAGAACCGAAAGGGACACCCATAGTTAGTGAGAATGATCTAGATAAAGATCCAGGAAAGGAGAGTGAGTGGTATAATTAGAATCAAGAGAAAGAGGGGAGACTATTATGAAGAGGATGATCAATAATGCACAGACAACTTAAAAAGGATGTGGACTAGGAAAAGTCTATTAGATTTGGCATTTAAGAGACCATTAATAACTTTGAAGAGTTTTGACTGAATGATTAGATCAGAAGTCAAACTGTAGAAAATTAAGAATGAGAGGAAAGGCAGTGGAGTCACCCTTGATGATGATCTTAAGGAGTTGAGCCACAAAGGGGAGGAGAGATGTGGCATGATAACTATTAGGGATAGAGGTATCAAGTTCTGAAGATTTTTCAAGGATTGAAAAGACATGAGAATGTTTGGAGGCAGACAGGGAGAGGGTAGAGGTAAATGAGAGCACATGGATGATACCAAGGCAATCTAGTAGATTGAATCGAATCATTTGTATGTGTAGAGGGGTTTGATTTGTCAAGGAGAAGGGCTACAACTTCAGGTGAGCCGGGTGAAGGTGGAGATAGTGGCAGAAGGCATCTGGGATGTGTGCATTAAAGGGGTGGGGGAGAAGAAACCCTCAATTTTTTCCAATTCTTTTGCCTCTATAAAAAGAACTGCTATGAATATTTTTGTACATGTAGGTTTGGGTATACACGTTTTGTTACCCTTTGGGCATAGTTCCAAATTGCTCTCCAGAAAGGTGAAAGAATGACAGTAATTTTTTCAGTGGGAAATTTGAGGAAAGACAAGAAGTTATGGAAAAGCCATTGGAGTAAGTGGGATAAGATAGCCAATTAGGGAGATATAACAGGATTCCCTTGCAGCAATGAGGATCCACTTCAGACCCTAATGAGAAATATAGGGAAACCTGTGAGTCATGATTGTAGTCTAGGACATAAGGAGACAGAAGTCAAGTTGTCTTCCAGCACAGAAAAAGCTGAAATAAGATCATCATTATTGACATTTTAGAGTCATGACCAAATTGATGTGTTTCTGAATGAATTGTTTCTTTCTTGATACTAAAGACATACACAGTAGGGGCTTGATTTAATGCATCTCATGTTTCTTTCATCTGCTGTAATTCTGCTTCACTCATAGAGCATGGCACCTTCTTTCATGCAGGCACAACATGCATTTCCCATGTCATGCAATCACTTCCAAAGTTCTTCATTAAGACTTTGAGAGTTTCCATATGTAACTTATTCTGATCACCAAGTAAGCAGCTTCCTTGCATGAGTTCTTTGCAAAACTGTCTTTTGTGTCATTCAGACAATTTGGCCAGTGGATCAAAGTTGTGCTCTCTGCAGTAAAGTTTGAATGTTTGGTAGGCTGGCTTGAGATAGTACCTTAGTATCTAGTACCTTATCTTTTTTTTGATATTTTGTTTTTCCAACTACATGCAATGGTAGTTTTTATCAATCATTTTTTGCAAGGTTTTGAATTTCACATTTTTCTCCATCCCTTTCTTCCCTCCTCCCTCCTCCAAAAGAAAGAAATCTGACATAGGCTCTACATTTATAATCTGGTATTTTATCTTGCCAAATGATCACCATAATCTTTTTTAAGACAATTTAAATGGAAGTGATTCACTTTCCTACAAACATATGATTATCATTATCAATCAAATTTTAATTAAAGTGACTTTAAAACCTTCCTCAGGGACTCAGGTCAAGCATTACCTTCTGTAGATGGTTTTTCCCAGTCTACCCAACTACTTGTATCTTATAATTTAAGTTCATCTTCCATCTATTCTGCATTTATCTTGTATTCATCAATGTGTGTAAATGTCATCTCCCCCACTAGAATATAAACTCCTTGAGGACAGAAGTTGTTTTCTTCTTTTGTCTTTGCAAAGTGCCTAGGACAAAGTAAGTGTTAAATTAAAATTTGTTGGATTGATAATGCTAATCATATGTTTGTATGATAATATATACTCTCAGCCTTGATCTTCTTGAACTCCAGTTCCACATTGCTGACTATTAAATATCTTCCCCATAGTCCCATCTGCATCTCAAAGTCATATCTTCCTTCCTAAACCCATTCTGCCTCCAAACTTCACTCTGTTGAAGGTGCTAGCATCTTTCTAATGACCCAGGGTTCTAGTCTTGGCATTATCCTCAACTCATCTCTCCTCATCAATCCCCATAGCAAATCTATTGCAGTCTTTTTGGTCTGTAGCCATTCCTCACCTCCATCCTCTTTTCTCCCCTTATACAAGACCCTCATCACCTCTTCCCTGGGCTGTTTTAAGGAAGGCCTATGAGAAAAGGTTAAACTGATGATTAATCTGTTGAGAGACAGGTTAGGATGTACCAGGTTGTCATATTCTGTTGCCAGATATCGCATGCTAGTGCTTGCCCAGTGATGATGAAGTATCGTGATGCCTCACTGAACAGGAGGAAGCAAAACCAATTTAAAGCCAAGAAACTCCTGCAGTAGCCATACCAATCAAACTACCAAATAACTACCTTACTGAGCTAGAAAAAAAAATAGTAATAAAATTCACCTGGAGCGACAAAAGGGCAAGAATAGCAAGGGAAATGATAAAAAAAAAAATGTAAAGGAAGGTGGCCTAGCCCTATCAGATCTAAAACTATACTATAAAGCCACAGTCATCAAAACTGTCTGGTACTGGTTAAGAAATTTATATAATGTTAATTTGTGATTTTCCAAATCATTGTCTGGCTCATAAGGATCTGCTTCTTTTTGAGTTTGACATTTAGTTAGCAATATAAAATCAATCAACAACCAATATGAAATAAAGATAAATATAAAATTTTACATTTTGAAATAAAAAATCAACTTCACAAGTATGAGATAGATGAGAGGGTTGTTAGATTTTTTATTCTGTAAAAGATCTATAGATCTTACTGGACTGTATACTCAACATGTATGAGCAGTTTGTTGTTATTGCCCAATAGTAATAATAAATAGCATAGATACTGGAGAGGGTTTGCCATTTCCTTCTCCAGCTCATTTTACAGAGGAGGAAACTGAGATAACCAGGTTTAAGTGAGATGCCCAGGGTCATTTAGCTAGTAAGTGTAAACTAGTAAGTCTGAGGCCAGATTTAAACTCAGTAAGATGAGTCTTCCTGACTTCAGATCCCACCCTGTAGCCACTATGCCATCTACCTGCTTCTGGTTGCTAGTTGCTGCACTTAGTTACTGGATCTTAATAAAAGTCGTTTTGGGGAGGACATAATTGTCTCCATTTGGTGAAAATAGAAGTGGAGTCAACTATTTCTGCCCTTAAACTCACACTCAATCTCAAACCCAAAGCTTTCAATCTTTAGCCTCTTTAATAAGAAAGACACAAAACTAGAAAGGAATTTATGGAAGGAAAAAGCTTTTGTCTCTGCCATCAACTACTTTTTTTAGATTTTTTTTTTGCAAGGCAAATGGGGTTAAGTGGCTTGCCCAAGGCCACACAGCTAGATAATTATTAAGTGTCTGAGGCTGGATTTGAATTCAGGTACTCCTGACTCCAGGACAGGTGCTCTATCCACTGCTTCACCTAGCCTCCCCCACTGCCTAGGCACCCTGCCATCAACTATTGAAAAGTTTCCTCTACAAAGAAAATTTTGAGGAAAGTCTTTGAAATTAAACAGAAAAAAATATATTTAAAATATTAATATTAATAATAAATACACTGTATGAGCTTGGCATCAAGACGACCAGGAGTCTTATGACCCTGGGAAAGTTACTCAACCTCTCAGTAGCCCTGCAATTTTCTTACTGTGAGTTATAGAAAGGTAAATTTCCTACCCAGGAGTTTTCTACACTGATGAAATTCCACATCTGTTTTTTAGAGGACTAGGGTTCAAATATTCCATCTGAACCTACTATCTGCTTGGCATTGGGTGAATCACAATCTCTCTGTGTCTCACTTCCTTTATTTATAAATGAATGGGTTGGTCTACATAGCCTTGCTTGCCCCATCATCCTTTGATCATATTTTAAAATTTATTTCATTTTTAATTTATGAAATAAAGCCAGCATTTCCATAACATATTATAATTTTGATATTAATTTGATTATAATTGATCAGGTTTCTATCTGTGCCCATGGTAGGAATACTCACATCAATGAGCCCACAAGATAAATTTCAGTCTTGGATAAGTCTTCCTTATGTCAAGAAAATATTACATGTGCTCAGCAACTAACACACTTGTGCTAATGTGTTGAATGACAGACTTTGCATGCTTTGCCTTTTTCCCATTTCATTTTTATCTGGTCATCACTTGACTAGCCGAAGGATTTGTCAAGGATTTCCTAAATATAGTAGCTACTCTGGAAAAACAAATTAAATGTCCATATTTACACAAGAGTGGCTGAGGCAGGATTAAGCAAAAACTTCCTCTATCCCACTTACTAGGTTTCTTCTGTAATGAATCAGAGATTTTCCATAAAATATGAGCCCCCATGTAAGTATACTAGAGATTTTGACAAGAAAGAGAATATTTGTGATGTATGCAATAGAATGTTGTCTAAGTCAAAGCAAGAAGGGTCTTAGACATTCTTTCATATTAAAATTATTTTCCCTCAACTTTCTTCTGAGTAGAAAAATGGAGAAATAAAAAAATAAGAGAATTGTTTTTATAACTGTAACCCTCAAAGAAATACTGTTTAAAAAATAGTACTATGTAGTAATATGTTTATTTTTCTAGGTGTACAAATGAATAAAGTAGAGGTTTTCCATTTGGTATTGTCAAGATGCTACCTTTTAAATAAACAGGTTAAGAGGGAGAGTTTTCAAGCTGAGGATCAGATTTTCTGGCTAAGTCACCAAACCCGGTTTTCCTCAGTTTCCTCTTCTATAAAAATAAGCTAGAGAAGGAAACAGCAAACCATTCCAGTATTTTTGCCAAGAAAGAACCAAATGGGGTCATGGAGAGACAGATACAACTGAAAATAACTAAAGAACAACAAAAATCAGCTTCTCACTGGACTACATCAAAGAATGTACTCTGACACCAAATAAAAAGCCATTCATAAAACATAACAAAATGGACCTTATTAGTTCAGATAATTCTTAAATATCTACAAGTGATTAATCTGACTTGTGGCTTATCACTGGCAACCTTGTACCTTAGCCCTTAGACCGGCAGTGAGGGCATTAGTGATTTTGAGGGGGTTCAGGAAGGGGGAGGAAAACAAACAGAGGCCCTTCACAGTAACCATTAAGATAGATTTATTGCAAGGATACGCTAGCCTTGAAATCCTATTGCAGGGGGGTATAACTGCTGTAGCAGAGATGGGTGGAAATGGAGGAAGTCCAAGTCAGTTTTCCCTTCATAGCATATTCCTTCTTGGGAAGTATGTTGCACCTAATGGAATTGGCACTGCTTAGCTCCTTCATTCCAAATGACCCTTATGTAACTTGATGAATATATCAGGAGTTTATATCTTTGAGGCTGAAAGGAGGGAAGAATCCCAGAAAATGGCTCACTGCCAAGGACGTAGGATATGCCAAACACTATGGAAAAAAAGAGGTCTGAGATAAAGAGACATTAGGAAATCATCCATCTGAAGGACCCTGGCCTGATTCCTAAGGAAATGAAAACTACCTGGGAGAAGAAACCATAAGCAAACTTGGCGATAAAGCAGTATCTGCCCAATAATTGATACTTAACCCAACCTTGCCATGGATTACTAAAACCCCTTAGCTCTTGAAATGACAGGAAGTCAACAGGCATTAGGTCTAATACAGAATAAGTATATGGAAGTGACTAAGATTTTTAGTTTAGTTTACATTGCTAAAATTTGTGAATCTATAAGATCTTGATTTTAAAAACAATTCCTAGTTTGACCTATTCCTTAGAAATCTTTGGGGGGGGGTGGAGAATCACAGATTCACAGTCTCTGAATTGGAAGGAACCTCACACAGATCATCTTATCCACCTCATACCTGAAAAAGAAAATCATTTACAGTCTATGTGATAAATAGATCCAGGCTTTGCCAGAAAACAGCCCAAGAAGGGGAACCCTACCACCTCTCCAAGCAGCCTCTTCCACTGAGGGATATTATTGGAAGGAAGTTTCTCTTCATTTCAAGTCTGAACCTGACTTTTACCCATTGCTCCTAGATCTGCCTTCTGGCAAAATGCAGAACAAACCTTAATCCCTCTTTCATGTGACAACTCTTCAGATACTTGAAGATAGCTCCTCTGTCTTCTCCAGTTGTTTCAGTCAATCCTTATATGGCATGATCTTGAGATACTCCAAACCCATCTTAGTCACCCTCCTTTGGATGGCATCCAGAACAACTGTTCTTCAAATATGACACCTAGTACTGAACAAAATATTCTATATGTGTCTGACCAGGGCCATCACCTCCAGGTCCTAGTTACAGATTGATGTAGTCTCAAGGTCTCTTCACCTTGTGCCTTGGACAACAATTTGGAGGAAGGATCCCAACTATGCTTCACTTCACTCTCACCTCAACTCTCTCCAAATTTCCCACTCTCTTCCTTGCCTACTACATTGCCCTTTCCAATCTCATCTTCTCATATGATTTGCCTTCTGTCATTAGAATTTAAAGTTCTTGAGGACAGGGATTGAATTGTATCACCCATGAGGTACCTGGCAAAGAACAAGATCTAGATAAATATATAACTCTACTCTCTCTCTCTCTCTCTCTCTCTCTCTCTCTCTCTCTCTCTCTCTGTCTCTCTCTATCATCTATCTATCTGTCTATCTATCTATCTATCTATCTATCTATCTATCTATCTATCTGTCTCTCTGTCTCTCTGTCTATCTTATCTATCTAGACTTGAAATCATGAGACCTTATTTTGATTCTAGAACTATGAAACTCATATCCTATCTATCTGTATGTCTTCAGTATGTCTGTCTATCCATCTATCTTTTTATCTAGATTTGTAATCAGGAGCCATGTTTTGATTCTAGGACTATGAAACTCATAGATAAATCATCATCCTATAATATTACATCAATTTTGGTCTCAGATCTCATTGGAACCCTTAGTACCGTCTGCTCCTCTTCCTAGAGAGCAGATCAAAGAGTGCCTCCCCAAACCTCCATGTAAGGAAGGGCACCTAGGAAAGTTATATATTTTTTATTTTTCCACCTTGGATTTTTCCATCATTCTTCTCAAGGGTGCCTTCTTCCTTCCTTCCCCCCCTACTTTTCAGATTAATTTTGTATTGTCTTAATATATATATATATATATATATATATATATATATATATATATAGAGAGAGAGAGAGAGAGAGAGAGAGAGAGAGAGAGAGAGCATGGTGCCTGATATATATTAGGAGCTTAATAAATATTTTTAATTATATCACTCACTCTATGATGAAAATAAATTTTCTTCCCTAACCCTCAATTTTCTCATTTGTAATACAAGAATAATAGTGCAAACTTTATAGGTTTCAATAATTAAAAATGACTGTAAGCATTCATTTGCCAGAGGGCAATGGAGAAGATCATTACCAATGCAATCAGTCTGCAACACATTACAAATAAAGAACTAGAAAGACTCTCAGAGTAAAGGATATAATCAAAGAAATATGGTGAAGATTCAATAATCCCTTTTTCTGGAGACACCATTAACACCTGTACAGAACAAGAGTATTACATTGCTCTAGGTCTTAACCTTGTTCACTTTCTGCCTTACTAGCCTCAGACTGAGATGCAGCAGAGTATGAACTGATTCTGTCAATTGTGTTAATTTTTATCTGACTATTAACACCAAGAAAACAGAGGTTCTCTACCAGCTAGCATCAAAACATACATTGCTGGAACCATTGGTTATAGCAAATGGAGAAATTTTGAATTCTGTGGATAAGTTCACTTACCTTGGCAGTATACTTTCCAGAGATATACACATTGATAATGAGATTGACACACTCATTGCCCGAGTTAGTTCAATGTTTGGGAGGTTCTGAAGGAAAATGTGAGATAGAAGATACATTAGACATAAGTCTAAAGAGTTGTTATGCTGACCTCATTGTGGTATACCTGTGAAACAGTATGCCAGTACCTTGCCAGGAAATTGAATCACTTGCATTTTAATCATCTGAGGAAGATTACAAAATTTATCTGGTAGGATAAGTTACCAGACAGAAATATTTTAGCAGAGATCCTTTTCCCAAACTGTCAAGCACTCAAATGCTACTGTAGAGAGTGTAACTCCAGTGGACTAGCCATGTTGTTTAAATGTCAACCATACTTTTGTCTAAAGGACTATTTACAGAGATTTCACGTAGAAGTCATGAGAAGAGATTTAAGAACTTTGGAATTGATTGTGAGACATGGCACAGGATTGGCATCCCCAAGAAGGCCCTGTGCCCTATGAGCAAAGCAGAATTGTAGTAGCTCAAAAGAAATGTTAGATGCACAAATTTAAAAGCATCTCTACCTCAAATGTTCATATGGAATATGTGTGTGTGTGTGTGTGTGTGTGTGTGTGTGTGTGTGTGTGTGTGTACTTAACCTTTGGTAGAGTCTTTTGACCTTATGTTGGTCTGATCAGCCAGTTTGACACTATATTTTTGACCCTCGTGATGTCATTTTGGTCCTCTTCAATTATGAAGGACAAAACCCAAACAGTTTTCTAGTTATCTCATAATTGGACTTCACCCTCCAAGTGGGTTTTGTACCATGTTAATTGTGACTACTAATTGCCTAGATCAACTTTACAGAATAAGATTCAAATTTTTCAACATAAAGCCCCTCAAAGCTCATCCTAACATGGATTTGTCTCTTTCTACTCCCTGAATCCCAGGTCCTCCACTATGACCGAAAAATTTAATAGACATTCAAATCAGTCTTTTTTTTTCCTACTGATGCCCATTTAATTATATCTCCATACCTAGCATGTATTCCTCTCATTCTTGCATCTCTACAAGTTATAGTCAAATTTCCATTTATCTGTGAAACTTTTCAGAATATTCCTGCCTACCATTAACTCTTTCCTCTGAACTATTGTGTTCATTTAGTAATTAATTGCGTTCTACCTTGTATCAATTGTTATTAATCTACAGAACTTTTATTCATCATGTAGCACTCATTCTGCAGAAGACAGCTAATATTACCAAGAACAACTACTATGCCTTATTAGTTTACATTCTTAAAACTATAGCTTATAAGTCCTTATTGGTGGGGGTAGACATTTAATAGTTAGCCTGTAGATAAAATTAGCTCAAAGAAAAGGCATTTATTGGGATGATCTTAAAAAAAACTAACTGTAAGCATTTCTTCCCTTATACCTAAAGCATTCTTCTACAAATACAGTCAGTGAGAAGAGTAGACATTAATTTAGAGTATACTGTTAGTGAATCAGGACTTCAGATTTTTCATGTATTTTCTCCTCCAATAGAATCCTTACATTGTACCCAAACACACACACACACACACACACACACACACACACACACACACACACACACACACACACATTTCCTGTGCCCATGCAGTGTCTTTTCTCTGAAACTTGCCCAGGTGGGTTTCCAGTATCTGCCTCTCTTTAAAGTTCAACACTACTTTTTCAGGGCTAGTTTCTCCTTGAATCTATGATAGCCTCTCTTCCTAACTACCAAAGGTTATTCAAATTCCTTGAAACTGCCCCTTCCTTAACCTGATAACTGCTTCTCTGAGTACATATCTATTTCGAAAGAATGTCACTTGATCAATTGGTAGCTTTTGTATAGACTAACAACATAGTTTTTAAAATGCCATTAAGGGTCCTGGCCAGTCTTTTTCTCCTCAATAGCAAATTGCATCTTTTAATGAAAGCAAGGAAAACTTTCTACTTCATACAGGCATATGTTAGGCCATGGCCATACCTTTCTCACTAGTACAACAAATGCATCATTATCTTTCCCTTACTTTCTGTAATTATATCCTGGATTTGCTCAAGATTCAAGACTGTGTTTGTGTGTGTGTGTGTGTGTGTGTGTGTGTGTGTGTATGTGTGCATGTGTGTGTGTGTGTGTGTGTATGTGTGTGTGTGTGTGTATCCCTGACTATTCCCCCTACATGCATTGCTATTTGCTATTGCTCAGGTTTCTGTTTTCATTCTTCCATTAGTTTGTAAGGTTCTTGAGGTCAGGGATTGATTCTAATTTGTTTTCCCTTACTCTTCCTAGCACAATGGATGCTCAATCAGTATATATTGGTAGAATGCTGCCTTAGGTCACCAGTGGATATGGAAGAAAGAACAGATAGCTCATCTACTATTCCCATAATCAACTATTCCCCTTGTCTCAAATAGTTCCAGTCGTATATTTTACTTGAATGGTCCATCTTTGTGTATAAGCCACTGTGTGTATTTTACTCCATCAGAGCAGAAATATATTCCAGGTCATCTGCATAACTCTCACAGGAAGCAAAGCAATAGCTGTATATATTTAAAGGAAAATAATGTCTTCCTGTACCTAGCATAGTTACAAGTTCCCCACTCCAACCCAAGATGATGGATGCATCCAGTTTTCCTTTGCTGCTGAGATCCTTTAACCACTTCCTCTAGAATCCAGAACTGGCAAATCCTGAAATGGGTATTTTCATTTCTGATGGGTAATTACAGCGGGCTTGCCAATGTGAACATTAAGATTAAGAGCTGAAAGTATCTTACATCTAACTCAGAGGAAAAAAGTAAAGAGTTTAACTATCTTCAAAAGAGGGGGGGAGGTTTGGTACTAGATAATAGAAAATCAGTTCAGATCTCACTTCTGAAACATACTAGTTGTGTGACCCTAAGCAAGTCACCTAACCCCTCCATGACCTAATCAAGTCTCCAAGATTATAAATTGCAGAACAGGTGCTGTTCTACATTTATAGATCAGATTCCTTGCCAGAAGTTTCCTCCACTGATGAAGTTACAAGTCTAGACCAAAAAATGTTTAAAGTTAAAAATAAAATAAACTGTCTGATGAACTAGAGATCAAAGAAACCAAGATAGTCTATTCTGCTTTTGGGTTGGCCCACTGGAGCAGGTAATCACCAGGTTAGTTCCTCAGGAGGGTCTATTCAATTTGCCAGGCAAATAACCCTGTATAACATGTACTGACCTTTCAGTCCAACAGTTCCTGACTCTAGACATGGGCAATTCCCATAGAAGTACAAGGCATGAAAATCTGGCCCAATATCAACAATCCAGTCCAATGGAATCTTCTGTTGCCTCTGATCTTTCCCTCTTGTAGAGAGTGACTGCCAAGACTAATAGGTCCCACAGCTCCAGGCAGGACAGAGGGGAGAGTGATTGAAATTCAGTAAGCAGCAGAGGGAAAAAAAGGGGGGAAAGGTAGAGGAGTAGAATACTTCATTTGAAATTCACAGTTCTTAGAAATCTGCAATTAACCCCAACTATTTCCTTATCATTACATAAACTAGTCTTCTAAAAGTTTTGAATTTTTTAAATAGTGTAAAACAAAATACAACGGTTTTTATTTTTAAAATATATCTGCCTAGTTCTAAGTTGTTATGACTCTTCTGTTCTGTCTCCTCATGCTCCCTATTAATGATCTCAGCAGCTCCCTTGAGTTCAATGCCATCTTTATACTGATTCCTCCCAAATGGATACATCCAACCCTGATTTCTCAAACTTCAGTCACACATTGTCAAATGCCTGCTGGATATCTTCTCTTGGTTGTTCCATAGACACATCAAACTTAAGTTATACAAAACCATCCTCTTCCCAGTCATCAAGGGCTATAACTCCAGTCATCCTTGACTCCTCCCACTCCCTCATGCCTTATAGTCAATCACTAGTCATGACCTATCAATACATCAGCTCCCTTCTTCCCATAGTTATCTTCAGTTATCTATATATAACCTTCAGTTATCTCTTAGATAATCATAATAATCTACTTAGTGGTCTTCTTACTTCCAGGGTCTCTCCTTTCACTCCAGTCCTTCTCACGTGACTATCAAATTAATTTTCACAAAATGTTAACCCTGTTGGTCAGAAGCCTTCCAAATCCCTATAGCCTAAAATACTTCACAGCCTGGCATTTAAGACTCTCTCATTGTAGGACGCATTGATTTTTCCACATAATTCATTTTTCCACTTAGGAAAACCTGAATTCAAATTCTGTCGAAGATATTTAGTAACTGGGTAATCTGGGCAAGTTATTTAACTGTAAAATGTGGATAATAACAGCTCCCACCTCCCAGGGTTGTTGTGAAGACCAATACAATTCACAAATACTTGACACACCTTAAGCATCTACTAAATTCTTTATTACCTTCTTTTCTTCTCTAACCAACAGAAGTTTCCTTAACTTGACACTATCTACATTTCTGTCTTCATGCATTCCATTCCAGGAATGTATTCATTCCTTTTTTATGTCATTCAGAATCCTTGCTTCCCTCATGTCTCAACTTGGGTGCCCATCCCTCTATGAAAGAAACCTCCTTTATTAGTGGCTTCACTCACCTGGATTTTATTTGTACTATGATTGTTGGTATAACTTGAAAATTTGCCTAACTCCCTAGATCTAACTATCCTCAGAGCATAATTCAGACCCCATAGGACACTTGGACCTATACCTTAAAAGGGCATCTTGCTATAAATGCTTTTACTGCCTCTCTCTCTTCCCTGCCAGTAATTGTGATCTTTTAGATCCGGACTTCCAGAAGTCATTCCTACCTTTACATTCACACCCGCATCGCACATACTGTGGACTCATGCCTGAGGCTGAGGGGTCATGACTGTTGGAGTAGTGAAAGCTCACCTTAAACTACTATATCCAATCCCATGCTTCATTTCATAACCCATCCCACCCACCACCAGCATACCAACATTAGCCACATGAGCATCTGACCTTCCATTCTGCATCTATCTATTTCCAAGTAATAACTGATAGTCTAACTGAAAGGACAAAGACAGAAAATCCTAAAAGGCAGGTACTAAACCTTAAAAAGCATAATGCAAGTGAATAAGTATCCCAACAAGAGAGTCAGCACGATCTTATGGCAAATAGCATGCTAATCTTAGAAACAAAACACCTGGATGAGAGTTCTAATTTTCTTACTTAGTAGCTGTGTGATGGTAACAAGTCACTAAATCCTCTCTAAGCCCCAAGCAATCTCTATGACTAGTTCATTTGTGATATTGTAAACTCCTTGAGGGCAGATTATCTATTTTTCTGGTTTTGAATCCCTCCCACAGGTGCCTGGCACCTGTAGATGCTTTAATAAATGTTTATTTAATTAAATTGTTTAATTAAGTTGTTAATGGCTTGCAGTGGATGGATGAAATTCCTGCATCAACAAAGTCACATATCCATGGCCTTCAACATGATGCAGGGGAATGAATTTTAGATTTCTAGACAGAGGACCTGTCACCTGTTACTACCTGAGTAACCTTGAAGCATGAAGATGTTGAACTGAATACCTCTAAGATCTCTTCCTTATCTAAGATAGCTGTAGCTTCTGAAAGTCTGCTCTCTATCATAATATTCACTTATATTTATATGATGCTAAAGGGTTTGAAAGATGCCTCACAATATTTACAAGTTGGTATTGAAAGTATTATTACCTCCATTTTAACAGGAAAAAATAAAACTTAAGGCTTTAAAGATGTTGAGTGACTTGCTCATGATCACTTAGAAATTAAGTATCTAGGGAGGATTTCAAGCCCAGATCTCCTGATTTTGAGCCCACGATTTCTTCTATATCTATATGAATCAAGCAGAAGCCCTACTTAAGAAAAATAAAATATATGGCAGAAGTAACTGGAGAAAGAAAAGGTTAAGGTGAATGCAGATGGAGAAATCATGAAGGTGGTCCTCAGTCATTAAGAAGAGGTTGGATTCTACTAGGATTACATACCAAAGAGATCATATAAAAGGGTAAAAAAAACCCCACATATTCAAATATATTTATAGCAACTCTTTTTGTAGTGTCAAAGAAATGGAAATTGAGGGGATGTCCCAATCATCTTTTGGGGAATGACTGAACAAGCTATGGAATATGAATGTTTTGGAGTACAATTGTTCCATAAGAAATAATCAGGACAACAATGCTGTTACCCAAGAGGACTCTGAAGGACCTATGATAAAAATGCTATCCATCACATATGCTTTTTTTTCCACTTTATTTTTCTTGAGATTTCTTTTTTTTGGGGGGGGGGCGTTATTTACTTTCACAACATGACTATTGTAGTAATGTTTTTCATGACATCACATATTTTTTAGGTTTTTGAAAGGCAAATGGGATTAAGTGGCTTGCCCAAGGCCACACAGCTAGGTAATTATTAAGTGTCTGAGACCAGATTTGAACCCAGGTACTCCTGACTCCAAGGCCCGTGCTCTATCCACTGCACCACCTAGCTGCCCCAGATATCACAAAGTAACTTGCTTTCTCAATGAGGGGGAATGGGGTGGGAGGAAGGGAGAGAATTCGGAACTCAAGATTTTGGGAGTAAATCTTGAAACTTGTTTTTGCATACCTGGGGGGGGGGTGTGGAAGAAATCATGCGTGGTCAGTCTTCAGAAAAATTTGGAATAACTTACATGAACTAATGCTGAGGGAAGTGAGCAGAACCAGAACATTGCATACATCAAAAGCAACACTGTGATGAACAACAATGACAGACTTAACTCTTCCCAGCAGTACAACGATTGAAGACAATTCTAAAGGACTTGTTATGAAAAGTACTATCCACATGCAAAGCAGGAACAATGAAGTCTGAATGCAGACCAAAGTACACTAATTTCAATTTTATAAATTTGATTTATATTTTATGCTTTTTTCCTCTTGTAATTTTTCTTCTTTTTTTGTTCTGATTCTTCTTTCTCAACATGATTAATATGGAAAAATATTTAACATAGTTAAACATGTATAACTTAGATTGTTCGCTGTCAAGGGGTGGGTGGAAGAAAGGGAGGAAAGTAGAGAAATTAAAACTCAATTGGAAAAATAAATAAATAAATTTATTTAACACACCCCCGCAAAAGAAGAAGTTGGATTGCAAAACATACATATATATATATTATATATACATATATAATATGTATATATATTATATATATGTATATGGGGTGGGTGTTTGTGTGTATATTCACACATATACACATGCATATCCATTTCCATATATACATACATATATACCTACATATACATATTTGTTTTGTTTTGAGAAGCCAAGGGAGTACATATTCCATTTTAGAAAGGTTGCCATTAGAAATTAAAACCAAGTTCTGGATCTTAAAAGAATTTAGTTTCTTTGAAAACTCACTTGTGTGAAATCTCTTGTTCTTGAGCGAGGCTAAATAAATGAGACTTCATTATCCAGAGCAGAAGCAGCCATCTAGAGAATTGCCTCTACCGTCTGCTTTGTTTCGTGGAAAACTGGTCTGAGTTTTGTCTGAAACAGCAGCAGCGTCGGCAGCAGGCCATCCAGCTGAACTGCATGTAACTGAACCAGAAAATGGCATAATCCAGACTATGGATCTTAGATAAAGTGTACCATTCAAGATCAAGCAAAGGTGGCTAAAATAGGATGAGAAGAAGGCCCAGGAGGAGATAGAAAAGGAACCTTAGCTCTTTGATGTAAAAGGCAGAACAAGAAACATCCATAAAAATGTCAGTTCAAGTTGGAACAATTGACTATTTTCATGAAGTGGGAGCCAAAAATAATTTTTGAATAATGTTTTTCCAATGGTGAAACTCATTCAATCAGAAAAAATTTTAAAAAGCAATAAAAATTTTGTATTTTCCAACACAAAGTTATCCAATTAAATAGCACAATGGAAAGAATCCTGCATTTAGAATCAAAAACCTAGGTGCAAATTCTGCCTCTACCACTTACTGGTTATGTGATTTAATCTCTCTCTTTTTCTACACACACACACACACACACACACACACACACACACACACACCCATCTTTAAACATATATGTATATATATGTATATATATATATACATATATATATATATAAAATCATCTTTAAAATGATGGAGTTAGATTAGATAGCCTGAAGCACTAAATTTTTAATTTTGATTTCCTATTCTATAAAATCATAAAATCATTGGCTCCTAGAAATAAGGACTTCAAGTTATAGAGTTTGAAGAGACCTTGGTGATCATCAAGTACAGCTTCTCCATTTTACTAAAGAGGAAACTTTTCACTCAGAGAGGTTAAGTTGACATATTTGCCTAAATTTACATAGGAAGTAAATATCAGAGATAAAATATGAGCAATGAACAGTAATTTTTTAAATTTTTTTTAATTGAAAAGCCACAGAGATTTGGCAAGGTCAACTAATCTAAGCCAACTAATCTGGAGGTCAACTAATCTAAGCCTTTCATTTAATAGGGGAAGATCTTTATTAATAGAGTTCTGGCTCAATTCCCTTGTTAGACTCAACCTCCTCACTGGCAACCTTCCTACCCTAAAATACCTTTATCCTAAGGCCTCTTTTCAGAATTAGTGAATCCTTAGCTAGACCCTCAATGCATGAGGGACCCATGCCATGCTAATTCTACTCCCAGGTCAACTGTCAGGACTTTTCTCTACATCCTCACCAGAAGCTTGCTCCATCAAGGGCAACCTCTATCAAGGGCAACCTCTATCAAGGGCAAACAATAACATTAATGTTGACTAAAATTTGGGACCCACCCTGAGTTAATTCATTGTTAACTCTCCATGTTTTCTTCCCCCCTTTCCCAAATGCAGCTAATGCTTTTTCCATAAACTGGGCAGAACAAACCATAGCCTTCAGACCAAAGAAGTTGATGCCAAGGCTTCTCTCCTGTGGAGCCACTTCAATTTTCTCTGGAATTTGCTCATCTGTAAATGGGAAGAATACCAGTAAATGACAGGATGTCATGGTTGGCACTTCCTTGAAAAAGAGTCTCAACTACAGTTTATTGGCAGGGGAGAGGTGAAAAGTGGTTGACCAGCTTTTCTGTCTGAAGACCTTTAGCAATCAAGGCCCAAGGCTGCTCACCCCACTTTTGGGCAACACAAATCAGCAGACAGTTTTCTCCTGACTTTGAGACTAAATTTGCCTCTTTGCAATTTCTACCCACTGCTCCTAATTCTATCCCCTGAGGCCAGCCAAAAAGGAGGTGAGCTTCTGAAGGAGAAAATTACAAGGCAAAAATGGCTGGAGAAGGAAACACTTAAGGTGACTTAGGAGAAGGAAATCACAAAGACAATTTGAGGTTATTGAACTTGTGAACAAGCCTAGAGAGACTAAATTTGGGAAAGAGAAATTTTTTTCTTCAGATTTTTCAAAGCAATGGGGTTAAGTGGCTTGCCCAAGGCCACATGGCTAGGTAATTATTAAGTGTCTGAGCTCGGATTTGAACCCAGGTACTCTTGACTCCAAGGCTGGTGCTCTATTCACTGTGCCACCTAGCTGCCCCTGGGAAAGAGAAATTAAGGGAATTAGAAGAAAATCAAAGAATAAGAAAGACAGTTCAACCTGAAGGAAGAAATGGATTGAAGAAAAGAATTTGAGGGAGAAAAGAAAGGGAGAAAGGAAGGGAAAGGAAGAAGAGGAAGCTCTAACACCTGTTCATTTTCTATTCTCTTTCACCCAGTTTTATCAGCCTGGATGCATGATATTACCACTTCCGCCATCTTACAATCTCTCAATCTTATCTCTCAGAAGTATTTCTCTCACCCCATTTCAACTTCTCCCCCCTCCACTCATTTCCCAAAGAACCATATTTTTACCTTCATAACTTTTAGGACTCTCACTCTCTTCTTAACCTCCTTCTTAACTATTTCCATACTTTTGGACCAATTCTTTTATACTTCTTCCACCTCATTTTATTTGAAATTGAACCTTCACCAAGGATCTCTCTCAGTCCTCAAATCCTTCTCCAATTTAAGCTGCTTCATCTCTCACTTACCCTCATCTTGCAGTGACAGGGAGAAGATACTCAGTCTCCCATGGTACTTCCAGATCAATCCCCTGCCCCCATACTTAAATAACTTTTGATCTTTTGACATTCAGATCCATTCAATTTGATCAGGTCTCCCAGTGTCTCTCTACATTACCTTGTTTAAACAAATAACTGCTTATTGGGTAGCAGTCTGTCATCTGCCAGTCTCTAATTCACTCTACCATAAGGCTTATAGCCTTCCTCTTTTCTTTATCCACATTAAGTCTAGTATTTGATATAGAGAAACATTCAAACCCTTTGACCTTACAGCTACTCAGTTTCCTCAACTTCACTTTCTGTTTCCATTGCTCTTCAGCCAAACTTGGACTTGGCCAGTCACCTTTGAGATCCCAAACTCTAGAATTCTGTTCCCAGACCACAGTCAGCTAGCCTTCCAGTTTCCCTCTTCCTTGTTCACAATAAGCCTTCCTCTTTGACTTCTGGTTGCTTTCCTGCCCAGTCTCCTGGATCTCTCTCTTCCACTCAAACTTCATTCTCCTTCCTATATGATTTTGACATATTGAATGGCAACCACCAATCTAGAATGCCATTCCCAGGTACCCCCCAGAAACCTTCCCATTGCATCTTGTTAATCCTCACCCTTTACTCTCCCTTCCCCCCAGTTAACCCCCCACCATTCAATTTCCCCATTCATTCCCACATCATGGAATACTACTGAATCAAGTCCTGCTGATATACTCACTACAAACTTATGGTGCATAACATTTGTTCACTGCTGCTAAGCAATATTTCTATTTAGCTCTAGTTGGTTCCAAATCTCATTCCATGCAGTGGCTATTTTAAACCTTGTCCTTTCTCATCAAGTGCTCACACCCAACATTCAAGGCAGACAACCTAGACTCTTACTTCAATTAGTTGTTTCAACTTTCCCCTCTATACCTCAAAAGTTTTTAATATCTTCACTCATTTTATCCATCTTCCCCTCCTGTTTTAGAAGACAAAGCTTTTCTACTCCTTTCAAAGCCTAATGGATCATCTCGTGTCAATGATCCTGTCATAGAATTTCTTCCCTAGAATGGACTTCGGTTGTCATCTCCTTTAATCCAAATCTGAACAAAAAACACCCACATAGAGTGACTGCCATTTTCTATGGTTTGCTGTCAATGGTTCAACAATCACAACTGCCAGGCTTTTTGGAGCTCTTAGAAGCAGTTTATCTGGGTTTGGTGACTTGAACTGTATAGGGCAGCAAGATCTTTTTTAACTTTGATTTTTTCATTAATACAATTTACTTCTCCATTTTCTTAGCATTTGTACAGTTTATCATTTAGTTCTTTTGTATCCCTATTATCAAACTATCAGTTTTTATTTTCTCCTTTAATCCAAAAATTATTCTTAGCAAAGAAAATGGGGACAAAAATCAAGGGGAAAAATGGCTCTGTCTTCTGTTTCCTAAAATATAGCTAGGTGGCGTAGTGAATAGAATACCAACCCTGGACTCAGGAGGACTTGAGTTCAAATCCAACATTTGACATTTACTAGCTGTGTGACCTTGATCAAGTCACTTAACCCTAATTGCCTGACATCTAGTACCATCTCCACTTGTCCCAATTCATACCTGGTCACTGGACCCAGATGGCTATGAAGGAGAAAGTGAGGCTGGTGACTTTGTATAGCATCCCCTCTCTCAAATACAATTCATGTGCTTGTCATGGCATTACCTCACTGATGTCATGGTCTTCTTTAAGAATGAAGAACAAACATCATCTTCATCATTATCCATACTCAATCTATTCCCAAATAGTCATCCTCTCCCTTCTCTGATCCTGTTTTCTTCCCCAAGATAACTAAAAAACAAGAACTCAGTTTTCATTTTTCCTTAGCTGTCCTTGCCATCCTCCACTCATTCTGAGCTTTAGCACCCTCATAAAAATCCTTAATTTTGTATTCATCTTTAGTTACTTTTCTTTGTTCCCAACTTTTGTGCATGTTTTTAAAGTCAATGTCAGTTGATGAATCTAAGCTGATGATGATCCCTTCCATGTATTCTAGGACCTGGCCTCTGTAATCATCCATCCTCTCAATCTCTTCCATCTCCCAACTTTACCTCTTTTCTAGTTCTTTCTCATCCATCTACAGTCATGTACAGGTAATTCTTTTTTTAAGCCCTTTCTTCTTAATCATTCTCACCCTTCCAGTTTCCACCTCATCTCTCTCTTCCCATTCAGAGCTACTTTTGCAAAACTCATCTCAACCTTATACTACCTCTGACTGACCACCCACTCTCTCCATAACCCTATGTACTGTTTTCTCATCAATGTGATCCATCACTGCTATCATCTGATTTTATAGATAAGGAAATTAGGACTTGGACAATTTAAGTGACTTGATGAAGGTCACATAGCTAGTCAGTGGCAGAGAGCTCTGAACAGATCTCTAATCTCCTGAGTCACCATCCATTAGGGATATTTTTTCTGCTATAATTGCTGTTGTTTTTCATGTCTAAATATCATTTCTTTGACCTGAGAGCTAGTCACAATTTATAAAATTTGCATTTTGGGTTTCTGAAGGGGTAGAAAATGACTGATCAGTAAGGTCAAAAGAACTAATGTGTTTTGGAAAATTAGAAGTCAGAATGATACCAGAATATTACTTGATGAGAACCTCTGGGTGCCAACATTCATAAGTTTTTTTAAAAATATATAGTATGGAAAGCACAGTGCAGCCCAGGTGAGAGCAATAGTACTGAACTAATTACAAGAGACAATTGATTTCATTCTAAGTAAAAACAAAAAACAAAACTTATTTTGCTTTTTCATTATCACAGTTTACCTCCCCCACTTCCTTAGCATTTTGACTGTTTCTCATTTAACTCTGTTATGCAGCCTGAAGCCTCTCATAGACATCCCAGGATACGTGATATGGGTACAGACTTCCTGCCTTGTCGTGGAATTAAACAAATGTCCCCTTGGTGCTAGCACTGTGATTCAACCCCCCTGTAGCCCTCCTTGCAAAGGAGGACAAAGCAACTGCATTCAAAAGGAGTTGCATACTCTGATTTTTCATCTCTAAAAACCCATTTATCAGTGAACACCTTTCAAATACAGTACAGTCAGAGCCCAGAGAATCAAAGAGCTGGAAGTGGCCTCATGTGGGGTATCTACCTGCTCTCCTGCCTCCAAGCAAGACATTTGTTGAATACATGTTGGAGATGACAGCAAAGGCTATTCATGACAAATAACTGATGATTGTACTCATAAGACTTCCTAAGGCTAAAAGCTTTGGTAAGTCTTGTAACCTCTTCCAGAGTTTAACAGCCCTCAGTATCAAGGAAGTTTATTCTGTTATTTGATACCCCTTTCTTTTTACTTTATCTTCATTTGTTGATGTAGCATTTGGTTCCACTATGTACAGAATCAACATTAAAGGGGAAAAAAATTGGAGTAGAAACAGGAACTGGACCTTCAGGTTCTTGGGTATAGAGAACTACGGGGTCAGTAAATGCTTCTATCAAGGCAGGTTGGTACCTTCTCTTCCACTCAGAGTCTGAGAGAGTTGCCTGAAGGATCGGAAAGTCTAGTGACGCATCAAGCCAATAGATGTCTGGAGCAAGAACCCAATTCTTCCTGATTTCAAGGTAATCTCTCTCTATCCACTTATATTTTTAATTAACAAGTAAATGGACATTACATGTAATGCTATCAGTAACCAAAATGGATCTGGAAAAATTAAATCATTAATAACATAATACCCTTTAGGTTCTTATTAATAACAATTGCTAACACTTATATGAAGTTTGCGCAATGATTTATATAGATTATCTCACATGAGTCTCATAACAACCTCATGATGTGAGTGATACTATTGTTATTATCTCCCTTTGAAAATAAGGAAATTGAGGCTGATAAAAGTTTAAATAGCTTTTGAGTAATATATATAAAGATATGAACATGAATTCAAAAAGTGGTATAATTATAGAATGAGGAAGAAACAGTTAAACTGCAATTCCTCTTTTTTAAAAAAAATCTGGAGATATAAACAAGGCCTCAAATTCAAAACAGCTCTAGTAGGACATGACTGACCAAAAAGCTAACATAATCTTAGTTTGCATTTATGTCCTTTCAGGCACCTTACACTGCCTCCTCTACTTTTTCCACCGCCCCCCAATTCCCACCATACACATACATCCCCCCCCCCCAACTTTGCTCAGGGAAGAACAAATCCACATTGCCATTGCATGATAATCTATTTTCCTCTGACTCCCCTTGGACTCAGAATAACTAGGTCTTGGTCAACCTAAGTCAAAGTTCCTACCATTTCTCCCCACTCTTGTACCTATCTACATTAGCCTTATTCTTCTCAAGTCTCCATTCAAATGTACTTTCTATTACAGCAGCCTGTCTTTTTAGATTGGTTGCACATTATTCTCAAGTGTACCCTCTGCTCTCCAGCCCAATGACTTACTACATTGTGTGAGTCACCTTCTTGCCCTTATACAGGTTGCCCATGATTCCTGAAAGGCTTTTGCTTCTAATCTTTACCTCTTGGGACCTTTAGATCTTTTAAAACTCAGGTGCTAACTCCTTTAAGAGGTCTCTCCTGATAATTTCCAGTTTTTAGCACCTCTTCTGCCTTTTGCCTTTCTTTGAATCTTCACTCTCAACATCATGTGTGGTACATAAGAGGTGATTAATAAATTCTGTGTGTACATCCATATACATATGTATATGGAGAAATAGAGAAAAAGCCATATATCTATGAATGTGTGTGTGTGTGTGTGTGTGTGTGTGTGTGTGTGTGTGAGAGAGAGAGAGAGAGAGAGAGAGAGAGAGAGAGAACACTATTTGCTATTAGCTACTGGGATAAAAGTATTGTTATTCCAATGGCTCTTGACTTCACGATTTTAGACTGCCTCCATCTCCTATTTGAAGTGGAGAAGCTCAAGGGTATAAAGAGCAACTTTTTAATTGACTTAGTAATGATTGAGTAAACTCCCTGACAGCATTGTTCTACACTTATGGCTTATTCACACACTGCAAATATATAAAATTGCCCTAAGTCTAATGAGAACTTTATCTTATTCAATAGAACTAGCTGTTCTCTATTTTTAACACATCATCAACAAAATAACATCAAAGAACAATGGCTATAAAACATAGCACTTTTCCAGAAGACAATTTAAACCCATCATGGTTCTCCTTAGAATTCAATTCATTATCACCTCTATTAAATGAATCTAATTATAACTTTCAAATTAGAGAATTGACCAAAACATCTTATTAATCACTTGATGTAATTGGATGACATCAAGTAAATGACTCTAAAAAATAAAAAATTAAACAGATCCTTCATCTTGTAGAATTCTCCAATGATATCAAAATGTCACAAAATAGATAAGGGCAAAGAAAAAGATACACAAAGACTGAAGGTCTGAGCTGGATTCCAGATATCATAAGGAATTAATCACTGAAGGTGATATCTAAAAATACATAGATCTTTTGAGGGACGTGAGATACACAGTATAAAGATATCAAGGAAAAGACAGTAATGGAATATGTTAAAAGACTTATAAGCAACCTGAAATCAATATTGAATGGGAAAAGAATGCTTAAAATAATTAACACCAGATATAGAATGCAAACGTGAAGAGTATGTCACTCTAAGATAGCTATAGAAAGATAAACACTTTTCATAAAGAAGGAAGAGAATTGAAAGGCATTCTTAGATCTTATGACAAGTAAGTAAAAACACTACAAAAGTAAAAAGCTACAAAAATACTTTCATAATGAGGAGATATTACTTCATGAACCAATTTTCATGTCTGATAACAGATAAAAGTCACTGGATTGTTGATTATAATCAAAAGTGATTTATTTCCTGATGAAGTCTAAAACTCAGATAAGATACATGAATGGTATTAAAAGATCCCTAATGAGCCTAATGAGCAAAACTCACATGAACTCCTCTGACTAGAGCAGAGAAATATATACCAGAGAATATAAAAGTTATCCTTAAGGAGCCAAAACTTAATGATCAATGCAAGGAAAAAGTAGGAACTTCATGCTGTAAAAATTTAGAGCCTTCTCAATACCTAGCAAGACATGATCTGGTGACTAGAATTAGACATCAGGAGTTTGGTAACTATTTTTCATAGGAAGTTTACTAAAGTGACAAAATACAAAGGTTCTTTAAGGTTGACTTCATTTTTTTATTATATTCCTGCATAAAAAAGAATAAGAATAAGGCAGAATTTTAAATAGGCCCTCTATACCCTTTATCTCAGTGCAGAAATAAATAAAACTGCTTTTTATCTTCTTACATTCTCCCCCTGGAGGCTAAACTTTGCCTAGTACCAGTGATGAATGCAGACTCTGAGTTGTCGGCTTAATAAGAATAACAATCATAATAACATTTATAAAGTATTTCAATTTTCAGGATGATTTTTACATAAATTTTATCATTTGATCTGCATAACAACCCCAGGTAAGCAAAAAATCCTAGAATGTTGAGTCAGAAGCAATAAGATGAAATTTAATTTGAATTTTTTTTATTTGGATTTCCCATAGAAACAACTTTTTAAGTATCAGATGAAAAGCAGAATTGCCTAGTGGATAGAGAACTGACTTCAGAGAAGAGGAATCTTGGGTTCAAATCCTACTTCTGAGTGTGTGATTCTGGGTAAGCTATTTAACCTTTCAGTGTCCCTCGCTGGGAGCTCCTTACAACAATGTAATAATAGATCTAGTAAAAAACAAATTTAAATACAAATAAGATGGGAGAAGGCATAGCTAAATAGCAAGATCTGGAAATTTTAGCTGGCTCATAAACTCAATAAGAATCAACAGTATGATATGAAAAGAATCAAGAAATCTCATGCAATGGTAGTAGTCAGAGGTGAGAGAGAGAGAGAGAGAGAGAGAGAGAGAGAGAGAGAGAGAGAGAGAGAGACATACTCTTCTTTGTCCTAGTCAGACTATATAGATATTGATAAGCTAGAAAGCATCCAGAATACAAGATAATCTCTGTATCAAACCATCTGAAGATTGGTTAAATGAAATTAGAAGTGTTGGCCAGAAAAGAGATTTCATAGGAATCTATATAATGAATTTCAGAGGTGGAAATGACCTGAGTGGCCACCTGGATCAGTCCAAATCTAAAACAGAATTCACACTCCAACATACCCAATAAATGGTCATCTGGACTTTACTTAAAAGACAGAGAACCCATCACAGCTCATGACTCTTTGGTAGAATTCTATTAGCAAGTTTCCTTACACAAGCCTAACTCCGCTCTCTGCACTTTATATCAGTTATTTTTAGTTTTCTGTTCTGGGATAAGACTATGTCTTATTTCTATTCCAAGTGGCAGGTCTTCAAACACTTGGAGAAAACTAGTACACAGCTCAGTCTTTTCCAGGCTAAAGATACCCAGGTCACCATTTCACCACTATCCTGGTCACCATTATCTACACACTCCTTTCAAAAATAGGTTGCCCACTACTGAACAAACTGTATTCTGACAAAGGGAGTATCCAGGAGGATGACCCTCACATCTTTTATCCTAGACATCCTGGACTCAGATTGCCATCTAAGATTATATTAGCTTTCTCTGACTGACACATTAATCATTTAGTCTTAGTGGATATTTGGAATCAGATGTCCCATTGACATATTAAACTCAACAAGAATGAATTCATGACCTTGGCCTCTAAGTCTTCTCCTGTTCCAAACTTCCTTTTTGCTTTCCAGGGCACCACCATCCATCCATCCGGTTACTCAGATCTAAAACCTCATTGACATCCTTAACTCTACTCTCCATGTATCAGATCAATTGCCAAACCTTATCACTTCTATCTCCCCACTATCTCTTGTTATTTCCTTCTCTCTAATCGCAAAGCTATGGTCCTAATTCAAGGCCCCATCATCTCTTACCTGTACTACTACAGCCCCCTCATAGTTGGTTTCTTTCATTGCCTAACCTCTCTAACTCATTCTTCACGTGGCCATCAAATTGCTTTTCCTAAGGTATAGGTCTAGTCAGGTTACTCATATACTCAAGGTATAATGGCTTCCTATCACCTCTAGGATCAAATAGAAGCTTCTCTGTTTGACAAACAAAACTTCTATAATCCGACCACAATTTAGCTTTCTAGCCTCATTCTACATCCATCCCCTTTACATGATCTACAATCCTGTCAAACTGGCTTTTTTTCTCATTTTCTCATACTCATATACATTTTCTCATTCTCATACTCAACATTCTATCTTCCATCTCTGGACTCTTCTTCTGACTTTCCTCTATGAGAATATTAGACTTCTCACCTCTGCTCTTAGAATGTCTGGTTTCCTTCAAAACTCAGCTCAAGTCACAATTTCTATATAAAGCTTTCCTAATTTCAACCACCTTACCCAAATATTCGTGACTTCCCCAACCTCAAATTTCTAATTATTTTTACCTGTTTTGTGCCAATCTTATATATATAGTCCTTCATGAAATGTAAGCCCTTATGCCTGAGGGCAGGGATTTCTCATTTGTCTGTATTGTCTATAAATTTTTATTGACTTGACTTATAGCTATTCAATCAATTTGAGCTTTTTTTTTAGTCTATTAAATATATCTTTTTCTCCCGTAAGCAACTATTGTCTTTAGGTATTTGAAAAATTATCACATCAAAGTAGAACCAAACTTCTTCTTTTGGTCTCAGAGAATCCCTAAATATCTTCCTTAAAGCCTCAATTCAGGTACCATTCTATGGCACACTTTTCTCGATCTCCCTAGTTGTTAGGGTTAACCTTTCCTCATACTATCAGGTACGTGCTTCCTATTTATAGGTTGCAACTGACCAGGAGAAAGAAAATTTCTTAAGTTCTTCTTGTTTGTTTTGGTTTGATTTTGGTCTTTGGGTCTCTAGAGCCAAGGGAGGGTATTTTGCATAGAGTAGAAGTTTAATAAAAATTTTCTGGATTGGCCAGGACTGAATTCCAAGTTCTAAATAAGCTAAAGAGATTTCCTCTCCCCACCTTATGTTGGTCCATTGGGGTCCTTGCCCTCACTTGTTCCCCCTACCCCATCCCAGGCAAAGTAAGGCTACCTTTCTTTCTCACCTTTTCCCCTAGGTACAAAACTTCTTATTTATGCCTCTATTTATTCATGTATGATTGAAATGAATGGCCATTGTAGTCTTTTCCAAACTGGGGCTGGGGTCCACTGTGGTTAAATGACTTTATTTAGACCATATACACTAATGAAGTGGCAGGACTGAGGCTAGACCTCATATTTGCCTGACTTGTAGGTGAGATCTCTTTTCTTTTCTTCATAAAAAAACATGAATCAGAAAACTTCCTGAGCTCTTTCCAATATGAGTAAAGTCAATCTCACCATCTATGGAAAGGGAATCTAACCCCATGACAGCATCCCAGAGAAGAAAGAGAAGGGGAGCAAAGAAGGAACCAAACTTTCACTCTATATTTATACACATATATGTAGAAAACAGAGAACCTTATCCTTGAATCTTAGACAGCCGTCAGCCCTTTTTGCACACATGGTCTTTGACTGCTGTCTTTTCTGAGCCTGTCGCCCTCCCCACCCCCAACTGCTGACCCAGCTGCTCTCTCCCATAGTTTGTTATTTTTTATTTTTGGCTATGAGCATATATGGGGAGGGAAGGTGCTCTTTCCACCCTCAGGTCCCAGCTGTCACTGCTTATAATATTAACTCCACACCCCTCACCCTTACCTCTAATAAAACAAGTCAGTAAAGTGGTGTTAAAATATATTTTATATATAATATATATCTATATGTCTATATATCACACAATACCATATATATATATATATATACATACATATAAATACACTTACAGTTACTCACACATATGTATGTATGTATATATAAAACTGCCTTGTATTCTGTTGGGTTTTGACCTTCATTTTTTTCATAGTTATTACTATCTTGTTTTGAGGAATTTATGGCCACAGCATTACTTATTTCCTGACTCTACACAGACAAAGGAAATGAGAACTCAAAAAGATAGGTTAGAGACCTTATGCTATCTACATTATTGGTACGAGGCTAGCAAGGTAGTAGCACAAGCCAGATCTATCTGTGTTCCCAACACTGACAACCTAAAGATGGGAAAGGGACAGATGGATATTATGACTGCTGTAGCCCTTCAGCTGAAGTGTGTCAGCTATTTTGAGAAGACAGGACCTAGGGCATATTGGAATGGAGATGAATAGAAGTTGTTATTGGGGAAAGAGCAAGGCTTGATAATAGAGATAAAAAGACGATAAAATAGAATGAAAAGGAGATGACATAAAGAGTGAATCAGAAGTCTTAGGGTGAGTATAGAATGAAATATTGTACATGTTACCACAATATTCATAAGCTCACTTCAGCGACTGAAGTTAAAATTAAATCACAATATGCACTACAGAGACTTATTTGTACAAAGCCTTCAGTTGCACAAAGACTATCTCTATCTCAAAAATAATATGTCTAAAGATTTTTAAATTAGGAGAAATCTTAAGAAGAGAACTCACCTACAAGATTTTAAACTGAGTTGGATGGGACCTCAAAATCATTGAAGAGAAGACCATAAATATGGACCTGGAAGTGACCTGAAAAGAATCTAACCATTCATTTAAACAAGATCAGCACCCAAGGTTGTAGGTAAAAAGCAACAGATTCAAACTCAGGGTTTGGCACTAATAAGTCTATAATTTGTTCTACTTCATCACGCAGATTCCTAACAATCCTCTTATGCAAAGTGGATAAAAAGATGGTGGCTAGGGTATGCTGCATTATTTATGTCACTCTACTAATGATTCACTTAACAATCTGATAAATACTACTGGACTTAGAGTTGAAAATAATATATAAACAATCTTTCCTATTGTTTTCTCCCTTTTAACTGTCTAAATTATGTCAAATTTTCAGAAGATTCTTCTGTGAAAATAGAAGTTAGATATCATTTATCAACTAGCATTATTCTTCTACCTAGATAAGTGGACAAAAATAAGGTAATCACCAAGGAAGGGAATGGTGGACTTTTAGTTCATCTAAACAAGGGCTGTAGATGAGAAAACTACAGATATAGGCAGGATAGTAAGGAAATAAGTCTTTTGAGAAATTTTTAGTGTAATGCAACAGGCCAAAGTATCTCCAGATTGAAGTCTCTGTCTTATTATAGCTCACGCTGTGGAGCTATCTAAACTCTCATTCTCATACCATCTTGTGCCCCTTGAATATTGCTGCTATATCCTCTCAGGGATTAGTCTCGAGGAGTTGAAGAGTATTCTTCTAATACTTTAGTTCTGAGCCCCCATGGGAGTGCTTCCCACCATGGTTTTTGGTTACTATTAATATAAGCCAGACTTTACTACAGAGGTGTTGTTGGTACAGTTAGTATAAAACACCCCCATAAAAGCCTATGATATACTACCTCATATGTAGATAAAAATTTAAGGGAACGTTGGCTCAAAGTTGGAGGATATGTGGCAAAAGAAGTAACTTACAACTTCTTGAAGTTCTTTCACTGGATTCATCAGATGTTCAAATTAGGTATAGTGCAGTTTAGTTTTATCTTTTTTCTTTTGGGATCTTAGTAGAACCTTGAATTTATGTCCAGTCTGTTCTTGGTTCTGGATTTAGATATCACTCTTAAATAGTCAGTGAAAAGAAGCAAAATAACAAAAATCTTCAAAGTTCACAAGATCCTCCTCTAACCAAAAGTTTGGAAGAAGAGATCAAGGTCATGTCAAGGTGCTCTCCACCTCCAAGCAATTGATTCTCCTACAATTAATGCAGCCTTAGAGATTTGATGCTTTCTCCTTTATGTCTGGCCTGTATCCCTATTCTATGGTAAATCATCTGCATCAACTCCAAATATCTTTTGTTCTGTCATCTAAAAAGCAAAAAAAGAAATTTTAGCAAAGATAGCTTACGCTATCAACGTAGAGACAGACCTCATATTTCATTGCTTTTCATATCACATAATCATATAATCTCAGAGCTAGAATCTACTTAAACTCAGAAGAAAAAAAGAATTCCTACCACAACACACTTGGGAAGTGATTATTTAGATTTTGCTTAAAGGTCTTCAATCAGGGAAGATTCGATACTTCCCACAGTTGTACATTTCATTTTCAGATCACTTTAATTGTTAGGATGTTGTTATTTATAGGGAAGCTGAATTATTTTTTTTGCAATTTCTATCCATGGTTTCCACTTATTTCCTCTGGTTATATGTTATGCTCTGTGTGTACCTACTATGTTGTCTTTTCATTTCCTTCCTTTTCATTCTTTAGATACATATATATATGTATATATATATATATATATATATATATTCAATGTGCTTATATATCAAATAGTGACACCAATAATATGTATTTTAAATGCTTCCATGCACTATTAGATGAACTTTTCAATTTCCTGAGGATAAATCTAATTTTTTCCTGCTTATTCAACTCTGGATCAACCTAGTTGTCCAGCTATACTATCTATTCAAAATATACATATTGATGGACAACCTATAAATTGTCCATCCAAAATGCATAATTTTAGCAAGAGACATTTTTTATCTGACTATTCTTTCTTAGTTTTTCAGGTCAAACCACCAAAAACTTTGCAAAATCATCTTCAATCTCCTCTTTATTATCACCTGTTTTTAACATTTTGGATAATTTAACATCCATTCCCAGTTCTTATTCTTGACTGTTGTTCCATAAAGTGGCAGGAGTAGCAGAAGAACATCCAAGGGAAGCTATTATATTGAGGGTCTAGTTACCCATAACTAAACTTTAAAACACATCTATTGGCAGAAGAATAGCAAACTGAGGTGCCTTTTGTCTCAATACCCCATTTCTTATTATCCTCATTTTCCTAAATCCCCTAAACTTATTTGTCATCTGAGGACTGATTTTGGTTTCATTTTGCATACTATAATCATCTCTAGCTCTTTCAATCCTGATAACTGGATCCCAGGTCCTTTACCTAAGCCTGCTGGCTTCACCCTTTTTCTTTTGTCCCAATTCTCTCTTTGGTTCTGATACATGCTCTGCCTGTCTCTTTCCTAACCCCATTCTCATAGGACGATCACAATGCAATTGCCTTCTTAACCATTGGTTTGGTAATATTTCCAAACACAAGATGGCAACTTGGAGCAGGTAATTACTGTTTCTCTTAGCATTTCTCTAGGTTGAAGCATTTTTTAAGATCTTCCTATGTATTAAGGCAAAGGCAAAGGTCTCCCACTGCATCCAGGGTCATATCCAGTCATCCTGATCCATATCTGGCCACTGAACCCAGGTGGTTCTAGAGAAGAAAGTGAGACTGGTGACTTAGCACAGCAACCCCTCACTCAAATCCAAGTCACCTCCATGTCATGTCATCAACTCCCCAATGTCATGATCCTCTTTGAGCACAAGGGACAAACAATAAACTATATGCTTCCAAAAGAACAAGAAGTGATGAGGGCCTTAATCACTATGGTTGAGGATGGGGTCAGCATGAAGGGATTATATTATTAGAGACCAAAGATAAAAATACAACTTCTTTAAGAGGAAAAAAAACCATCATTTTCATTAGCTATTTTCTAGTTACAAGCATTTTTTAACTGACTCATCTGGCCAATTCAAGTACATTTCTCCTATAGTGCAGTGCAAAATCTTTAATTTTAAACAAATCATCCTCCTTTCTATTCCTGTTTCTCTGAGCAGCTTTTCTCTCCATCCTTTCTTTCCTTCATACCAAGTCACCTATTCACACAGCTATCAGCCAACCATGAAATTAGCATTTCTAAAGTCCAAGATCATTTTTACATTGGTTCACTTTTTATCTACAGAGCAAACGCTTATAATACCATATATACATAATTTGTGGAGTATTTTTTAACCATTAGGATTTAATTTATCTACTTTTGAGCCTAGAATCAATATTTTAAAAGGAATAAAAAAGACATCTTAAAAGATTTTTAGAATTTTGATCACTCACCTAACTAATCAACTCTTATGGGCTTTATTGTGTCCCTTTCAATTCTACCAACTTCAAATAAAGTACAACTTCCCTAAAAGAATAGCATTGAGATAAAGGAATCATTTCTAAAACTTTGCCTTTTTTATTTTTATGGCTAAATGATTTTTCTTCTTCCTGGAAAACAGATTCTTAGGATGTCTCTGATTCAAGGACATAAATATTTTTCATCATAATTCCTATTGAAATGACCTAAAAGCATGATTACTAGGAGCAGTGATGCCTAAAACTCAGAAAAGGAATCTCATTTACTAGCAATTTTTAAAAATAATTACACTTTTTATCTGTCACTTATCACCAGTCTCCTAGAACACTGTCTGGTACGTAGTAGGCACTTAATAAATCTTTATTCAATTGAACTAAATCATTTCTATGTAAATGATTCTTTAATCTATATCTCTCACCATTTCCCCTCCCATGAGCATTAGTCCTGCACCTCTAATTCTTTTGTATATTTTCACTTCAGAATTCTGCCACCACTTCAAATTCAACTTACCTGAATCCAAACTCATTTTTCCCATCTATCCCAACTAGCTCCCTTTTACTTCTCTCTTGTCAATGTCGATATGAGATGAAATGACTTATCAGCTTCAGAAACCAACCTACTATAAGGCTTCAATCCTAAAGAACCCACCTATACCCACACCGATGGTAATCTTTTTTCTTAGACCAAATCTGAATAATTTCTTGTTATTTCATTTTCTCCTTGCTCATTCATCACCTGTACATCTTTCCCTGTACACACAAGCTCCAATAAACTCCTTTTATTTGAGATTTGGGAAAAAAATAATATGTCTTTCTTCTATAGGATCCTTCTCCTTCCCCCTTCCCCAATCAGGTGGTCCTTAGTTTCATGCTGTAGCATCTTTGACTCCAACTAAAGAGGGTTTTGAAATTTTTTAATCATGGTTCATGATGATTCTATGTAATAGGCAGGCTGAGACTGGACTTGGAGATAGAGGAGCTGAGTCTGAATCTAGGCTTCACCTTTGTGATATTCCTCAGGTCACTTGAGTTCTTGGACCCAGGTTTCCTCATCTGTAAAATGAGAATGTTGGACTAGATCCTCTTGAAGGTTCCTTCCAACTCAAAATCTGTGCCTCACTCCCCTCCAAGAACTCTAATATCCAGTGACAGTGGCCTCCTTGCGGTTCCTCGAACATGAAACTCCATCTCCTGGCTCCAAATAGTTTCATTGGCTGTCCCTTGGATCTGGAACACTCACCCTTCTCACCTCTACTTCCTGGCTGCCCTGGTTTCATTCAAGTTCATAGCTAAAATCTCATCTACAGTGAGAAACCGTCTTTTTTCCTGCTTCATGCTAGACCCCTCTCTCAGATATTATTCCTGATTGACTCTTTATAATCCTTATACCAATCAAGTTATTGGCATGTTGTCTACCCTATAAGAAACTAATTGAGGGAAGGGACTGCATTTTCTCTCTATTTTTGTACATGGTTAGCACTAAATAAATAAATTTTAACTGATTGACACAGTGGGAATTTAATAAATGCCTTCTTGACTAATACTAGGTGCTCCACAATCTATTCATCTTTCCCTGGCAATCTGCACCCTGAGATGGAAGAAGCAATACCCCTTCTCCATAAACTATCGAGTAGTAGCAACAGGGCTGTAGACTCAGCTACCACCACCACCATCACCCCCACCCTCCCACCACAGGTAAAGAATAACCACTGAGGAGAAACTCAGTCATTAAAGTGGGAGATATCCTGTTCCCCGGGGGACAGGATAGTCATGAAGGAAGAGATCAACCAGTTGACTAAAACATTTTTCTGTCTGCTGCCTTTCTCACTAGATATCAACAGGAAATTTCCAGGGAATAGCGGTCACTTTGTCCAATTCAGTAGAATTGAATTGAATTGACCCAAGGACATTCTAACTTAAATACAACTTCTATGTTCTATTCCTGGTTCCTTTCCCTCTCAAGCAGGAAAAGTTTAAATTTATATTACATATGCTTCAAGCCATTCTACTCAGTGGTGAAACCATTTGTAGCAAAATAGAATCTGCCTTGTCCCTAGGAGATTTAGAGGAATTCAGGTCCAAATCTGAGGGAACATTGCAAACATCAATGAGGACTTCAATTATGATATGCCAAATTGAACACCACTAGCAAGGAAGGTTTTATGTGCTATTTAGAATATTCTAGAACAATACATTATTAAAACGGGAAAGAATTTTAAAGATTATTTTATCCACTAGATTCATTTAAAAGATGCAAAATCTTAATCCCTAAGAGTAAATATTTACCAAGGTTTCACTGTTAATGAGTACAGTTTTAATATTTTTTAAATTCCAAATTCTAATTGTTTTAATCACAATAGGCTTATGAATCTCCTTTGGAATGAACAGCTCCAAACAGGATGCAAAAATTACCCAGGGTAAAATGGTTTCCTCACCAACACCAGTCCAAGTATTAGGAAACTGATCAGGAAATTGGAAAAGCTGAATTTCTTATTCGGTGATGGCTCTTTATCTCTGGGTGGTGAGCTGGCTCTACAGACCTGTCTCTATCATTTAATAGCGAATGGAAGAGGTGTACTGTTTCCTTCATCTCAGGGAATAGGTCTTTTACCCAACTCTGAAGAAGGATCCTATTTCAGACCCTAAGGATTGAGTGTAAGATAGGTGAGGCCTGGTCTTAGCTGATTCCTATAGAGTGGACAAGACAAACAGAAGGAATCCTCTTCTTGTATTATGGACAAATGGATTGCTACCAAATAAGATAACCATCTGGAGTTCTCAGAAATAAGAAGACAAAAATAAGAGAATTCTATGAGACACTAAGCAGCCAACAGTCACATCCCCCCCTTAACCCCATCTCCTAGACATTGTTAAAAAAAAGTCATGACCTGTTAGTAATCCTCCCAGCAATCTTATTGTTTATTCTCCCTCCACTTAGGCTGAGCTCTTGTGCATCATTCTAGAGAACCTTCTCTTTTTCTTTTAAACTATGTAGGAATGGATGCAGCTCATTTAGGAATGGAAATGCTCAGTGGTCAATGATGGCTTGGAGTGCAAAGACCAGTAGTGATTCAAAAGGATAGCTTCCTCATTTCATGTTCAACACTGCAGAACTGAAGATACAAGTAAGAAAGATAAAGACAATCTTTACCCTCAAAGAGCTTGCAAGCTGATGGGGGAAGACAACACCCAAAAAAGAAACAGAAAGAGGGAGGAGACAACCAGGGGATCTTCAGCAAGGAGGCATGATGTTCCATAAAGTCTAAGCCAAGCAGATAGAGTTACCTGCAAAGTTCAGATCCCAGTCTTTTCTCCATCATTACTGTTGAAAGAAATCCCAATCTTTTCTCCATCATTACTGTTTCAGTAAAATCTTACTCATCATCATCCCCTTTGGGATTTACTAGGCAAAAATATTAGAGTGCATTGATGAAGAACTGGAGCAGATAGAGTTTATATAGCTAGTAACTGTCTGAGACCAGATTTGAACTCAAGAAAATAAATATCTGGGTCCAGAATTCTAGCCATTGTGCCACCTAGTTGCTCCAGGCTTCTAAAAAGGAAGGGTTTATGGGGCGGCTAGGTGGCACAGTGGACAAAGCACCAGCCCTGGAGTCAAGAGTACCTGGGTTCAAATCCGGTCTCAGACACTTAATAATTACCTAGCTGTGTGGCCTTGGTCAAGCCACTTAACCCCATTTGCCTTGCAAAAACATAAAAAAGGAAGAGTTTGAGATACATTAATTTAAAATAGCTTAAATATAGCTTAGCTAGATTTATAGCAAAGACAAGACCACTAATGTGTTATCCTTTTTGAAAAGATAGAGAAGAGGGCTAAACAAAGGGATGTTCTCCTATTGGAGAACTATCCTAAAGGAGGTCTCCAGTGGAGTGCCCCAAGAAGCTGGGCTTGATCCTAGAGTGTTTAACATTTTTTTAAATCAATAACTTGAAAAAGAAATGTAAATGGAATGTTTGGGAAGTTTATTGATGGACAAACACTGGCAGACAAAGTTAATACACTGAATGAAAGAATAGGAAACCCAAAAACTAAGCCCTGGAGAGAAAGCAGGGTCTAAAGTCAGGAAGACCCTGAGTTTAAATCTAGCCTTAGACACCAATTATGTGATATGGGCAAGTCATTTAATCTCTATTTCCCTAGGTTTCTATGAGTTTCCAGAAACAGCTTCATGTCTAAACTCCAACACTTTAAGAGTTCTACACTAAGACATATATATATATATATATATATATACATATATATATACGTATATTTATATGAATGCATATATCAATCATGGCATATATATGTATATGTGTATATATATATATATTTATATATCACAAAATGTCATAGTCAGAAAATCCAGTGTGCATAATATATTATTATATACTTATTGCATAGTATTATAAATATATATGTACATACTACATAGCCTCTGTGTATATGTGTATACTATATAGCTTGTATGTGTGAGTATGTATGTGTGTGGTCCAAACACATATCAGATTTTCAGCCTATGTCTTTTTATGGAAATGTGTACACAGTCATTAATCCTATTATTACTAGAACTAGATACAATGCTCATTCTAAAAATAGCACATTTTCTCTTAATTAATTAAATCTAAACTTTGTACATGTACTCAGTCTGTTCTTTTGTCACCACATTGTCTCTAATGCAAAAAGAATGGCTGATCTGGTACTTATTCAAAAAACTAACTTGATTATGAAATCTTTACTGTAAAACCATTTTTTTTCCTCTCAAAAAAAAAGATTAAAAGCAAAAAGAAAAATTGAACCCTTTGATTTTTTTTTTTGGTGTCGTTGTTGTTTTAAAGAAGAATAAGAAAGGAAAAAATCATGCCATGGTCAAATTCACATGCCGTGTTAATTCATTTTTCGTTGAGTGGAAAAAAAAATTAACTTTGCCTTCACAAATTAGATATGTACATTTCTAGTAGTTACAGAACTCCCCTCCCCACTTCTCCTTCCTTGTAATGTTTACAGGCCCCTAATTGAAGAGGACTCTTTCCATTACTGGACACAGGGGAAATGATCATTTTATTTCCATTCAGAGAAGCTTAGTTTCTCAGTATTAGTTTAAAGCCTTGGAGAATATTATGAAAATGGAAGCCGTCATTATTCTGCTAATATAACCAAGGAACAACTGCTATACATGCATGTGTCCTAGTTCCTTTTAACTAGTGTACAGATTCACTAAAGTAAAAAGCTCTCTCTTGATCCTGTAAATACCTCTCAAGTCTCAAAAGAAGAGACTCAAAAGAAGAGTCTCAAATCAATTAACTTTTTAAATTTTTTTAGTTTTTTTTTTGCAAGGCAAATTGGGTTAAGTGACTTGCCTAAGGCCACACAGCTAGGCAATCATTAAGTGTCTAAGGTCACATTTGAACTCAAGTACTCCTGACTCCAGGGCTGGTGCTCTATCCACTGCACCACCTAGCCGCCCCTACTTAATTTTTTTTAATGTGTCTAAAGGTAGCCATCTTGGGGCAGGGACAGGGGCGGGGGGAGAAAAAACAGGGGGGAATTTACATGATAACTTTATTATATTTTTTAAAGTACAATAAGTTGTACATAGAGCTTTGCAGTTTCATGTGAAATCATCTTTTTTTATCCTATTATGTTACAGAAACTCTTGTTTTATTCCATAAATTAAAAAAATAATTTTTTAAAGATTTTATTTATTTTGAGTTTTACAATTTTTCCCCTAATCTTACTTCCCTCCCTTCCCCTACAGAAAGCAATTTGCCAGTCTTTACATTGTTTCCATGGTATACATTGTTCCAAATTGAATGTGATGAGAGAAAAATCATATCCTTAAGGAAGAAACATAAAGTATAAGAGATAGCAGGATCAGACAATGATATCAATTTAAAAAAAATAACTTTTAAAAATTGAATATTAATTTAACATAGTGTTTACTTCGGCTGACCAAAAATGAGCCTTCAATTTTTACTGGTATTTTGGAAATGCACAACTCTAAAAAACAACCTGATAACTTCTGATTTGACTATGCAATTACCTCAAAGAAAGTTAAAAAGCAAGTTAAGAGAAGTATGATTCCTCAGTCCCTTGCAAGCTGGCTTCTGAGTCCACCACACCACTGAAAGAACTTTCTCAAAGGTTACCAGGAACCTCTTAATTTATCTTACACATAGCTTAACTGCCTAATGTCATGGTCTTTTCTCCCTCTTCATCTTCCTTGATCATGTTGCAGCATTTAACACCATTGACCACCCCTTCCTTCTGGGTAATCTCTCCATTCCATTCTTCTGAACACTATTCTCATTTCCTTCTGTCCTTCACTTTCAGGCTGTGCCTTGTCAGTCCTTTTACTGGTTCTTTTCCTTTTTATCCCCATAGTACTTAGGTTCCCAAAGCCACATCACAAGAATTTTATCTTCCCATGTTTCCCAGTCCAGCGATGTTACCCTCAGGTCTAAGCAGATGTCTCCCAAATACATACATACATATATGTGCACACATATACATAGTGTTTACTAGTATGCGCATTTACTATGCACATATATACATAGTGTGTACATACATATAGTGGGTAGAGATATTAATATAGACAAAGATGTATAGCTATAAATCTGCAATCTTTCCTCTTACCTCTAACTCTCTATCTACCATGAACTTCACACAGCATATCCAAAATAAAATTTATTATCTTTTCACCTAGACATGCACCTCCTCCCAACTTCCCTATTTTTCCCAACACTAAGGTTGATCATCTCAGATTTATCTTTTTAAAAAATTTTTCCTACTCCTTTTCCTCCCTTCACCTTCATTCATGTCCTAAATCCTCTATATTTTACTTCCAATTCTATTCAGATATTAAGTATTTATGATATGCCAGACTGTCCTAAGTTAAGTGTTAAGAACAGAAAGATAAAGTGAATCAGTCACTACTATAGAGGAGGGCACATTATTCTAGGAATAGATATGGCCATAAATAAGTAAATAGAAATATGCCAAATTATCTAAAATCATTTCAAGAGGGAAAGTCATCCAACTATTAGGGAGATTAGGATAAGCATGGATATGAATTTTCCTTTGAAGAAAGCTAGGGAATCAAAAAACTGGAGGGGAAGAAGGAAGACAAGCCAGACATAACCTATTGCATAGGTTAATCAGTTTGTTTTAAGCAGAGAGTTCTAACGAGTGTTACCTTCACAGTCATTTCTACACATGTTCCCTCCCATTTACCCACCCTAGTGCCACCACTGGATGGGGCTTACTCTCATTACTTATCACCTGGACTATTTAAATAGCTTCCCAACTGATCTCTTGAATTCTAATCTCTCCTATCTCCAATTTATTTTTCATATAACTGCCAAATTAATCTTTCTAAAGTTTATATCTAACTAGCAAGTAGCACAGGGTCAGACACATAGTAGGCACTTAATAAGTGTTTATTGCTTGATTGAAATGTTTATTGATATTTCTAAATTCCAGTTGCCACTGGGCTGACATGGACACCCTCTAGTTTGGCACTTAAGAATCTTCAGGCTGGCTCCAACTTGCTTTTCTATCTTTATTTCCCACTATAACCCTTCTTCACACACACTCAGCATTGCAGCCCAATTGGACTATTTTCGGAATTTACCTCATTATTTCCCACTTCTTTGAATTTGGACAGGCTCTTCCCCATGCTTGGAATGCAATCCTTTTTTTAAAAATTTCTGTTGGAAATCAGTTTCAGTATGGAAATTCTTCTCTTCAATATCCAGTTCAAGTGCCATAGACTCTTGAAAGTAGCCCCCTCAGTTTTAAGGGTTAAGTTTTCTCTGCCTTCTCCAACTTTCATAGAACAATATATTGGTATCTCTCCTGTGCCCTTATCATATCATATTTTGTATGATATATTTGTTAGCATCACTTACTTGTTTTATTAATGTTTCAAAATTTTATTTATTTTATAATTGTTAATAAACTTACTTGTATCTATTCCTTCATATTTGATTCTAAGTTTCTTGAGGACAAGAACTGGGTTGGTTTTCAATTTTTTTACCCTAGCACCTAGCACAGGGCTTTTCACATACTAATATTTAATGTCAGTTTGTGGAATTGAAATGATTATTTCTAAAGTAAAATTTTGTTCTTATTTTTCCATTTTCAGAAGCTCAAAGTGGCTCCTAATTGCCAGCCCAATCAAATAAAAACTCTTAATCATGTACTTCAAAACACTCTAACCATTAGCCCCATTTTAATTAACTGCATTTTTTTCAGTAAGCTGTCTCATATCCTGCACCTCAGCCTAGAAAATGGTCATCTAAATCCATACATATTCCAAGAACCAGCTCTATTCCTAAGCATTCACTCATGGTATCCGCCCAAATTTAAATATACTCCTCCCTTCTCTCTAATTGAGACCCTCTGCTCTTGCCAAATTGGATTTGCAAATTATCTCCCTTCTGAAGCCACCTAGATTAATATTTCCTAACCCTAGTTTCTCCCATCACTTAGACAACCCTTTTAGCACAGCTGTAATTAGTTATGTATAAGTTTATGTTCTGGACATGTGTTTTTGTGTTTTTGTTTTCTTATTTTTGCTTGGCTTGGTTTCTCCATGAAATTGTTAGATCCTAAAGGGCTTAAGGCAAAGACTATTTATACGGCTTCCTGAAAAATGTCAGAAGCTGTAAAGCCCATGAGAAGCTAAGGCTTTTGGTAAATGCTAAGGAAAACAAAAAGGATTTCTTTAAGCTATACTGGGGACAAGAAGAAGATCAAAGAAGGGATAGGACCCCCATAGGGTGTAGATTAGACCTTAATTGAGGAAAGTGAAGAAAAGGTAAAAGTATTCAATTTCTATTTCTCTCTCTCTTTTTCTATCACGGAGATGATCCTCAAACTGGGAAGTTTAGAACAAAACAGTATAATAAAGAATTAGAACTCAACACTAATGAAGATATCATCAAAGAACATCTCACTGTCTTTAATGAGTTCAAATTACCAGGTTAGTATCCCAGAGAACTGAAAGAAATTGTTGTGTGCTTGCTGAAACATTCTTTGAAAAGTGATGGATGACAGAAAGGGTGGATTGGAGACAGATATAAATCTAGACTGCTGTTTGAAAGAGGTAGGGAAAGAAGTCTTTTCAATATCTTTGTGAATGACTTCGATGAAAACATAGAGGATAAACATTTGATGTCAGTATGTAGGATGATAGGTATGTAGGATGATAGTACCTACCATGTTAGACAAGCTAGAATAATGGGTTAAATCTAATAATCATAAAAACTCACATTTATAGAGCACTCTAAAATTTGCAAGACCTTTACAAATAGCATCTCATTTGATCCTCGCAGTGATGCTGCTATTATATATCTATTCCCATTTGACAGAGAAGGAAAACTGTGGATATATCTTTTTTCCCTTGATTCTGAGTCTAAAATGAGAGTGTTTCAAAAATTAGAAAGGATTATTTTAGAAAGGTGATTTCACCATCACCATAGATTTTAGAGCAGATGCTGAATGATCATTGTTTAGCAGTTTTGCAGAAGGGATTCCTGCTCAGGAATAGGTTGGACTATATAATAGATAGATGCCTTCCAACACTATGTTTCTTGCCTTCTATCGAATCTAACACACAATAGTGTTGACATTCAGAAATACTGTGTAGAAATTGTGAGATCATTTTAAAGTGTGCTTTCAGAAACATTTAGTGATTATAGGAAGGATCTCAGTATCATAACTTTAGAACTGGACGGGACCTAAGAGTCCATCTAGTCCAACCCACTCATTTTACAGATGAGGAGATTGGATTACTTGAGGACAAGGACCATGTATGCATATAGTAGTTACTTAATAAATGGTTGCTGGATGAATATTTGAATGAATGAACTCTAACTACAGAAAAGACTGGAGAGAGCATATTAAATATCATTTAGTAGTCACAGCACAACACCAGAAGATGCAATAAAGAACAATGCTCCATTAACAGGGAAAAATATGCTTCAGGGTTTTATGAACAGGACATTTTAACTGGATGTGAAATGTCCCAAATCAGAATATTAGAGAAAAATGACTCCTTTATAAAGACAGATTTAAGATCCATATTTCAGTTCTGATGTGATGTTCTTTCTCCCAAATTCTTCTTTTTCTAAATTAGTTACATTGATTTTCTGCATTGTCTCTGACTAAAAAGGAAGTGGAGTTTGCCTGCCCTTTATTTGATAATGTAGACCAGACTAAAAAAAAGGGAATAGAATGTAACAGAAAAAATGCTTAGAGTTGTTCATAATTTCTTGAATTAATGAAAATGAAAAATAAATTTGTTCTTTCAGCAAGCATTTATTAAGGACCCACTATTATACTACAATTAGGTACCTCTCTGAGACTCTAAGCTGCAGCAGAGATGTCAAACTTAATTGGTAAAAGGAATTTTCTCACTGGGAACATCCTATATCAGTGAAATAACAAGTCTGGTCTCCCCCCCACCAAATTTGAAATAATAAGTAGATGGATACATGGGTCACATGCTGATACATATTATTGTGATATCACATAATATAGCTAAATAAAATTAATCTTTATATATAGTAAATTATTTGAGTGTCAGAGCTCACAGAAAGTTGTATGTGATTTAGAACTAACAATTGCCACTTCTTTGAAAGTATCAATTGCTGTCAGTCAGTTAATAAGCATTGATTAACTGCTTACTATGTACCAAGAATTGGAAAACAAATATAAGAAAAAAGAATGATAATTCCTTTTCTCAACCAATCTATTTTCTACTTGGAGAAAGACAGTACATAAAAGGGTGCTGAAAAGGGGATAGGAGAAAGTATCCACTTAGAGACAAAATCCAGGAAGTCAGAAATAAAATCAGGACAGGAATGAACATGACTGACCTTGGGCCATTATTCAAAAGGGAAGATCTAAGAGGAACTCACCAATGGGAGAAAAGGCTTTTGGGAGAGGAAAATGAGAAGACTGTAGAAAAAGAAGAAAATAGCAAAATCTTCAGATACTGAGACCCAGCTCACACCTGCTCTATTTCTGATAATTTGAATAGATTGGGGTTGATTCAAATCAGTGTGGAAACACTAGGAAAAAGTAACTAGATCTAAACAAATCATGACCAATCATGGCCATGGTATCAATCTTCCCAGGGACAATCAATACTTCCCTGGAAAACTGATTACATATCTATTAAAAATATAAGTAACCCTTCTTACTCAGAGCACAGGAGTACAGTCCCTGAACAGACTGAAGAAACACATGTTTCATGTTTTCTTCATCAGATGACTAGAATATAAAGACAAAGTAGGCTCCACTATATAGTACAGAAGGAGGTTCAGCCTCTTCACTCCTTATGGCCACCATTACATGAGAATGCCATGAGTCTAAGTGGAAAGGACCTTCAAAATGGTTCTGGGACAGGGGTTCAAATTCTTTCAGATCCCATCTCTATTTCCTGATGCCAGTTCATTATATTTAAGTTTTTAGAAAACCAATGACAAGTTCTCCTTTACACTATTCATGTCCCAGTGTGTGCCTTGACCTTGAGATCCAAGCAACCTTGGTCCTCTTGGGAGAATGACTCTAAGGAAATGGAAGAATATGACTGCCTTTACTTCTTTACCACATAGGTGGTCTGGGTTGGCTTCTATCTTGTTCTCAGCGGTTCTTCTGTTCTTGTATTTCACTTAGGGTATCTGTGGCTAATTTTTATAGTTTTGAATTTTTCTGTGGTTCACACTTCTCCCCTCCCCTGCCAGAACCACTGTGTATCATTGGGGAAGGTACCTCAACTGATAACAATTCCTCTATTCAAATGGTTCTGCCTAGTGCAGTTCATCTCATCTTTTTTGATCAGACATTGTTTCCTCAAATAAAGCACAAAAAGAAGGTGCCTCTGTCTCCTCTTGGGGGATAAGGTGGTTAGGAACTTAACATCAGGCTTCCTCCATGCCCTCAGAACCACAAAAATGTTCATCTATAAAGATTAGAGGACTTCCTACTTGCAAGATGCATATAATGTCTTGGGCAGATTTCTGGAGGTTCCCTATATTTCTCCATCAGGTACCGGTTACTTCTGCTTCATATCTGAAACATGTTCAAATAATCTGAGGAGGAAGTGGAACTATGAACTTGATATTTGAAATGATTTTGATGACTATATTTCAATGTAATTGACTTATTTTGTAGTTCTATATTTGTTATTGGGTGCAATTAAAAACATTAGGCTTCACCAGATGTTGAAGAGATTTAAGACACAAGAACAATCAGGATCCTCCAAGGTAAGCAGATGATGTCCCCATCCACCCTGAAAATAACTATATTTTATCCATTCTATGATCAATAGCCTCCCCTGTAGTTCCTCTCTTGATAGTATGGCATTTCACTACTCCATAATGCCCTCATCTCTTCCATAATTCACTGATTCTTCTCTGGGATCGACCACTGGTTATTTAGGAAGTCCTAACTGGAGGCAGATGGATAAAGAACAAATTTCCAAATATACTCTTTTCTCATTTTATATATACATGCATACACACACACACATACACATGCACACACACATATATATATATGTATACACATATAGAGAGATAATATGTATACATATATATATATGAAATGTACTCTAGTATAAGAGAAGTTCCAAAACTGTCAGATAGTTTGAACAAGATAGTAATTGCATTGTCTTGCTTCCTGTTTACTTCCCCTAGAACATCATATTCCCCCATTGGTTGGGGATAGGAGGGTTACCTATGGACTATGAAAAAAGCACCACTGGGGGAAATACTCCTTTATATCAGCATTCCTTGGTAAAGGATATATATATATATATATATATATATATATATATATATATATATATATATATATATATATACACATATATATATGTATACATATATATATATATATATATGCTATGTACCAGCCCTCTAATAAATGGACAGTTACAATGATCACTCATCCCTATCAAACAATTGTACGATGTTTCCTCCAGCACTCAATATATTGTCACAATCATCTTTCATTTTAGTTATCTATGAATATTTCATATTCCTCTTCTCAACTGTAAACTCTACAGTTGGTGCTTAATAAATGCTTGCTGAATTAAACTGAACAGACATCCAATTTTCATCTTGTTAGTACTTTTGCCGAGAGAAGAATATATTGTTTGAGATGTGAACTCTTAAATAGATTTATATCTTCTGAGGATTCCTATTACAGTGAGATTTTTTTTCCTTCTTATTTCTATAACACTTGAAACAGAATGATTAATTTTATAACCATTAGCAACAGCGTGTTTTAATCATACATATTCTCTAGCTTTAGCGGGTTGATGCTGAGTTCAGGTGGAACTTTATTCTTCCCTGCATCTCATTGCAGACTTGTTTTGAGCTATAGATCATGTGTATAGCTTTCCATCAGCCCCATAGTGGTCTTTATGGTATCAGAATGCAAGAAGAGGAAAAATATTTAAAGTTAATCTTCAAAATTCATATTTTATATTACATTTAAAGGATTACACATTTTCTCCCATTATTTCTGGTTGCTAATGGGTTATACTTTTGAATGAAGTACAAAAATTTTCTCAGATTAAAAGCAATCTTCCAGTGAAACCCTTCTCTGATGTTCCTTTATAATATAGAGGCATCCTTGGACTCTGGAAGTCCAAAAGAATGGAGCACAAACTTCAGAGTTTCTGTCGAGAAATTTTAAATGTAGCTCCAGGCTGCTTCTAAGCATAGTCTTGCTAAGGATAAATGGGCTCATAGCCAACAGACTTTCCACCAGGTAATGCACTCTCTGACCATGACAACTCATTAAACTGATGAAAATATAAATTTCTCTGACTCTTATAGAAACCCCTTTCATTTCAGGGGCAGAACATATTAAAAAGCATAGTTCTTATACCTCCAAGCATTAATTTAGCTATTGGCACTTCATACAAAACATATATAATTCATAAGGAACTGAACTAGGAAGACCTGGATTCCAACCTGGATTCCAATAGCCACATGACTATATGATAGCAAATCACTTAAATCTTCTCTGTAGGATCTGTCTACTGATTAATAGACAAATTGGAATATGTCCATGTAGAAAATTGCCACATTGGAAGTTCCAAATACTAAAGAAAGTCATGGATTTTTTTCATGTACTCATGTATCTAAATATTAGATCCACCTCATAATCCTATTCTTTATCTTCCCCAGAACCTCCAGTCCATTACCCCTATTCTGCCTTAATTTCTTTCCTTTGCAATAGGGACCTTATGGTTGATTAGTTCAACCATATACTAATGGATATCCCTAAAGTCTTTTCCTCCCAGCCTATTAGCAAGTTATACCTTGGTACACCTCAACCCTAAGATACTTCCACCTCCTGCCTTCTCCATTACTAATAATTTGCTACTGAACATTCCTACAGAAATTTCTAGTCATTTTGACTATGTTCACTACAAATGTATGCTAATTTCTCTCAGCTTCTTCACAATGGCTTTTATCCTTCCTTTCCTGACTGATTTTTATCAGACTGATCTTCTCAGACCTTCAACTCCACTTCTTGATTCCTATCTTCCTACTTTTTTGAGAAAATGGAGACCATGAGAAAATAGTCCTAATTCTTTCCTCTTCTAGTCTATTCACTTGTAAAGATGCAAGAACCTGACAAGGTGCACCTATCCCTTTATGCTCTTCATCCCAGTCTGATCCCAACCCTTCCTCTCAACTCAGAGCTCATCCCTTCACTCATACCCACCATTCCATTTTCATTCTCTCTTTACTGACTTCTCCTCTGTAATCTAAAATTGGGTGTAGATCCCACTGCTCTTAAAAACAAACATTTAAAAAAATCCTTTCCCTTGACCTATCATTCCTCCTTACTATCATTCTATATCTAGACTCCTTTTCATAGCTGAACTCCTAGAAGGCTGTTTATACTTATTATCACCTGTTCCTCACCTCCCATTCACTTCTTTGGAATCTGGCCTCTGATCTCATCACTTAACTGAAGCTGTTTTCTCCAAAAGGAGAACTCCTAATTAATTAATTCAATGGCCATTATACAGTCCTCACTCTGAGCTCTCTCTCTATAATTTTTGAGACTGTCAATCACCCCATCCTCTTAGATACTGTCCTTTCTTTGATTACCTGAAACTTCTCTCTTTGGTTTTTCTACCTTCCTGACTGAACTTTCTCATGCCTTTTGTTGAATCATCATCTTCCTCTGATGCACCCCCCTCTCCAACATTTTGTTTTGGATACTTTCCTTTCTTTACATCCAATCCCTTGGTTCCTAGGGGACCAATTGTTGTCTCTTAGCAGACAATTGCCAAATTTGTATACATCACTCTAAACTGTTTTCACTCATGAACTCCCATCCTTGCATTAAATCAACCAATCAACAAAAATTTATTAAGTGCCTAATTGCCTGCTGGGTATCTCCATCTGGATATCTAGATATAATATGTCAAAAATGAAGCTCATTATATTTCTTCCCCAGATCCATCTCTCCTCCAAACTCTCCTATTCCTATTGATGGCACCATCATCCTTCCAGTTACCCTAGTTTGGAAGCCTGAACTCTTTCCTCTCTTCACCTCCCCATATTCATTCAGTTGCCAGGTCTTAGAGAGTTGCCAAGGGTACTGTTAATCCTACCCACACAACATCTGTCTCATCTGTTCCCTACTTTCCACCCACACAGACTCAATCTCTGGCAAGACCTTTCTACCCCTCTCCTGGACAACTGCAATAGCCTTTAATTGCTTTCCCTAAATTCAGTCTCTTCCTTCTCCATTTCCTCTTCCACTAGGCTTCTAAACCGATTTCCCTAAAACATTGTCACAAACATCCCTTAACTCAAAAATAATTGATGATTACATATATTTCTGGGGGAAAATACTTACAAACTTACAAACTTCATTTAAAGCCCTCTCAATCTGACTTCAACCTATTTTATTTTTTTCATATTAGTCCCCTTTATGCACTTTCCATTCCAGTCAAACTGGATTACTAGCTGTCCCCTCTTCATCAAAGTTATCCCCTGCTACCATTGCTTTCTACAGGCAGTCCTTAACACAAGAAAGACAATCTGCTTTCACCTTCTCTGACACAACCTCCTGTTTCTATCAAGGAAGGTACTGATGCCATCTCCTAAAGGAAGCCTTTCTAGGGTCCCCAGTTAGCATTCTTTCTCTCTCTCTAGATTATTTCGTATTTGTTTACTTATATGTATATATTTTATTCCTTTCCCCACCACCAGTACCACTATCCTCACCTCCACCACCCTCACCACCACCCCTCAGAATATAAGCTCTTTGAGAACTGCAATTATTGTATCTTCTTATTCCTAGTAGCTGGCTTATTGTCTTGCTTATAGTATACACTTAATAAGTATTTTTTTAAAATTAAACTGTTGAATGACTACCACTACTGAAAGGATATAATTCATCAAAAGTATAATTATGTTCCCTGAAGAACTTAATCACTTCTATATTGATATTTTCACTACATAAAAGCCCAGAAGACATAAACCATTTTAGATAAATGGAAGAATAGCTCAAGTTCTAAGTAAGGCAAATAAAGAATTTGATGATTTCATTGTATGTTCAAAGGAAACACAAACATTCTTCTAAAGGACTCTTGATCATATCACTGTGCAATGTTTGTGAAGAGTAAAGGAACCACTATATAGAGAATTGCTCTTGAAATACCAAAATGGTTTTTTTTTTTTACTTTGGACAGCAAAGGATGCAGATAGGTGGATAAAAAGCAAGGAGAATTGGAGATTTTAATGAGAAGAAGAAAATTTGAAATCACAGTTATCACTGAGAATTGGGTAGATGTGACTTTGTGATAGAAATATGACTAGGAAAAGAGGTTGTTTGGGGGTTTAGGGTTTTTTTGTCTAGCAGTATAAGACATTTCCAATATGGGAGCTACCTCCACCAATACAGATTGGCAACTCCTCTATAATTTCTAGTCTTAGAAAGTTGCTGAGGGCACTTAGGGTTTAACCACCTTGCTTATGGTCAAATGAAATCAAATTGAATACAATTTTTCTTGATTCCAAGGCTAGCCTTCAATCCATTGTCCGAATGGCTTTCAACATGGGAAAGGAATATATCATTCAATAGGAACAGAATAAAATTGAAGGGACAAAATGGAATATAAGGATATACATTCTTAGAAGTATATCTAGGAATTAGAGGGTTCTATGAACACTTGAAGATAACACATTGCTGTTGTTGTTTGTCTTTCATCCTCAAAGAGAGCCATGACATCAGAGAGGTGATGCCATGAAATGCAAGTGAATTGGATTTAAGTGAGGGGTGGTACAGACTCTTTCCTCAAGAGTCATCTAATCATCCTGATTTCTCCAGATTTCACATGGGTGGGTATCAAACATGGGAGAAATAAAAGTGATTTTATTGTGGTGGTACTCTTTGGAACACCTAGAGAGAGGGAAGAACGTGAATAGGGTTTGGGGAAACAAATCACGAACCTGGCGTGGAGGCATGATATTGTAGTGATGGGAATTCTTCAATTATGCTGACATCTGCTACAGTTCTCTCTGCTAAAACTAATGTGGCTAATAAATTCTTGGCTTGTTCTAATGATAATTTCATTTTATAAAAAGGTGTTGGAAGTGACAAGGGGAAGTGCTAATTTGGACCTGATTCTGTCCAACAAAGGGAAACTGGTTGCTGAAGTAGAAAGAACAGGAACTTGGGGGACAAATGAGCACTCCATCATAGAATTCTTGATAAAGAAAAGAAAAGCTAGACAGAGGTTGACAAGCACTCTGAAAATCACGCTAATAATTAGAATTTATATAGCACTAAGGCTCACGAAGTTTTATTTATGCATTATTTCATTTGTTCTTAGCAATAGTTTACAGATGGGAAAACGGAAACTCAGAGGGTTTGTTTATAATCATATACCAATTAGATGCAGAGGTGGAGTCTGAGCCTCAATTTCTCCTGATGCTGAGTCCATTACTTTATTCACTGAACAATACTGCTTCTCACAAGAGATTTGGGAACAGGTTTTAAAAGGTCCAGAGAAAAGAGGGGTAGAATCCCAGATTCTAATGTTTTACAAGGAGTCTACTCAAGAGGGATTAGAGTATCTTAAGAAGAAATCCTGAAGATACAAACACAAACATCTCCATTAAGGAAGAAAAGGGGAAGCTACCCAAAAAGACAGCGAGAACTCAGAATCAACTAAATTAAAAAAAAAAAACCAAACAGATGATGGAAATGTAGGGAATCGAACTGAAATGTAAAGGGAGGACAGAGTTCTGTGAGTATTCAGGAGAGCTAAACCTCAGAGTGACCTGAGGTTGGCAGTATATGATAAGAACAACAACAGGAAGATTTTATTTTAAAAGTTATATTGTAGAGGAGAATCAAAGAAAGGAGAGTAATGCTTTTTTTGGTAGGATGAGACAAGGGTAATATATAATGGGAAAAAGAGAACTCCTTCACTGTTATTTTGCTTCTATTGTCTCAGCTAATGGAAATGAAATATATCAAGAGCTGAAACAAAATGGTTAATTAGGGAGAAGAAACCCAAGACAAGACGAGAAAATACCAGTGAATTCAAAGCACCACATTTAGGGGAATGATACTTTGAAAAGGTATTGGCAGGGGTGGCTAGGTGGCACAGTGGCTAAAGCACCAGCCCTGGAGTCAGGAGTACCTGGGTTCAAATCCGGTCTCAGACACTTAATAATTACTTAGCTGTGTGGCCTTGGGCAAGCCACTTAACCCTATTGCCTAGCAAAAACCTAAAAAAAAAAGGTATTGGCAAATATGATTACTATCTGTGAAATTTAAAATACTCACAAAAGATGAGGAATGCAATGGGACTGAAAAAGAAAAATGTCTCCATTTTTTTTAAAAGAAGAAAGTAGAATGTTACAACTATAATTCAGTGAGCTTGGCTTTGGTTCCTGGCAAATTCTAGAATATATTTTGAAAGAGTTCATTTGTGTAAAAGAAAAGAAGTGATCACATTGTTTTATTACAAATAGGTCATTCCAGTCTTACTACACTCCTTTTTTTTTTAGATAGTTTCCATGACTGGTGGGAAGCTCCGGGGGTGGGGGGTGGGGATGCTGTATATAAAAATTCCCTTAGATTAAAAAAGACATTTTGCAAGGTCTTCTTCAATGTGATCTTTATGAACAAGATGGAACTACATTCAGCACAGTTAGATGAAACTTGCTGAATGACCTTTAATGGGTTCATGGCCATCTTAAACTTAACGTATTCTAAACTTTCCTTCTGAATTGCTGTAATAGTCTGCTGGTTGGTTTCTATACCTCAAACTTCTCTCCACTCTACTCCAATCTCCACTTAACTATCAAAGTGATTTTTCTAAAATGCAAGTCTAACCATGGAAAGGGATCTTTAGTAGGACTAACTCCCCAGGAACCTGAAATATATAGTCTGCTTTGACTATATCCTGTATCTCATTTCTATCAATTCTTTGGATGAAGTTATAGGTGATACTTTCATCCAATTTATAGATGATGCAAAACTGGAAGGGACATATAAAAGTTTGTATATGAAAACACTTCAGCAGACTGGTATAATGATTAGAAATCAACAAGGTAAAATTTCAAATAATCAACTTTTTTTAAACTTCTATTATGTGTTAAATGACTAAGGATAAAAAAAGAGACAAAAGATAGTTCCTATCCTTAAGGAACTTCCGAGCTCAGAGGAGAAAATATGAAAATAAATATAGACAAAATAAATTATATACAGGATAAGTAGGAAATTAACAGAGGGAAGCCACTAGAATTAAGAGGTATTGGGGAAGGCTTCCCAATTTTAATAGAGAAATATAAAGTCTTATTCTTGGATTCAAAAAAATTAATTTTATAATAAGAGGATTAGAATATAGTTAGATAATAGTTTAAATCATAACTATTTGACATTTTTAGTGTACTATCAGCTCAATATAAGTCAATAATGGGACATAGCAACTTAAAAATTGTTATTTTAGAAGACACTGAGAGGCAAAGTTACCAGGAATAAAATGGTACCCTTCCCTAGTTAGACCATGTAGCTCAAATATTTTTTTAGTTCTGGGTACCATATTTTTTTAAAAAAAAACTAATGAGGTAAAGAATATACAGAGGAGAGTAAGCAGGATGGAGATCATGGCATAGGAGGGTCAGTTGAAAGAAGCAAAGTTTAGTTGAGAGAAGAAATGACTTAGGTGGAACATCATAGCTATCTCCAAGTTTACAAAAGATTATAGAGAGGTTGACTAAGGTTTGTTTTAAATAAAAAGAACCCTAATATTATCTCTAAGTGGAAAGACTATTTGCTTTTTTGTTGTTAAAGTAGTGAGTTCTTCTCTCCAGAATTCTCAAAGTCTGGATAAGTAATTGTTGCACATGCTGTAGAAGTGACTCTAGTTCAGATACACATTGAACTTAATAGCCACAGAGTTCCCTATCAACTCCAAATCCATTAATCTCTGAAGGTTGTTTTTTAATAGATAACACCATAGGAAAAATTTTGTTACCAGATTCCTTGAGTATCTATCTCAAGCAAATCACAAACCAGGAAGACAGAAGATTGCTAAAGGGGTTCACCATCACCCTGGAGGATGTGTTAAACTATAGTCAAATAAAAGAGGTATTCATTACAGATGCTCCCCTTTTTTGAGTGTGATGATATAATGATTACATCCGGGGGACACAACAGGACCTCCTCAGAGAGAGCCACAGAATCTCAGTTCATACAAGACAATCTGTTCTGATGAAAAATCCATATTATCTAAAATAAGACATGTAGTTAGTGAAGGGGGCCATTGACTTACTCTATCAGTAATAATAGCAATGTGAATCCTAACTCTCATACTAGTCACTGGCATTTCTGTACTGCTTTTAGCCTTGCAAAGCACGTTACATACATTTATCTAATTTGATCAGTCCATATATCTTGGACAGGCATTGCAGATGGACAATGAATTGGGCACAAAATTGAATAGATGTAGAATGAGCTAGATCACATTCGGGAAATTACACGGTGCTTTCAATTATTCTAAGTTGCTCCCTGCTGCCAAAGTACATCTTTTTAACATCAATATTCTCCTGGTGATGCTGTATGGCTGCAAATCATGGATCTTAGAAGAATTAAAATTGCAGGTGATCCAAAGGGCAATGGAAAGACATATGGTGGGGGTCAGTAAGCAGGCTGTTGCATATTACCAATGATGACTTGCAAATAAGGAATCAGCTAAAAGACATCTGCAAGGGTATGTATGATTAGAAAAGGAGTGGGCTAGTCATGTGGCAAAGGTAAGAGGTAACAGGTGGATGACCTGCATGTAACACAGGCATGAACTAACTATTAAGGGGGAAAAAATCCTTAGACAAGTCCTTAGTGTAGAGAGGATTTATAGAAGGACACAAGAATTTTTAAGAATAAGAAAGCACAGATGGACTTCTGGAGGAGAGTATGTTCACAGATAAGACCACAGATCCATCTAAGAAGAATAAAGATAATAGAATACAAAGATATAGATATATTTCAAAAGCAGATAGCAAGCATGATTTTTAAAAAAGTGAAAATTCATTAAGTAACTCACAGAAAGAATCAGATTTTGCTCATTTTGAAAAATCATCTCTATTTTCTCCATCCCACCCACTTCTCAATGAGTAAAGCTCATTCCTCTATCTTCTTTTCAGGATTATCATCCAATGTTCTGCATCCTTTTTGTGAGCTATCCCAGGCTCTTCCCTTTTTTCTCCTGCCCTTTTTTCTCTTTCTGCATTCCCTAATTATAGGTATCTTCCAAAGCTCTGTCCTCGGCCCTCTTCTTTTCTTTCTCTTTGCTATTTCATTTGATGATCTCAATTGTCACTGTCATGGACTCAATTATCATCTCTATGTAGGTGATTCTCAAAGCTATTTATCCAGCTCTATCCTTTTTTCTAACCTCCAGTCTCATCTTCCAACTCCTTAATGGACTTCTCAAAGGGAATGTCCCATAGACATCTTAAACTCAACATATCTAATATTAAACTCATCTTTCCCTCTGAATTGTTGCAATAGCCTTCTAGTTGGTTTTTATGCCTCAGGCTTGTCTCCACTTCCTTCCAAGCTATCAAAGATATTCCTAATGCACAAGTCTGACCATGTCACTACCCTATTCAGTCCAGAGACTTCCTCCTGTCTCCAGGATCAAATATAAAAGCCTTTGTTTAATGTCTAAAGTCCTTCATATCATTGTCCTTCCCCCTTCTCAGTCTTCTTCCACCTTACTCCCCTTCACATAATCTAATACCCAATGTCTCTGTGTTCCTTGAAATTCCTCATACAAGAACTCTGTCTTCTCACTCCATGTATTTTCACTGATTGTCCCCAGGTCTGGGAATCTCTCTTGCCCTTCTCCCTACCTTCTGCCTTTCCTCGATTCCTTTAAGTCTCAGTTAAAATCCCACCTTCAACAAGATTGCACCACAGTCCTTAATCTTAGTGCCTTTCCTCTGACATTAGCTCTAAATTATCCTTTGTATATCTTGTTTGTACTTATTTGTGTATCATCTTCCACATTAGACTGAGCTCTTTGGAGACAGAGGTTGCTTTTGCCTTTCTTTGCATCCCCAATGCATAACATGGGACTTGGCACATAATGGGTTCTTAATATTTCACTTGACACCCTCTGAATTTATCAGTTCCCATGGATTTCATTATTGTATCTCCAGAGATTTGTATGAAATGTATGCATCCAGATTTCATGTCTTCCAGAATTCTAGTCTCATACCTTCCATTGCCTGTTGATGTCTCCATTTATATATTCCATAGGCATCTCAAATTCAACATGTTTAAAATAAAATTCAATGTCTTCTAACTTCTTTCTTACAATTGAGGGCACCCCTATCTTCTGGTCTCCCAGGTTCACAATCTCAACACGTCATTCTTAGTCATCTGCCATATCTAATGAGTTGCTAAGTCTTTCTGATTCCACCTCCTCAACATCTTTCATATTTGCATTCTTTACTCTACTATAACCATCACTGCCCTAGACCAGATCCTTATCATCTCTTTCTTAGATTATTTCAATATCCTCCTAATTAATATCTCTGCCATCAGTATTTCTCCATAAAAAGTCATATTCCACAGAGCTAACAAATTAAAATCAGTCTTCCAAAGTTTTTTGACCATGTCATTTCTCTGATCAAGAAATTTCAGTTGCTCCCTAGTTTAGTGCAGTGGATAGAGCACTGACCTTGGAGTCAGGAGGACGGGAGTTTGAATCCAGCCTCAGATATTTGACTGTTCCTAACTGTGTGATTTTGGGCAAGTCATTTAACCCTGATTGCCTGGTCATCTCCAGTCATCCTGATTCATATCTAGTCACTGGACCTGTATGGCTGTGGAGGAGAAAGTGGAGACTGGTGACTTAGCACTGCACCCCCATTCATGTGCTTGTAATGGCATCACCTCCCTGATGCCATGGTCTTCTTCAGGAAGGAAGAACATTAGGAATGAAAAACATTAGCAGATATGTGGTGTTAAGGGGAAAATAGCAGATGTGCTAAACAGGGTTAAAGGTAACTGATGGGCCTAACTGAGTTAGGAATATGTCGATCCCAAGCAAATAAAGACTTCTCCTAGAGGAATGGGTGAATGAGAATAATTTGTTCCAATGGCCATAGAGGAGGTTAAAGCAGGCACTGTGGAGCTTTTAGAGCTTGGTCAGATATCTAAGACATCAAGATCATCTTCTGCATCCCAGATTGTTCAGCTACTGTACTTTGATGAGTCAGGAAGAGAATGAGACTATTGACTTTATGCAACTCTACCTCAATTAAATCCAATTTATTCACAAGTCAAGACATTATCCATTGATCTTCTGTGAAAACAAAGGACAAACAACATTAGCTCTAGGTTGAAATACACACTTCTCTGACATAGAAAGTCCTAAATAATCTGCCCCCTTCCTACCTTTTCTGAGATGATTATGCTACCCACTGCATTTCAGACAAACTGCACTACTTAATATTTCCAAAACACAGCATTCCATAACCTGCCATCACACTTTTACACATTTTATATGGAATATTCTCCTTCTTCACCACTCCCTTTTAAAATTCCTTGCTTCCTTGAAAGATCATCTTGAGTTCCATCTCATTCAAGACTTGTTTTCTGATTCTCCCAATTATTAGTACCTCTTCCAATCACTGTGTATTTATTTAAAATATAACCTATATTTATTCATCTGTGAACATCCTATTTTACCCTGGTAGGATATATGCAGAAATTGTCTTTTATATTTGTATCTCCAGTGCTTGGCACACTGTAGGTACTAAATAAATGCTTATTTATTGGCTGGTTTATACTGGATTCATTGGTTTGATGCTGAATGACCTGACCAGATGACTCTCTAATACTAAGTCTGTGAATACCTGAATCTACCTAATGCCACATAGAGTGACCATTCTGTCTTGATTCTATTGGCCCTGATAACAACTTTCTCTTCTCCTTAAATAACCCACCATCCCTGCACCCCCTTAATGATGGTTCAATGCAGCTCAGTGACAAGTGCCTTGGCACTGTCACTTGCCAAAGTGCCGACTCAGCTCTAAGTTCTACGCTCCAACCCTCCCCTTGGCATGATGCTGTCTGATTCTATAATAACAGTGCCAACACTTGGGGCCAGAGCTTCCATTACCATTTTGAGCTAGAAAGCCTGTGTCAGCATTGTTAATTGGAAGAATCCATCAGAGACCCAAGGAAAAGGTGACCTGTGCCACGTGTAATTGCACCACCATTCTGTGGGTAGAATGTGACATTTATCTGGACTGTTTAAGGAAAAAGAAGGGTCTTTCTTACTGGAATTACAGGCTGTAACTCCAATTGCTTTTGGGTAGAATGGGCTTATCAGGAGAAAAGAATGGATTTAAATAAGCTTTCAATGCATATAGAAAGGTACAGCTGCAGATAAATGAATATCTTAAGGAGTCCTCCTTTGCACCCATTTTTCTGAGTCTAACCAGGGCATTGACCCACTGAGAATGCAGCAGGGAGAGAGGAGGAAGCAACTGTGGTGTGTCTGCTCCTCATCCTCACTCCCAAGCATCTGGTGTACTGGATGAAACCTATCCCCAGAATATTGATTTGCAATTCAATAAATATTGATTTACCTAGTGTTTAGTGTTCACAACACTCTCCTAATAACCAGAGGAATCTATTGCATTTAGAAAAGGCATGATCCCAGCCTCATGGAGTTCCCAGTCTAATAGAGCAATCAGACACAAATAGAGATAATTATAATGCACAACACATTGTGGAAAATGCTTTAGAGAGATGCAGAACAAAATTCTCTTTGAAGTCAGAGGGGGAAGGTTATTGCATACTGAGGAGATCATTCCTGGGCAAGGTCACATTTATGTTGTACTTTGTGGAGGAAAAAAGGACATTCCAAAGAAACTGTTAGCAAGGGGCATTTGTAAGATGTGTTGAGATACAAAGAATAATCCAGTTTGATTGGAGAATGGAGTAGATTTAGACACTTAATAGGAGAAAGAACTTGAAATTTTATTTAGGAGAAAAAAGGGAGTCATTGGTGATTTTTGAGAAGAAAAGTGACCTAATCAGATTTATGCCTGAGAAAAGTTATTCTAGCGTATTAGAAAGTTCTTGGAATAAGTTAAGTTGCTGCCAGTATATACTTCTGTGTGCTGGTAACAAAACAAAAAAGAAGGAGCAAATGTAGGGAGAATGATAATCTATTTTTAGACATGTTTAGACATGAGTTTGAAGTGCTGGTGGAACATTAAGATGGAGATATCCTGTATGCACTTGAATATATAAGACTAGAACTAAAAAGAGAGATGTATATGGGCTGAAGAGATCAATTTGAGAGTCATTTCTATTCTATTCTAGTCATATTCTATTCATTGATGTGAACTCATTGTACCTTTCTGGAGAGTAATTTAGGACTACACACAAAGGGCAAAAAAAATGTGCATACCCTTTGACCAAGCAATACCACTACTGGGTTTTTACCCTGACGACATGACGAAAAAGGGTAAAAACATCACTTGCACAAACATATTCATAGCAGCCCTGTTTGTGGTGGCAAAGAATTGGAAATCATGTAAATATCCTTCAATTGGGGAATGGTTTAGTAAACTGTGGTATATGTATGTCATGGAATACTATTGTTCTATTAGAAACCAGGAGGGAAGGGAATTCAGGGAAGCCTGGAAGGATTTGCATGAACTGATGCTGAGTGAGATGAGCAGAACCAGAAAAACACTGTACACCCTAACAGCAACATGGGGGTGATGATCAACCTTGATGGACTCACTCATTCCATCAGTTCAACAGTCAGGTACAATTTGGGGCTGTGTGCAACGGAGAATACCATCTGTATCCAGAGAAAGAACGGTGGAGTTTGAACAAAGACCAACGACTATTACCTTCAATTTAGACAAGACCATTATCTTACTATGTAATTTTGCTATCTCTTATACTTTATTTTTCTTCCTTAAGGATATGATTTCTCTCTCATCACATTCAACTGAGATCAAGGTCTACCATGGAAACAATGTAAAGACTAACAGACTGCCTTCTGTGGAGGGTGGGAGGAAGGAAGCAAGATTAAGGGGAAAATTATAAAATTCAAAATAAATAAAATATTTCCTTAAAAAAATGGTTGCTGAAAGCTTGAATTGTTTCTTTTGAAAACTGCCTGTTCATATCCTTTGACTATTTATCTATTGAGAGAATGACTCCTGTTCTTGTATTTTAAAATATGTATTTATACTTACATTTACTAGTCATGATGAAGACTAGAGGAATTAGGTCAGCAATTCTATAAAATGAATTTTCTTTTTTCCAAATCTTGTATTTTAAAATTCTCAGGGAATAGAATGAGGCAATTGCAAGGCCATTAGTTTAAGAAGCAATCAAGTAATCCTAGTTAGAAATATCGGGAACAAGGCAATCATTTGAAGGTTTCTGATTCATCCCAAAGAGATGGAGGAACCTGGCAGGGTATCAGGACGTCCATTGGATATAAGAATAACTGCCAAACTGAGTGAGAACAGAAATGGGAGCCAATTCAGGAAGTTAGATGAATTGTTTTTGATCATGTATTAACTTAGGAATAATAAAATGATAACTCACTTTTATATAGCACTTTCAGGTTTATAATATGCTTTTCTCACAACATGAAGTTGGTTACATAAGCACCCCTCTTTTACAGATGAGGAAATTAAGGGTCACAGGGGTTCAGTGATTTACCCATTGTCATTCAGCTAGTAATTGTAGCTCCAATCCAATCTCCTGACTCCAAACTCGGTATTTTATTTTGTTGCTTCTTTGTTTAATTGTACCCTGTAGTTAACTCCTTCATAAATCCATTTCTCCAACTACATCTGTTCAGTTGGGACTACCAAATTTCAATATCCATAAAAATTTTAAAATCAAGATATCTCCTTTAAAAAACTACCTGTCTGCAGCAGAAAGAGATTAAAGCTTATGACAGCTCCATTAATCAAATAGCAAATTACACACTTTAAATATTCATTGCATAAAAGAAAATTGTTACTAAGTGGGAAAATATTACCTGAAAATAGATCAAGCTGTTCAGAGAGGTGTTGTTTTCTGACCAGGATCCTGATGTGAACATAAGGTATAATTTGTACAGTATAATTTTTTTGAAGACCTCAGTTCCGTTCAATGACAAATTTTGATATTAGCTCTGAACTAGAAGGTCATTCATCATCTAACTAGGAATCTCCACTCTAATTTATATGACTTGAAATCATCCAACCTGTGTTTGAACACATTTAGTAATGGGGAGCTCATTACCTCCTAAGGCAACCCATTCCACTTGGCTAGTAGTAGTTATTAACAAGTTTTTCCTGGGGTGACTGAGTACCTGAGTTCAAATCCGGCCTCAGACACTTAATAATTACCTAGTTGTGTGGCCTTGGGCAAACCACTTAACCCCATTTCCCTTGAAAAGAAGTTTTTCCTTACATAGAACTAAAGCTTTGTCACCCTGCAATTTCTACCCAGTGTTCCCAGCTGTGTCTTAGAAAATGAAGAATAGGTATAATCTCTCTCTTCCATAAGTTGTTTTAAAAGATATTCTTATTCAGGTAGAGAATAATCGAAGAAGTGTCTTGTAATTCTTCAATTTCATGATTCTTTGAAGAGGAATGATGTTTCCTTTGGCTGATTGAGTACCAACGATCAGGATGATTTTCCTCTTTCCTTAGGAGAGGCGGTATGTATAACTTCCTTAGGCATGGCATTTAACTTCCCTGGGCTTTTTTTTTTATCATTCATCAAGTGGGAATAATAATAATAATAATGATGGTCTTCCTATCTCATAAGATTGCTGGGAGAGAAAGTACAGTAATAAACCTTGAAAATCTTGAAAGCGAGAAGTGGGACAGGATGAGATCATTTTTTTTTCTACACAGTTTGTGGACCTATATTTTCAGGCCTGCTTCCTAATGATGCTAGCTGCAGAATTTCTCATTCAGCTATTCAGTTAAATTTAGCAAATATTTATCATTCACCTACTCTGTACCAGATACTTTGTTAGTCACTAGGTATACACAGTTAAAAAATAAATAGATCTCCCAATCTAGAGTTTATACTCTAAAGTAAATATAGGACTAATTTGAAGAAAGAAAAAATGTTGACAAATAAGGAAACCATAAAAGACTTTGCATAAGTACTATATAGCCTGATCTTTAATGGAAATAGTAGAAGCCAATTTTCAATCATCAATTTTAGTTTGAATCAAAAGATTAAGGACAAAATTAAGTGTAGATTAGGAAAAACATTATTGTTGCAAAAGAAAAACTTTGGAAGCTCTCCTTTCCCTCCACCACCATGTGTTTTTTCACATATTCATTGCTTTATTAAATTCCTCCTCAGAAAGTCTACTCTCATGATGCTTCATCATGGTGAGGAGAGGATATTGGGTTCTTGTGAGGACAAGAAAAGTTCTGTCATGTTCTCCCAAACTAGAAACACTTCCAATTCTGTCCCAGTGACAAACTGTTTCTCCTGTTTGGGGACCAACCTTGGCTAAGTACAGGGCAGTTCATCATCAACACTTTAGTAAGTAGATGATTCATTCTGTGCCATGGCAATCCTTGAAATGATATTACAAAATGGTCCCTTTACTTCTGCAATAATGGTGATGGAATGATGGGAAAGGGGACAAGAAGTGACAAGAATCATACCATTTTTAGAATGTCTACAAATATTGGCTGTTCATGTTCTTACCCATATCCAATGACCAATGAGTTGAAATATAACTAAAGAAATAGAGCCACAATCATACTTATATTCCTAGAATAAAAGTATTCAGAAGGCATAAAGATGTATCTTAAAAGAAAATATGACTCACAGATTCTCCTCATCAAAGTGAACGGACCATTAATAATTTCATTTGTATCCTAAAGTCTTAATATGAACTCAGGATCATGTATTCTGTCTACTCAGTTCATTGCACGATTGTTCTAGGGGAAAAATCTGCAAAAGTCTCTCTGTTGCTTTTCTCTTATTTGCATTAATGATATCTTTGAGAAAGATTTTATAGATATTAAAATACATACTTGGATTGATGTGTCTTCTTACCCTTTTAGTGATAGATATCTTAAATTGATCCCTCAGTACCTTACAATTACTATCTCCTATATGCATTTTTTTTTTGTTATTTGGACAGATTCATTCATTCTTGATTTTCACATCTTCTTAAAGAGTGAATTTTATGTGCTTTCATTTCATGTACTGAAGTGTGAAGAATTCAGATATGGTGATTTCTTGTCACTAATTATGATAAAACTTCATTATTGAAACACTAATAAATCAGTTCAGTCTTATAATTATTTATAGTCCTCCTTGAAGTTTTATTGATAAGTATTTTTCCAATAAGTTGATTTAGGGTTTATCAAGTTTTCTACAGGCTCATTTTTTCCTCTACTAATTTTTTATGTTTAAGAGGTGATACTATTTGATATCTTCTGTAATCCTTCTCCATTATGTATGGCAAATGAGAATTGAAAATTCTAAATCAATGGGGCCGCCATGTTTTTCCATTTGACAAAAAGAAATATTTGTTGGTTCTGCTGGCTTCTGGGCTCTTTCGGTTCCATCGTTATGAGAATTGTTTTATATTCATTACAGTTCTTCAGGAAATAGTGCTATTCACAGCCAATGTCTTATATTTTATCTATTTCTTATTTTTCAAAGTCAGCAAGTTGTTTAAGTAGGTCAGACTGGAATTGTTATTATTGAACACAGGGTTGACTCATCTTTATGTTTACTTTCAAACCTGATATTGAGTTTGACCTTTGCTGTAAGTAACCAATTATCTGATTACATATAGAAGTCTGCTTCTGAAAGGACTGTTACATTGGTAAGAGATCATTTCTGTTAAGATATGGACACTTTAATTATTTGTGATGTTTAAATTTATTCATGGTAGTTCCTTGTCCATCATAACCACAATAATGATGACTTATTTCAGTTCAGTTCAATTCAACAAGCAATTATTAAGGGATTATTGTGTCCACTTCCACTGCATGTCCAGAAAAGAAACTAAGAAGGGCAGACATTCCATTCAATTGTCTTTCAGCTACTTTTTTTTTATCTGGAGCCCATTAGCCTATAGGAAAAGTTCCTTCTCCTTCAATCAATGATAGTACACCTCTCAGTAGCATATTCCCAAATACCAAGGTTATATTTCTACCACAGCCACTGTAAATATTTTATTCAGCTAATTCTGTCAAAGGTCTATATCACTTGCCAATTCAAATTAAATAAACATTTATTAAATTCCTGCCACACACACACACACAAGACACTCTCCTAGACTGTAAGTTTTCAATAACTAAAGTGAAGAATTGACATCAAGAAGTTTCATTTTACTTGGGAGTAGGGAGAAGATCTCATGAACACAATAAACAAAGCAAAAACAATGTCATTTTATAGGACTTAACCAATAACTAACATTTTATTGTGTAATTATATTACTGTGTACTGGAAAATGTTACATTAAACAACAGGCAAAAAAAGCAAAAGAGAGAAAAAACATTTATTTTGGAAGTATCTTGAAATTAACATATTTTACATGGATTTATGCATCTATTTTAATGAGAATTGTACAAGTTTTCTTAGGTCTAAATTTTCTTCGTAAGAATAATTCCAATTCATGATTTCCACACAGAATTCATTAGTTGTTACCTGGGCCAAAGTGTTGATCTCCTTGGAATTTCCAAGGAGTTACATACACAAAAATGTAAGTCATTGACTATGAATAAGTAATCTCTTAAGAACCAATGGAACAGACTATTACCAGGTGCTTATTATGAATATAACTTAAGTTTTGTTATTGTCATTATTACAAATGATTATGAGTTAACATTTGCTGCCCCAATCTGTGGGTCAATTTCCATCAGAGTTTAAAGAACTAGGATTCAGATTAAAGGAGGCCTGAGAAACTATTCTTCCTTTTCATTCTATATAACTGCATTTCAGAAAAGGAGTGGTTTTTGTGTTGGCCAAAATCCAAAGGGAAGATTTGATTTTCACTTGTGTATCTCACATAAAAGCTCTTGCTAAATCCCTTGTCATTTAAGTGCCACTATCCCCTAAATCAGACGCATAAAATGTGTGGTTTGTTAAATTCAATGTCATGTTTTTCTTGTGACTCAAGAAAATATATAATACCCATATTTACGAATATGATTGCTTTTCTGTTAAATTGATAAACCGGGATTGGAGCAGAAAGCTTTCATAGAATCCTAGATCTTAGAGCTTCAGCCCATCTGTACCCAAGATGTGAAATGGAAAATCTCACAGAATGAATGAAAATGACAACTATTTGATCTTCTTTAATAGGAACAGTTAGCACCCAATGTTCTATCTTACTATATCTGAAGAATTGAATACAATATTACAACAAGAATTACTCAATAAAACTTGTGTTTGTTTTTTTCATAAAGAAAAGTTTCTTAAATTATATCATAAAAGTATATGACCTCCTTTGCAGTCATCTCTGTTTTGACCTTACTTTTCTCCCTTTACTCCTATAATTTTTAGGGAGACCAATTTTATACCATACCAGTTCTAGCCAAATATATCATGTCAATAGAAGAGAGCTAAGTTTTCTCCTCCTGTTTGATGTACCAGTGCCTCACTTCTCTTTCACCTTCAGGGCTACATGGGGGTCCTCTATACTTGCCAGAAGGTTAGATTTAGGAATTTGTGTTCTTCTTGAGAAGGCTAGGTCCAGAATATTTTACTACTTTACCACTGCTTCAGTTTGTAGACATTCCTGGATTAAGCAATTTTACCACTGCCACTAAAACACTATATGCAAGGTCCCATACTAAGTGACTGATGTTTGTAATTTGGTACATGTCTCTGTTCCTGCCTTCAAATAGTCTCCAGGATAGTGAGAAATGATGTTCAATTATGAAAAATGAGTTAACAAAGGAGTGCCAGAAATGTGTACCATAGGATAGTAGAGGAGGGAAAGATCACTGGGATTTCAATGGTTATGGAAGTCGTCATAGAACAATTGGAACGTAAACATGAGTAAAACCTGAATAGTCATACAAGTTAAGAGAGTACTTAAAAGCAGAAATGAGAGTTAAGATCTTTGACCTCACAATGTACCTTGAGTCTGGATCAGTTATTAGTATTAAACAATGAGTTTATTCCTTCTTTGTAGATCAGGTCCCAAAAAACTATAGAGTTCATCATCAGGTTCACTGGAAACATTCCCAATTAGAAATCAGGTTAATTTTTTTTTAAAAAACTTCTCTTCTGTTTTTCCTTCCTATCCCATGGTTTTCTTTCTTTTCCCTTAGACCTGATTCCTCATAGAAAAAATGGCCAATATGTAAACATGTTAAACATGAATATACATGAACAACTTTTACCAAACTGCTGCTGAGGGGGAAAGGGTAGAAAAGGAGAGGTAGAAAAATGTATAGCTTATAAATATTCATGTGAATGGATAGAAAAATTTTTATAACATGTAATTGGAAAAATAAAGTATCAAAAAATCAGGTTAAAAATTTTCTTAAATGTTAATACAAATAGAAAAGTCATATTTCCGTTTTTCTCCCTTGAACAAAGCAGAATCTAAAATTAGTTGAACTATTTAAACTACTGAGAGTTCAGCTAGCTCACTCAATCTTTTTATATTAAAGGAATTGACTTCTAGGGAGGTTAGTGACTTAACCAAGGTCGCAAAGATAGTGAGAGGCAAAGATAATATTTTAACTTGGGCCCTTTAATTCTTTTTTTTTAGGTTTTTGCAAGACAAATAGGGTTAAGTGGCTTGCCCAAGGCCACACAGTTAGGTAATAATTGTCTGAGGCCGGATTTGAACTCAGGTACTCCTGACTCCAGGGCCGGTGCTCTATCCACTGCAACACTTAGCTGCCCTGGGCCCTTTAATTCTTGAAGGAATATTCTTTCCATTGTCCCATGAAGATATATGAAACTCTTTTCCTGACTTCTTGGGTGTCACAGTCATTATGTATGTAGGTTCAGAGGAGAGAAGAGACTATTTTTTTCCTATCAGCTTAAACACAAATTCAAATCTGGACAGGTTATTAATTCCCCAACCTTGGAAAGTATCTTCTAACCAATTATTCCATTTCTGTCAGTGATATTGCTTCTGGTTTTGAAGTTTTCCTCTTCAATATCCAATATGTCCTCAACTTCCATTATTTCTACCTTCAAAACATCTTATCCTGTCCATCCTGGCTTTCTACAATAGTCCAGATCCTCAATACCTTATGTCTAGTAAATTGCAAAAATCTACAATCTAGTTTCTTTATGTCTCATCTCTTTCCTTTCTCTATATACCAATGACAGTTTTCATCAGATCACAGTTGTTTCTTATTTCCCACCACACATCTCTCTGCTTTAAGATCCTTTAAAATTGGGCCTCACCATAGTTATCCATCCTCATTTCCCACTACTCCCCAACACACAACTTCAGCATCCCCTGAATATTTTTAACGAGCTATATCACTACATATGCAGACTAGCACTTGAAAAGAAACTCCGTCTTCCCACTAACCACTTGAATCAATTCTCCCGCAGACAAATTTGCAAATCAGTGTAAGACCTAATTTATTTTCTGACAGTCTGTAAAACAGACACAAATAGCATTTAACGGATAAGTCTCCTTGTTAACAATTTGAGTACATCTTGTATTTTTATTATCCCCTATCTTGAACTCAGAAGATTAAAATTGTGCCCAAGTTGTACATTATCCTTGTTATTTCTGTGGATAATATGAATTCATGAAGACCACAATATACAAAAAAAGTATCTCATCTCATATTTAAGAATATATATCATATATATGAGATAAATGTCATATTTATTTTGCATATACAATTTTTTTCTTGGAAAAGTATGGTGCTACAAAGAAATGGGTTTTGGGAAAAATGTATTGCTTCAAAATGCAAAAGTTAGTTTTCTTTGAAGTAAAAATGAACTGTTTTTCCAGTATATCCAGTATTACTCGTGACAATAAAAGGGAACCTTAAGATTAAGTGACTTCTTATTGCTGCAGATTCTCTAAACACAACCTCTTTGTCCATAATGAATTTAGTTTTCTTCGGGTCATTTTAAACTATCATGTAACCTCAGTGATTTGTATTAATTGATGCACTGCATTCTAAATTATTAAAGTGTTGAAATTATAGAATATTTTTAAACAAATTCAAGTCTTCATGAAAATGTGTTGAATACTATTATACTATGAACTGAGAAGGTTACAAAGATTTGTTCCCTGAACTCCCAGAGGTTATAGACTGATCAGGGAGATAAGATACCACAAATAACTCTAATAAGTGGTAAATGTCTTAAGAAAAGCACAAATAGGCATTTACAGGCAAGAATACTTGCTACCAGATTGGAAATTTTCAACAAACTCAGTTGAACAGATTTTCAACACCTAATGTATGCAAAGTACTAGAGTATACACAAATGTCAAAGATCAGCACTATTCACAAGCAGAGCCACAAGGACTTGAGTCGAAATTTGATATCCTGTCAAGGAGCCATAGTGGAAAGGAAGAAATTATTCTTCCTCCTAAACCATTCCTGGTTATATCTGCTATATATCCTTTCTAAGATGAGAGAGAGAGAGAGAGAGAGAGAGAGAGAGAGAGAGAGAGAGAGAGAGAGAGAAGGAAGAGGGATGGTAGGGGAGGGGAGAGGACAATCTGTCCTAAAAATAATAATTTCAATGATGTAATTCTCAGGGCAATACTTGCACATGAAACCTATCTTGCTGAGTTTGGGGACTTATACTGACTGGATTTAATTTGGAGGCTCCTTTAATATTTTTTTGTTGCAAGTGCGACTATCCTAAGTTTTACCAGAGACAGAAGAATTTGGCTCATTTTGTTCCTACTCAAACTTTACCCTGGGATCATCAAGATTTAGCTTCTATCCCCACCAAATCCCTCAGTTCTTATGCAAAAACTTAGGCTAACAGGCTGTTGAATAAAGGACAAGTTTTATTTCCTCCAGTGACAACAACAATAACGACTACTCCAAAGAAGTCATGCCCTAGTCCACTAACAGGCAAAGTAAGTTCTCATTCCTCTTTGGTTATGTTTCCAACATCCCCATCTAAATAGTCTCCAGACTTAAAGTTCTACCCTGTATGGATTACTAACTCTAACCACCCAAACAAGTGAAAAAATAGGGATTCTAGACAGTCTTTCACTCTAGAAGACATCCATGTTCCCTAAGGATGGTTAACATGACTCACAATAGGCACAGTGAAGGAAGAGGTTCAGATTATTCCTCCATACCAAGGCTCCTTTCTGTGCTAATCCTTCTGTTTCATTCACATCTCCATCTGGCAATGGCTCCTACTTTCCTTTCATATCGTATTGATTGCATTGATATAATATTGATTCCTTGATACACATGGTTCCTTAAAGGAATGAATGGTTTCCTCAAGGGACAAGTGATTTCTCTGAAGGACTACATGGTTGCATTTGATGTTCTTGGTTTCCGTGTGTGTGTGTGTGTGTGTGTGTGTGTGTGTGTGTGTAATTTGACTCATTATTGATCTGTCTCCATTTTTCCTATAGAGCAGGGATGAATCAAGGAACTGATGAGGCAAAAAGGGTGAAAAGTAGATCTAAGGTAGGTAAAAGAGGAGTATAAGTGTAAGGTTGAAGGAGGCTGCGCTCAGACAGTAGAATTGCAAAGTTCTAGATTTTGGAAGTGATGTGATTATGAGGTCTAAGTTTAAGTTTTATATCATCATCATCATCATCATTATTACACTGCCTATATGACAATTGTTATAAACAAAGCATTTTATCATATATAAATATGAACTATTATTACCATAAAAAGTAATTCAAAAGAAAAAAAGACCTTGAGAAATTATGGCAAAAGAATAATTCTATTTGCCTTTCCTTCCATCTTCCCCTATAAACCGGGGGGGTGGGGAGAGAGAGAGAGAGAGAGAGAGAGAGAGAGAGAGAGAGAGAGAGAGAGAGAGAGAGAGAAGCCTCTAATATAGAAGATTGCAAGGAATTTGCTATCCCACCAGGAGATCTAAGCTCCAGCTAAAACAAGAAAGAGGGGGAAACTTTGACTTGGAAAATCAGAAGATGCAAGGGTATTTGCTGAGACTAGAATAGGCATCCTAAAGCACAATGGAATGGTCTAGACAGAACATGGAACAAGTCTAAAATTGGTCTAGGGAGGGGTTGAGTTGATTAGAATAGAGTTGAAGGTTCAGGAAGGTTAGAATAACCATAATAAAGCAAAAAAAAATAATAAAAATAGAAAACACTCAACACATGTCTAAGAAGAAAACAGCTTCTATGAAAACATATGGATCACATTCGTCAAATTGTAGCCAGTTGGCAATATTGTTCCCTTCCCCAATGCACTTCTGTGTTTCCACTCTCTTTATCAGGTTCATCTGTCATCCATCATTACACAGACATGGCTAGCTTTAAATGTTTATTACCTATTTTTTTTCCTTAGGTATCTGCCCCAAGGTCCATGTTAGCAAGGGGACTTATTAAGAAATAAGACAGGGAAGTTTTATTGAAGTCAAATCATTAAGGACCTAGCCTTGAATATTAGATTAAGGTGTGTGGATTTAATTTGGTAGGCAAAGGGGAGCTGTTGAAGATTTTTAAGCACGACAGTCAAGTGATCAAATATGTACTTAGGAAGATTGATTTGGTGACTCTTAGTGGGTAGATTGGAGCTAAGGAGAGCCTAGAGGCAGAGTAAAAGTTATCAAGTTATTATAATCATCCTGACAAGGTGTGATATGGGCCATAACTCGGTGTTCTCAATGGAAATGGAAAGGAAAGGAAATTTATTTTTCTTCTCTCTCAGAAACTAGGTAGTGCACTGAGTAGAGTGCCAGACCTGGAATCAAAAAGAACTGAGTTCAAAATCAATCTCACACATTTACTGTGTGACCTTGGGCAAGTTACTTTACTCTGTCTCAGTTTCCTCATCTGCAAAATGAGCTGCAGAAGTCAATGGCAAAAGCATTCCAGTAAATGATTAGGATAGTGAAGAATATATATGACAATGCCCTGATGCTTAGGAGTATACATGCCAATAAATGTTGGACATGTTGGTTTCTTATTTCAGCAAACTCCTCACCTCCTTTGGGCCTTCACTATACCTCAAATACAATAGCAGAGATCATCTATGTGTATCCTACTGAAACACCAAGATCTAAAAATATGAAATTCCTCTGTCTGATCATAATATCCTCTCTTGCTACCTCTCCAAAGGCTTATAAGGTACAGTTCTTTCCTCATCCTCCTTGGGATCTCTTGTCACACATTACATCATCCATTTCCAAACTATTGATGTTTCCCCTGGTTTCCTTTTCTTCTCTTTGCAATCTTGATCCAAAAGCTGACTCCATGGCTCCCCTGTCTTACACTTTGTCTACCATTAACTCTAGGTTACCCCAACCATCTCTTAACATTTGACCTTATGGGGCAGTTAGGTGGCACAGTGGATAGAGCACCAGCCTTGGAGTCAGGAGGACCTGAGTTCAAATCTGACCGCAGACACTTAATAATTACCTAGCTGTGTGGCCTTGGGCAAGCCACTTAACCCCACTGCCTTGAAAAATCTAAAAAAAAAAATTTGACCTTGCTTCAGATCTGTTATTTAAGTTGGTCCCTTTTTATAACAACTCTGCTATTTTCCCTTTATTGTCTCTCTATCATACTCCTTATAGCAGTGGCTCTAAATCTTCTCTTCTTTCCTCAAAACATTGTTATCGGCTCAGCTTTTGTCTTGCTTAGAAAACAGAAACCATACATTATGAACCTCTTCTTCTCAGTTCTAAACCCTAAGGACTTTTATTATATTTCTCTCTTTGCTCCAGAATTTAACAAAAAGGTGACTATTCTCCCTACCAGGGTCAATCTGTCTACTCATACCTTCAATTTCCTTTCCAAGTCCTATATTTTCATTTTTAGCCTCATTTCCATTCTTCAATTTTCAATTCTTCTCTGACATCTTTTGCTGCTGTTCACAAACATGTCCTAGTATGTACAACATTAGAGGATCCTCACTTGATCCTAACTCTTCCAAGCTTTCATCTTATATCTGACCTTTCACTGTTGGTACTATTAGTCAATCATTTTTCAGTAGTGTCTGACTTTTCATGACCTCATTTGATGTTTTCTTGGCAAAGATATTGGATTGGTTTGCTATTTCCTTCTCCGGCTCATTTTACAGATGAGGAAACTGAGGCAAACAGGGTAAATGACTTGCTGGAGGGTCACAGAGCTAGTGAGTGTCTGAGGTCAGATTTGAAATTGGGAAGATGAAGCTCCTTGACTCCAGGCCTAGTGCCCCAAACTCTAGAGTGCCACCTAACTGCCTCAGCCTTTCATTACTAAACTCATAATAAACCATTGACATTTGCTACTTTGACTTTTCTTTTCTCTTGGTAGCTAGGTAGTGCAGTGAGTAGAGTACCAGCCTGGCATCAGGAAAGTCTTGAGTTCAAATTCAGCCTTACACCCTTACTGTGTGACCTTGAGCAAGTCACTTTGCCTGCTTACCTCAGTTTCCTCATCTGTAAAATGAGCCGGAGAAGGTAAAGACAAAGCACTCCAAGTATCTTTGTCAAGAAAACCCCAAATGGGGTCACGAAGCATCCATCGTGACTGAACAATAACTTCTATTCATTTCTAAACCTATTTCCAATCTGACTTCTATCACTCAACTGAAATTGCTTTCGCCAAAGTTACCAACAATCTCTTTATTGCTAAATCTAATGAACTTTTCTCAGTCGTCATTCTTTTAGATCACTTCACAAAATCTGAATTTTCTCCCTAAATTTTTTTTTGTAACAATATAGGCCTTTGATTCTCCTATCAATTAGCCTGTTCCTTTTCTCTCTTTTGACAGATCATCATTCACTTTTCACTTCCTAATTAGGGATATCTATCAAGGCTTTGTCCACTTCTTTTCTCCCTGTACATTCTCTTAGTTGATGATATCATCAACTCTCATGTGTTCAGTAAGCATCTCTGTGCTTACCAGATAAATAAGGTTCTAGTTTTCTTCTTAAGCACCAGTTCTCCATCACCCACTGTTTCTTGGACACCTCCAGTTAGATGACCCAGAAGCATCTAAACCCTCCAAATGGAATACACTACCTTCCAGAGCTTATAGCCATAAGTCCTTCAAATGACTCTTCTATTTGGGATACCATCATCCTTCTAGCGCCCCAGGTTAGCAACCTTAGAGGTCCTCAATTTGCTCTCCTCCTTCATCATATCTTACCATATCAGTTAAGTCTTATTGACTACCTTTACAATAACATATCTTAGATTCATTCTCTTCTCACGCCCTCACATGGCTTCTATCCTGGTTCATAACCTCATCAGCACTTGTCTGTACTATCATAACAATCTACTGACCAAACTCAGCTTTAACGTTATCCCTACTTCAATTCATCCTTTCCACAAATGCCAAATTAAGTTGCTAAAGCACAAGTCTATCCAAATCATTCTCTGTTCAAGACCCCATTGCACCCAGAATAAAATACAACACTGAAAATTTTTTACAGTCTAGGATCAGGCTCCCATTCCAAGTTTATTTTATATTGCTCACCTTCCCATAGTCTCCATTCCAGCCAACTGGCCTATTTACTGCTCCTTGAATTTGGCATTCCATCTTACTCCTCCACACATTTGTACAGGCTGTGCCTCATGGCTGGCATGAACTTCTTACAATGGCTAAGTTCTTTCAAAGTTCAGCTCGGGTCACAATTTTTATGGGAAGCCTTTCCTAATTTTACTAGCTGTGAACGTACTGTCCTTCCTCAAATAAGGTGATTCTACTTCAAAGAATCTAAGCTTTCTGAGGGCAAGGATTTGGTTTTTTATCCTCAGTATCTAGCACCTGTTCTAATGGATGAGATTGGCTAGGATCAACTGGCGAAATGGAATGTTTATCCTGAAGAGGAGAAGACTTTGAAGGCTAAGTGCTTGTCTTTCTGTTCCTGAAGAGTCAGATGGGATGGGAATTAAACTCAAGTTTTCTTGGTCAAAGATGGCCCAAAGCAGGTACAATGAGCAGCAGGTGAAAAGGTCAGATAAAAACTTCATGTATGGGGTTAGAGTGGGGAACCTCACATAGTTAGAGCTGCTCCAAATTAGAATGAGTTGATTCAGGAGGTAGTGAATTCTTCATTACCAGAGGCCTTCAAGTGCAGACTGGATGACCACTTGCAATAGACATGTTGCAAAAGAGGTTGTTGTTCAGGTCTGAGTCAGATTAGATGGTCTCCAAGGTCCCTTTCAGCCTGGAGATTCTGGAAAATACATTAATTCAACTTAGAATAAGAAAAAATGTTGCCTGGAAATGGTTTTTAGGCTACTTGTTTTAATGGATGACAATTATTTGTAATTAGCATATAAATTAATCTTGCATTATAGGTATCTTTAAAGTATTTGAGGTTGCACTTCTACTGTCCTTGAGTTACAAGAGTTATGTTTCCAACATTTTCTCTTTAATTTCATGTTTGCTAGTCATTAGCACTATGAGGACTTACAAGTAAAGTCAACTTACAAACCAACACCCATCAAAATGACTGTAAATTCAAGTGAAAATAATTTTGCTTTATTTTTACATGAATAAAATTCTGATGGTTAGATTGTCTATATAGGAATTTCATACTAAGGAACTTTGAAAAATAAGATCTTATTGTTAAAAGTGAAAAAAATTAAAACTTCCCATTCAAAGTTATTAATTTTTATCTAAATTTGTCTATTTTCAAATTCAGAACTTCCTAGAAATTCTCCCACTATTATAGGATTAATAGGAATTCTCCAGTGGCTTCTGCCCCCCCATTTATAAAGCATCTTTAAAGCTGGTTGTAGGGAAGAAAGAGATTTCCAATCCTACTCCCCTCCTTCTACCTCTACCTAGCAGTTATTTAAAATCTTTGCAGGTCCCTGCAGATTTGAGCCTCTCTGCAGCAAATGGAAGAATAAGAATTATTCCATCCACATAGAACTGACCAAGGAGAAAACTTTTAAAAAATTTCCCAACCACTTTTCAGTATGAACTCAGATCTTATTAGAATCTTTTGTGACACATCAAAGCCCCTTTCAGAACCAATGGCATTTTGAAAACTATAATAATTGCATTCAAATCTGGACATCTATTAAAATGCATCATTTTCTTTTTTTCCACTATACTAATTTAACATATCACATAAGAATCTGTTGATATTTCATCAAAGCTGTCTCTATGTCCTACTGTTTTTAATGGAGAAAGAGCATTCTTGTGGTGATGGCATAGACATTTTGAGCTCTCTTCAAAACTTATGCTGTGAAAAGTCACATAGCAGAACTTAGCATCATTTGTTCTACCCCTTGAAGTAATATATAAGACCAAACTGTTTGATTTATATGCTCAATTGTTTCATTGGGTTGCCATATATCATTTATACTCATCATCGAATGAGTATATCCTATGCCTCAGTTTCTCCATCTGTAAAATGAGGGTCATAGGAATTGTACTACCAGGTTCAATATTATTGTAAGGAAAGCACTAGAACAAAAGTTTGAATCAACAAGCTTGCTTTGGGTCAGGAACTGTGTAAGGATCTTTGACTAAAAAGTCTAAAAAGACAAACAGAAAACAGTCCCTGTCTTCTCTGAGAATCCCCTCTGCGTGATGGAGAGCCGAGATTATTTTTTGTTTTGTCTTTGTCTAGACTCTAGAACGGTGCCCTGCATATTGTAGGTGTTTAATAAGCCCTTTTTGGATGACTGAATGTAAGCCTTCAAGAGTTATTTAAATATGGATTATTCTCTCCATATTCCCTGGATGTAGCAATACTTAACCAAAACCTCCCAGTTGCGGCACCTAGAGTCAAAATGACCAGGTTTCCAAGTGTGCTGCTCATGGGGCACTTCCATGCTGACAAGCATCATCCCAGCGCCAGAGCTTACTGAAAAGCTGTAGTCATTACCATCATCAATTCCCCCCCCCCTTTTTTTTTGTCTTGTAGAACAGTGGTCCTGGGATCTTTCACATCTTGAGGGATTTGCTCCGAATCTTGCTTTCAAATCAACAAAAGTATTCATTAAACCTATTTCGCTCTAGACATAGCCAGGGGAAAAGCTACAAAAGAAATTAGAGGAGTGGGCCCTCCCCCCTACCCTCCGGACCCCCCTGATGTCTTCCTTTTTGACGTCGGGTTTTAGGAGTCATATTTCCAGAGCACCGGAGCTCCAAGACAGAATCCCCAAATGCTCTCATGCTATAAATATTAACTCATTAACAACTAGGAAGCTCTCTGGAAAACGCAATATTTCCTAAGGTGTGCAGTAAAAGGAGATCAAGATTGTGTCATAAAAAGTAACACTGAGCTTCCAATAGAATCTGCATTTTAATCCCGGTTTGCTTCACTGGCTCTGTGGTCTTGGCCATCTCACTCAGCCTTAGCAAGGCTTCAGTTTCCTCATCTGCAAAAACTAAGGTCCCTTCCAGCTCCAAGTCCTATGAACCTATTTTTATTTTGGGATCATCACAGAAAGTTGCTAAACACAGTTCCAAGCTTATCGGTCCAGTACATCGGTCCGTTGCGGTCCTGTACAAGGATTTGAGGAAGTTCATCAGGGAGGTCCCAAACCCAGCCTCTTGGCTCGTCAGTTAGCCAGGTTATTCCTCTGCCCATCGCTTTACTTGGGAAGTAACCTGTTGGGAAAATAACTTTCCTTTCCTAAAGTCCTTTCCATACGTTACTTCACCGGCAACTTCGCGGGAGTTGGTTCTGTAGGTATTGTCCTCCACATTTGACAGATGAGGAAACTGAGGTTTATTCGCCCGCGGCCACAGGGAGCTTCTTTCTCCTTGCCTAGGAAGAGAACTGTCAAATGCATTCGATAACAAATGTATTTAACTCTTAAGCACCGACCGACGGCGCGGAGAGCGCGCCGAGTTAGACAAAATCCAAAATAAATGTGGGGAAGGGGGCGTCAAGAGCGCGTTTTGCAGGGGAAGAATGCACCTGTCTTATGCCTTGGACAGATCAAGGATGCCCACGGGGGGGAAAAAAGATTAAAAAAACATTGCATCCCCTCGCGCGGGGTCCGCTCGCAAAAAAAAATGGATGCGACGGTGCGCCCGAAGCGGGACCTGAAGTCGGGAAAACCGCATTTTGGCAGCAGCCGCGCCGGCGCCCGATGTAGTGCGCGCCGCGCCGGCAAGGTTTCCAGCCTCCTCGCGGAGAGAAAAGAGCGCTCCGTTCGGATTTTGCATCCGGGCTCTGCTCTTTGCTATCTTTCCCAGCCCCGCGATCCCTTTTCTCGCTTCATCTCGGCTGTTTCTTAAAAGAACCAGTTGAATGAGTGGCTTCGCTAGGCTCCTTTGCCAGTCCAAGGGCGGCGATCCCTGTCCCCGGGCACCCGCTGCCCTCTAGGCTCAGATCCCCGGCCGTGCGAGTGGGTGAAAGGGCGTGGGAACGGGGCGACTGGCAACATCTTGGGAAGGGGCTAGTGCCTCGGCGCGGGAGACAGTTTGTTACCGGGTGTCCGGGGCCGGGGCCGCCCGCTCCCCGCCGCCGGCGCCTCGCTACCTGTTTCCATCCCACTTGGCAGCTCCCCGGCGGCGGCGGGCATCGAATCCCCGCCGGCCGGCTTCTCTGGCGCGGGCCGCCGCAGCCGAGTCCCGGCTCTCCGCGGCTTACCCAGCGCATGGAGCAGAGCCAGCCCAGGTGGCGGGCGGCTCTTTTGGTAGCGAAAGCCCCTCTAGAGCCCTGGACATCGCCACTCTGCGGCGGCGGCGCTCGGCCTGTCCGGCGATTCCCACCCCCCATTTTTTTTTTATTTTGCTCCCCGACCGACCCTGCCCTTTCTCCCTTCTCCGGACAGTGTCTTCCCGCAATGCGCAAATCGATGCGGCAAGGCATCGGACTTGCAAGTCATCCCTGGCAATGGGTTTCTCCAGCCTCCTTCCCGCCCGTCTTCAGGGTGACCCGCACTCCCGATTCTTTTCCCCGATCCGCAGCCGGGGGGACCAGGGGCTTCAGCCGTACTGCGGCCGTGAAAAAAGAACGGGCTGAAATAATAAAACTAGAGAGGGGATAGAGTGCGGTTCGGGGCGGTTTATTCTTTCTTTTCTTTCTTTTTTAGATCGTGTCTGAGAGTTGCTTAACACTCGGAAAGGCACTGCGCAATTTCCAAGGAAAACTTGATTGGCGCATGCCCGTCTGGGCCGGGGAAGCGAGCCAGAGAGGCTGGGAAAGGCGCACGAAATGCGGGCATGGGGTCTCTAGCCGGGGTCTCCAGGGAGAGACCGACGCGCTGAAGCTAAGCGGCCCAGGGCCCTGCCTTCGGGGGCTGCTGGCGCCGCAGGTATCGCCGCCTCCTAACTTAGGTGGCTTTACGCACGGAAAAGTGGCCCCGCAGAGTCCGCCGGGCCCGGCCCGGCGCGCTCCAGGCGGGCCAGCCCGGGCCGCCACGGCCGGGCCTTTGCCCCGGGCCCTGGGGCCAGGGGGACGGGTCTCTTGGGCTCCGCTCGCCGCCCGGGGCCGGGCTCGGCTCGGCTTGGCCGGCGTACCCAAGGTAACTTGGCCGCAAAAACCCGGTTCGCCGCGGCGGCCTCGGCTCCGGCTGCTGCGGCAGCTGCCACTGCCCCCTTGTGGACGAGGCGCGCAGCGGGACAGCTGCGGGAGCCTCGAAGGCTCGCGGCCGGACCGGGATGCCCGGTGCGCGGCCGCTGGCCGGGCTCCCCCGAAACGGGGGCGCCTTCAGTCAAGGGGTCCGAAGCAACCGCGCGCATCACGCTCGCAAGCAGCCCTTAGCCGCTGCGTTATTATACTTTAGGGGGCCCACCTGGTCCCCCGACTCTCCTCCGCTAAAGAGGCGCCCCAGAAAAGCAGAGTCAGACTAGGGGCCTTCGCCACTCTTCGTCCTGAACCCCCGCCGCAGATCCAGTCTGGCCAAACCCCCCTCCCCAAGTCTGCCCCCCTCAGCCCCCCTCCTCAACTGGAGGCCCGGGACATGTTGGCGTCACTTCCGGGCTGGTGCAGTATTGGGGCAGGGGTCTGCTTGGGGAAAGGGTCTGCCCTGCCTCGGCCTGGGCCAGGCCGCCTACGTGAGGCAGGCTGGCAGGGAACAGGCGGACGGAGGAGGGAGGGGGGCTTGCTCCTCCGAGAGGGGAGGGGGAGCAGGGGGTGGAGTCTGCGGGGAGGGGGGCAGGGGTGGGTGGGGCTGGGGGCGTGGCTGCCCGCCAGCCAGAGTGTCTATCCCGCGCCCGCCAGTGCCAGTGCCACTGCTGTCGTGACCGCCGTCGCCAGCAGCCTCTTAGGAGTTCCCCCAGCGGAACCCCTTCGAGTTGCGAGTGAGCCGGGAGCTGTCCTCAGCAGCTCTCTGCCCGCACGCCTGCTGCAGGCGCCCCAGTCACTGAGCAGTCAGGCGGCTTGCCCGCCTCACCCAGAGCCGACGACGTCCAAGCGTCCTGAAGACCTTCCCCTTCCCTCCCCTCCTTCCCCCGAAGATCCCGATCTCCCCGACTCCCCGACCATGGGAAACGCCGGAGCGGCTGCCAGGCGGTGCACCGAAGGTGAGAGTGGTGAGTCTTCCCTGGCGGGACAGACGGGCGGACCTAGCCGAGGTCCTCAGTCTGCAGCTCGTCCGCCCGGCCTGCGCTCCTCGGGGCTCTCCTCGGAGGCCTGCCAGCCTCCCCCTAAGCCCCCCAAGCCCTGCCCGTCTCCTGCAAGTTCCCTCCCGAAGTCCCACTCGTCCCCTCCCTTAGTTCACCCTCAGTTCCGTCTGTTTGAGGCTGCCTCGACGGACGCGCACTTAGCCAGCGCCTCTGGCCACTGCTTTAAGGGCTCACCAGGCGAATGAAAGGCGGCGACGGGCGCAGATTCCCTCTCCCCAAGTCCACAGCGAATGGGGTGCAGCGCCTTAAGAGGCGCCCCACGGGTTTCCTAAGCTCCCCTCAGTGGGAAGCCGGCGTCCCGCCCGCAGCTGTCTCTGGCTCCCCGGGGTTATTTCCCGCTCTCGCAGCCGCTCCCCTGTTCCCTTGGCGGTCCACACCAGCTCCCGGGCCCCCTTCTGTCCCCCTCCTCACCGTCTGCTCACCAGACGCCAGGCTGCCCGCACTTGCGCCTCCACCCGTCTGCGGGGCAGGCTGGGGGCTTGGCCTCAGCTGATGAGCTTGGGCTAAGAGGAGACAGGTGAGGGGCGCTGGGAGGTGGAGAAGCTGCCCGAATTACCCCCCCCCCCAGGGGCTCCGAGGCTGGCAGGGGAGGGCGAAGAGGGAAAGGGAGGGGTCCTATTAGTGAGTGTGTGAGCGAGTGTGTGCGTGCGTGTGCAAGCGCCAAGCGAGGGAATGAAACCTCCACGCACGCACGCGGCTCCTGCTCGGTAAGTACCAAAGCCACGTTTCTTTCCGCCTTCTTTTCCCTCCTTCACGATGTGTTAAGCGCTTAGCGCGCTGGCTACAGCCGCGCGCACTTGTGCCAATCCCTTGAGCGAGCGCCTTTCTTGGCGCACGCGCCCCCTCCTCCTGTGGAGGGGGAATCAAGGAAGGTCAAAAAGCACCTAGATGACAGCCCCCTCCCCTCCACACTTGGCAGCCCCCCCCCTTCGTCGCCCCATGAGGCGCAGCTGTAAAAGACTCCCCCGCACCCCCACTGGCGGTGCGCCCTCGGGGCCAACAGACGGGAGCGCAGACTGCGCTCTAGCCTCCAAACGCCTGCGCTCTGGCCAGGCTGCACCCTCAGCACCTTTTTTTGGGGGGGGGGATGCTCATCTAGCTAAGGGGGCTTATTCGAGGAGACCAAAAGGGTCACTTCTAGCTTTTTCTAGCCCCCCCCTCCAAAAAAAAACTGTCGCAATAAGTTGCATCAAAAAGGGAAAGGTGAGACTGGAATTAGGAGGGAGAGAAATGATACTTCGTCACAGACGTATGATGTGATTTCTCCGCTTTAGGGCGGGGGAGGGGGAGAAGTATGACAAGTACCCCAAGCTGTACAAAACAAGACAATTCAAGCCCCTCCCGCACTCCTCTGCACCCCTCCACACTCCGCCGCAACCCTCCTCCCTCTCCTCTTTTTTCTCCTCCCCCTCCCTTCTCTTTTCCTCCACCCCCACTGTTTTCCTCCTCTCCTGCCCTCCCTCCTGCTTTCCTCCTCCCCCTCCCTCTTATTTTCCTCCTTCTCCTCCCCTCCCTCCTCTTCTCCTCCTTCCCCTCCCCTCTTTCTTCCCTTCTCATCCCTTCCCTCCTCCTTCTCCCCTTCATCCTTTTTCCTTCTCCCCCTCCCTTCTTTATTCTTCCTCCCCTCCTCCCCTCCCCCTCCCTCCTCTCTTCCTCCCCTCCCTCCTCTCCTGCTCCCCCTCCCTCTTCTCTTCCTTTCCCTCCTCCCCTCACTCCTCTCCCCCTCCCTCTCTCCTCTTCCCCCTCCCTCCTCTCCTCCTCCTCTTCCCCCTCCCTCCTCTCCTCTCCTCTCCCTCCTCTCCTCCTCTCCCCCTCCCTCCTCTCCTCTTCTCCCTCCTCTCCTCCTCTTCCCCCTCCCTCCTCTCCTCCTCTTCCCCCTCCCTCCTCTTCCCTCCCTCCTCTCCTCCTCTTCCCCCTCCCTCCTCTCCTCCTCTTCCCCCTCCCCCTCCCCTCCTCCCCCTCCTCCTCTCCTCCTCTTCCCCCTCCCTCCTCTCCTCCTCCTCCCCCTCCCTCCTCTCCTCCTCCTCCCCCTCCCTCCTCTTCTTCTCCTCCTCCCCTACCCCTCCCATTCCCACTCCACCTCCCTCCTCCCATATATTGCCAATTTAATACTAATGCATGATTATATCTTTGTATGTACAATGTTACACACTAATTGGGGTTACAAGATATTTTGTAACTGGTCAAATAAAGATTACCCCTGGTTTGTTTCTTATGAACTCCAGAGAACATTTGGAGAAAAGTAAAGACATATATGATATCAAGACATATATGATATCAAGCATGAAAAGGTGTTATTGCTACCTTTAAGTAAATTTGGTTTGATTTAATGACCAGTTAATGAATATTTTTTCTTTAGCCAGGCTTCTATGTTAAAATCAAAGTAGAAGTTTTTTTTAAATCAGCATAAAGAAAAAAAATAATACTTTAGATCTCTTGGCCTTAAGTCATGAAAGATTAATTTAAAAATCTGAAAAAATTCACCAATTGATTTTTATATATAGTTCAATTTGAATATGAAAGCAGATGATTTGACTTTATAGTTGCACCATTATAGTCTTGCTGTTTACTTGTCAGTCAAAATGCTTTCAAAACTATGAAAAAAATCATATTTTAATTATCTTTTAATAAGAGGCTAATATAAAAGCAGAGACTTTGCTATCTGCTGCTTTAAAAAAATATGAAAAAATTATAGAAACTTAGAAGCCAGCTATAGAGAAAAATATCCATCAAGAATGTCAACTAAGTTTTCCCCCATTACCAATTGAAATGTTGAATTAAATAAAGTGACCAAAACATGTGTTGGTATCTTATTCCTATTACAAAAAAAAATGTATATGTGAATTGAATCATGCAAGTGTTTTCCTTTTAGCCATGGATGGAGACGGATACCTTGAGAATGATCCTTATGGTAAGATGGGTTTTATGATGATCTGCATATTTAATTACTGGGCTACTCAAGTAGTCCTCTCCTTGCCAGTGTTAATGTAAGGTTCATATGTATGGAAAAATTCTCAACGCTTTTAAGAAATTGAAAAAGGCAAATCTTCAGCATTTAATTAATGATCCTATCCTCTTTATGTAACATGAGCTTCACTTTAAAGGTTCAAATGTTCATTGACAGCCTAGTTTGCATCTGTTAATTCACAGCTATTTTCTGTACATCATACATGCAAACTGAATATTACTAAGTAGATTTGAACAAATGATGGGAAGTGATCAAAAAAAGCAAATGATATAACTTAAGGACAGCTACTTAACATGTTGTGTCCTTGATCTGTGAGCATAATTTCAGTTGGAAGAGTATTATTCAAGGGCATTTTTAATGTCCTGTTGGAGTGAACAAGGTAATTAACCCACTGATAAATCATAAGAATAAATAAAAGAACCATTACCATAACACTGGAGAGGTTTATGGCTTTGGGTACTTACTAAGAAATTAATTTAGTTAGCCTAGCTATGAATCACCCAAGAATTTAATCTGTATTTTTAAAAATAATTTTCAATACTTGAGTGCATTCAGTGATCTCATCAATGCAATCACTCCCTCCAATGGGGCAGATTACCACACCTACACTCCCTTCAGTAATACAGATTACAATTTATACACTCCCTCCAATGGTGCAGCTCACAAGTTGTCCACATTTTAATCTGTGTGACTCTTGTCTGTGGCTACGTGTATTGGCATAAAAAAATTTTAACATCTTAACAATTTATAGCTATCTCTTAACATACTAATGAAAACAGATGAAATAGAATTAATTGACCAATGAGAATTTATTAAACATCTGTTATATGGAAAACAGTAGAGTAGAATGTGCAACTACAAACACAGGTAAGAAAGTCAATAGAACTGTATTTTAAATCTCTTAGAGATCATTCAGTTCAGTCATCTTATTCTACCAATTAAGGAGTGGAAGTCTAAGGAAGTTAAGTGACTTGTTCAAGGTTAATAAATAGCAGAGCCAGGATATTAAACTATGTTTTTGGACTCCAAAATCCAGAGCTCTATTATTCTAACTGAACTGGTTTTAGATTTTTTCTTTTTAATGGTAGTGGACAAGCCACCACTCCAATTAATACAGTTCTTTGTTTTTGAAAAAAGATAAAATAATGTATTCAATAGTGTGGTTGGCTAATTAGCTAGATTTAAAATTCTCATGGAATTCCAAAACATTCTATTAAAGGAGTGGTTAGTGAATAGCTAGAAAAGGAAATGGTGACCATCAAGAGGTAACATGACTTAGGGGGGGGGGGAACCAAACCACATTAATTTCATACTCTTTTTTGACCCTCTCCCCTACCCACTCTCAGGCCTCATCCCTAGCCCCTCCCCCTTCCCAAATCTCATCCCTAGCCCCTCCCTCCTCTCCAGCCCTATCCCTTGCCCCTCTCTGCCCCAACCTGACCCATACCTTGCTGCCTCCTCCCTCCCTCAACCACCTCTTTTTTGACACAGTCAAAAAAGGAACTGGAGTTATTCTGACAAACCAAGTCATAAGCAATGATAACTTTTTTTGTGATCATGACCCCCTTTTTGAGACATTCCCTAAACATCCTTTTAATAATACCTTCTAGAATTTTCATAGAAATTGAATTCAAGACCATGGTTCAGGCATTCCACAGCCTTCCTTTTCTCTCTTCAAATCATTTCTCCCTTTCCAGTCCTTTTAGTATGCCTCCTATTCTCCAAAACCTTTCATAGGTTATTGACATTGATTCGACAACTAAACCCACCTGTTCTTTTCGGATCCTAAGATTAAATTTGACAGGCTTTGATGATTTAAACCTAACTAAAGCACTTGGGTTGGAATTTACTGTTTTTTCTATTTCTCTTGGCTATCAGCTCCCCAACAGCTATTTGTTTTATTCTCTCGAATTTCAATAATAATTCTCCTTATTAGAGAAAATAGACATTAAATCATTCTAATTTCATTTCATTATCTAGTATCAATCAGAAGCAGCCTTGTTTCTTCTCTCATCTTCCCTCTTTCCCCTATATTACTTTATAGTATTTCATAACTCAAAATAAAGGGGCAATCCTCATTTTTTTTGATCCTTAACATTCTTAGCTATCCTGAGCTTTAATGCTCTTAACACTATTCTTATCAGACTAACTTAGATTTTCAATTCATCTCCTGTTCTCTACCCTTTCTTCTTTTTGGGTATATTTTTTATTTCAAAAATTCAAGTTTATTAATGAGTTCCCTTTACATTCACATTTATCTCTTTAGTCAACTTCCCATATTTCTCATAGAATTATTTTTTTTTTTTGCTCTCAGAATTTTATTTCTTTGTAGCGGCCATGCCTCATAAGGCAACCCACTTTGCCTATTGTCTCCTTGACAATATGGAGGCTTGATTTGCTTTGAATCTTTGTCTCCTCATTTGTCTCACCCCTTTACTGTGGCATATATTCAAATTTTCAGCTTTAGCTTCAGTAACATACTGGTTAAAGTTGTCATAGACAAATGGGGAATGAGAGTGAAGTAAACACACACACACACACACACAAACACTCTCTCTCTCTCCCCCTCCCCCCCACCTGGAGGAAGGCTGTCTCACCCACATTCCCCCTTCCTCCATTACTCATATATAGTTATACATTTATAGATTTAAATTGCTATATGTTATTAAAATTATTTATGTCAACATAAAGAAGAGCAAGGTTCCTCTTTGAGGAGGACAAAATAATTGGTGCCAGCTATAGGAATAAGGAAAAAAAATGAAAAAGGGCAAAGAATTTGGGTAACTGGTTTAAGAATGATAATAATTGCTAATATTTATATTGTACTTCAGGGTTTAAAGCCCATTATATATGTTAACTTATTTGATAGACTCAATAACTCTTTGAAGGGAATCCTTTGTAATTTGTTTTCCTAGAACCAATGGTCTACAAAACTTCTTTAAGAATGGGTACAACCCTGGGGAAGACAATGAAAGATAACAAAAGGAAAGCTAGGACCACAGAATTGGCAGGGCTGCCCTGATTTTGCAAGGAGAGATCTCACCTGGATCTTTTTATCCTTTCTCTTTACAATACACACAATTCTGTGAATACATAATCATTGGCCAATCTCAAATATCAGCCTAGAGCAGAGATTCTTAACAGTGAACCTCCTCTTTTCCCTTTTTAGAGAGGGGGGGGTCTATGAATTAAATTTTTTAATAATTGTATTTAAATATAATTAGTTTCCTTTCTATTGCTAATGAATTATTTTATATATTTAAAACCAATTATTTTGAGAAAGGATCTGTAGGCTTCAACAGACTGCTGTAACCAAAGGAGTCCATGATATAAAAAAGGGTAAGGATTTTGACTTAGACATTCTAGCTGTTTCTGCTTTTTCTGCTTTAAATGCTAACTGTTCTTTTAAGCAATTAAAAATAAGCCCCCAAACTTTAGATTGCACCAAGACTTATGTGCCACCCTAGATATTCACTAGATCTCTGAAAAGTAGGGGAGAGGTTAGGTACCCATTAAGGACATCGGAAACAGCTGCTGCTTTCCTTTTTCCTCTGATGTCTCATCATGCAGACAACTTTGGATTTTCAAAGGCTCTTGCTGATAATGCTATGATGGAAAGGCTTTATATATGATCCAGTTAATAGACAAAGTCTGCTATTCAAAGATCAGCTTAGTTAATTACCAAGAGATTTATCACTAGTAAGCTGATCACTAAGAGAGAAAATTTTGGAGCATTTAAAAGGAAAATTGATCATAACCCTAGATCTAGTATAGCCCCTTTTTGTGGTTCCCAAGTGATGGTTAAGATGAAGAAGCAGAATATGAGAGCAGAGTTCTTAACCTTATTTTGGACCCCTTAAATAAGTCTGGTCAAAATCTGTGAACTCCTCAGAATCAGATTTCTAAACAAATAAAATAAGTAAAATTATGAATAAAACATAATATACTGAAATAGTGTCATCAATTTTTCTTAATTTCAGAGAACCAAGTTAAGAATCCCTGCCTTAGTAGGTAGTATTCCTGAATTGCTGGGAAAAAAAAACAAACTTAAATTAACTCTAGCTAAATCTAGATTAAATATAGTCTTGTGAATTCATCAATTATAAATTAGGATTGTTTCTTTTTAAAAAATTAATAAGAAAGGGGGTGGCTAGGTGGCACAGTGGATAAAGCAAATCTGGTCTCAGACAATCATTACCTAGCTGTTTGGCCTTGGGCAAGCCACTTAACCCCCTTTGCCTTGCAAAAACCTTAAAAAAAATTAATAAGAAAAACATGGGCTTTGTGACCTAATCCAATCATATATATTCTCAATAATAATATATATGGTCTGTTTTACATAAGATAATTTCAGATTCTTTTTTTCAAAGCAAATACATTGTAGATGTTAATAGGTTAAAAAAAACCTGGTTTACATCATTAATGATCCAAAGGTAAGTATCCCACTAATTGAAAACTTTTTAAAGATGAATAGTCTTAAAAAATATGTATTGCCCTACACTTAAACACTTATAAATTGCTTTATCTATCTCTTTAAATGTTTCTGGTATTACTGGTAAGCCATGCATTTTGAACTGTGTTATTTCTAGTAGTAGTGGTATGACATATTAAGTCTCATCTTGGTAAATTGTGAATATGTAAAATGTGTGATTTAGGGTAGGCATTTATTTGGTTAATTATGGAACAAAATTTCTCTGAGTATTCTCAAGAATAATTGGTAGAATGAGAACCTGAACTTTGTTAAGCTAGTTTTATGTTTTCAAACTGACATTAATTTTTTAATTGAAAAGGGGACAATGAAAATTATTTCCCTTTAATAAACATTGAAAGACAATGACATCATTAATTTTGTAGGGTTAACACTTTCCTAGATTTAAGGTATTGGGATAAAAATAATGAGAGGACAGAAGACTTGTCCCTGAGAATCAGGAATTATGGGTTCTACTCCTTTTTCACTTTAACAACAAAATAAATCCTAATTGAACTTCAGTTTCATCAACTATGAATTGAAGTGATTAATCTAGATGGTCTTTGAATTCCCAGCTCAAAAATGTTATGATTCTAATACCCTTGTTAAGAATTTAAAAAATTAATGACAAGACAGTTATATCTATATCTATATCTGTATATACATATGTATCAATAATATAGATAGATACGACAGTTATAAGAAATTCTCACAAGGCTGAATGGACAAAAAAGTAGAATGGCAGCTTCAATGTGAGCAAATGTAAATAGTCTGCAAGTGTTCTAAAGGATTTAATGAAGTTTTAAGTCATTTTTAACTTTTAGATATTTTAAGCTGAATAAGCTTCAGAATTTGGATCTCATCTCTACCATTTAGTACCCATATAATCATAAATAAATCATTTAACTTCTCTGGATTCATTTCCTCATCTGTAAAGTGAGAGGGATGAACTAGATGAGTCTGAGATACTAAGGGGCATTGGATTCTAAATTATGATATTATTAATTCAAATAATGAAATTCAACAAGAAAAGTGCAGCTGAGGGAACCTCAGGGAGTATTTTCTTATGTGCCCACTGGTACATAAGGTAAGGAGGAGCTCATTATGTCAAATTGAGGAGGGGAATCAATAGGAAATGTCCCCCACTCCCTCAGGAATCCTATTTCTTCCCTGAACTTTGACTCACCCTAGAGGATTGGAGTATCAAATGGGTGAGTCAATGATGAGACAGTCATTCAGATTTCCAGGATCCATATCTGATAAGCGATTGTTCTGAGACTCCGCCATAGGCTCCGAGGGTGTGTTCAAAGCCTGAGATTTTATTTAAAAAGAAAAGAAAAAAAAGCAACTGATTCAATTTACTTAACATGTTGATTATATACCAAGACTCTCAGTTATCTGAGAGTTTTGTGAACAATCTTACCTTATGCTCTAATTGGCAAGACAGTAAGGGGTCATTATGGGAAAAGGGGAAAGTGATCATAGGATCAAAAATTTAGTAGGGCATTTAGGGCTCATCTATTCCAGTCCCAATCTTTTACAACTTGGGATACTGAGTTCCAAAGAATTTAAATGAATAAATCAAATAACTTGCCCAAAGCTATATAGGTGGGAATTAACAGAATCAGAATCTGAACCAAGGTCTTAGATTTTCAGATGATTTTCAAAATTATATATCCATTCCAAGTTCAAATCCTGATTACTTTTTACCTGTACTATTACAATATTTTCCTGATTAGTCTGCCTCTCTGCCTCCATTATCTCCTCCATAGATGATATAATAAAACACAATGGTCTAATAAAGCTATTTTTTAAATTTATAGATTGGTGAAAAGATTTCCACTAATGTCTTCTGCACCATGCTAATCTTTTACCCAGTTGCTGACTCAGTTTAACCTGCAGTCAATTATAATGCCCCTCAATTTTTTCTGCCATACTTGTGTTTAATCTTTGATAGTTTTTTTGACTTTGAGTACCAGCTGCATTAGTTTATTAATAACTCTATTTCTTCAAATTATCAAAGTAATTTAAAATTTTGCATCTCTTTAAGAATATTAGCAAGCTTACTTAACTTGATATAAAACATTAATGAATATATTTTCAATCTTTTGTCTGGACCATTGATTTCACCAAAAGCAGTGAGAGAACTCTGCCCTCATCTCTGAGTTTAGAAAAATAAAGCTGTACTTCATTATATAACCATTAACTATTCTACTTATACATAAAGATGGAACTTCTTCCTCTAGAAATCTGTAGCAAATTTTGAAAATAGACTAAAAAAATTTTATTACATTGAATGTACCCAGTGATGAGTAATAATTAATAATAATAATAATAATCCATTACATTTGTATAATTCATTAAAAAAATTTTCAAGTGTTTTCTGCTTACAACCTTGGAATATAGATGGCACAAGTATTGTTATTTCCCTTCTGCAAATAATAAATTGAAGTACAGAAAAATTAGAAGAGTAATTAGGGAATGTCCAGGCTAGGTGACTCCAAATTAAATATTCTTGTCACTGAAGGGCACCCCTTTATTCCTTGTTTATGCCTGGTTTCCATATTTTGTGACACCTTGATATTTTAGCAACACAACAAATTCACAGATCCTTGAAATATGGAAGGAAAGATTGGAGAGGAAAAAAATGACTGTTGATAATTTAAATCCAAATGTTTAAGGGTTTTCCCATCTTTTGTCCTAGAATAGAGCTTCTTAACCATTTTGTCATGGATACTTTTGGCAGTCTCTTGAAGACACTGGACCATTTAAAAATGATTTTTAAAATAAATTCTTAATTAAAGGTTATGCTAAATTTTGGCTAGAAGTTAGTAAAAAATAAAGATGTGCTTCCCACCTCCGCTTCCCCACCCATCATCCCTGATCCAAAAGAAATAAAATTTCTTCATTCCCAATTAATTCCTCTTGGATTTCTAATGAATGCCTCCCCCAAAAGGAGGAATTTTTTTTCAGAAAATAGAATATTTAAAATTATGAGTATTTTTTCTATCATCTGATTAAAACATATGAAAAAATAGATGTAAAATCAACCTACAGGAGGCAAGAAGGAGAACTTGGCTTAGTAGAAAAGAATTGATTTTGAAGTCAGGAAAGACCGGGTTTCAAATTCTACTTCTCATACTAACTACTTATATGACTAACTAGTCAAATCACTTAATCAATCAATGCCTCAATTCCCAATCTCCAAAATGGGTATAATCATATCCATAGTGCCTACCTCTAAGAGTGATTGTTGTGAGGGTCAACTATGAGTTAACATATGTAAAACATTGTGAAAACCTTAAAACTTTTTATAAATATCAATCATTAATGATATTTTCTGCATAGTGAAAAACTGGATAGAAGTATAAGAAACATATTTTATATATTTGTATATTTCAAAGACTTTCTAGCATAGAAAATTCCAAAACTGCCTTTTATCAAAGCTGTTTGAAGCTTGCATTCACTTTTACCAATTAAATGAAAACTGTTGTTCAAGCTGTCCGAATTTTTGATAGTTCATTATTTCCATAAATTGTTAATATGTTGGAAATTAGAAATTATAAAGTTTTTTGTTTTCATTGGTATTAGTAGAAATACTAATGTGTAATTTTAAAAACAGTTTTGAGTAGTAATAATGTAAAATCAACCCCCAAAACCTTGGATTTTCAAGCATAGATTTAGAATGAATGTTTTTCTGCTTCTCTCTTACCTCATAATTGACATATATCTAAAAAAATTGTGAAGTTAAAGATGCATAAGTAGCTGAATGACATCTTATATTTTGCTTCAAGAGTCATCAGTTTTCAATTATTCTAGCTAATTGAGGGAGATTATAGCAAGGCGATTTAAAATAAACACACTTGATTTTGGAATGCTTTTTTTAAAAAAAAACTAGTTTAAAATCATCTTCCATTTAACTTTGGATAATTCTGTTTAACTTAGTAGATATTAAAATTAGATTGTATTTCCAGAGCATGAGCAAGATGAAGGAAAGGAGATAGCAGGCTTAGAAATATTCCAGATAGTAGTGGGGAAGTCAATTTCAAAATAGAAATTTTCTGCAAAGTAAGTCATTGAGGCATAGATCATTGGCAATTAGGTTTATTACTAGTTTATATAGATTGTTTTCTTTTTTCTTAAATACTCCCTTGTTTTTATTCCTGAGAAGTGAACTAGTATTTTATTTTTATAAGAAGTTTGCCAGCTTTAGTGGAGGTTTTTTTCCCAAAGAGCTCTTAAGATAGTCATTTATTAATGGTGAAAACTTTTGATAAAAATATCAAATAAAATATATTTCTGGAATTAAGTATCAAATATTTTCATATTAGTTTTGCTAAAAGAAAAACAGAGAAGTTTTAAGTCATTTTTAGCTATGAATATTCACTTGTGGTTCTTACCTAATTAAACTCTTTGGTATCCAAATTTACACTAATATAGGATATACCCAAAGATAGTGAATTTTAGCCTACTATAGCCTAGCATTTTAAATTTTTTGGTTCATTTGAACTAACCAAGTTTAAACATGCACAAAGATTTTTGGGACACACACCCCTTAGGATCTTAGAATCATAGCTTCTGAGATGGGAAAGACCATGGAGGTCACAAAGTCCAACCCCCATTTTTTTTGCAAGGTATATTACTTGACTATGAATCCAAAATGATGGTTTACATAATGCTAAATATGTAAAAAGTCTAAATGCCCCAATCTTTCCATTTCATGACCAGGCTTCATTTCAATCTCGGATGAGTGCTTTAAGACACAAATAATTTATTTTTGGTCCTAGGGACTTCAGGACTAGGGTTGGATTAGTCAGCAAATGAGGCCTAATGATACAAGTTTACATTTAAAGTATTATATAAAATTTGACAGAAAAAAACAATAGAATGATACCAAGAGACCCTTAGAATATAATTTAGTAAAAGGATTTTTGGCTTTTCCCCAGTATTTCTGTCTTTGTCTGTCTGTCTGTCTCTCTCTGCCCCCCTCCCTCCCCCTCTTTTCCTTCTCCTGCCCCCTTCCCCCACCTCCCCCCCCCCATTCTCTCACTCTTTACAATAGGGAAGCTATTTTGAAGAGTTCCTAAAAGCACTATCAAATTCTGATGAGGGAACTAAGCTTTTTTTGTTCTGTAAATGTATCTTACAGATTGACATTCCCAGTTTTGTCAACATACCAATTATCTGATGATTCATTGTAAAATCCTTTAAAATGCAAAATTTAATTCATATGGAAAGAAAATTTGATAAAACACAGATTTGAGGAGAGTGATATGAATCACTTGAAATGTATTTATGGTATGGAACTGGTTCTAGACCTTTTTTTATCATGGATTAAAATTGGCATTGACAATGTGGTAAAGCCTATGAACCCCATCTCACAATGACTTTTTAAAAAAAATCATATTGAATAAAAAAAAAGTTAAATTTCCATTAGAGATTAGTAAAAATAAAGTAGTGATCTTTTTTTCCATCCAAGTTCACAGCCCTCAGGAAATCTGATCCTTGGATCCCAGGTTAGGAACTTATATGCTAAAGGAACATTAAAATTTAAAAGTCTTGTATTAAAATGTATTAGCAGTTTCCCTGAGGCTTTAGTATTCTAGTAAATTCTTTTCTCTCCAAATATAACCTTTTAAGGTAGACATGCTGTTTTGATTAATTTACTCAGAGCAATTTCCGACTATGATATTGTTGATTGAAAAATTAGTACATTGACTTGTTAGCTCTTAAGCTTTTCCAAGGGCAAGTTGTCAATACTAAAAGGTTACTAAATTGTAGTGAAAACTCATGGTTGGCTAGTCTCTTTTTTCTGGTATTTCTCTTTTCTTTTGTAATTAGCTCATGTTTTATTGGCATGAAATGTGTTGAAGGCATGATGCAATGTTATGTTTTTGAGGTGGGAAGTTGAGAAGAGATAGGAAAAAGGAAGGTATAGGACAAGGAAAAAAGAGGCATGAAATGGCCTAGAAGTATAAGATAGAGTCTATGACTGACCTCATCCCTATCTTCAATGGAGCATTGAAGAGTTTCAAGAAAGAAATCATTTTCAGAGCAACAGTTTTAAAGTGACTGCTAGGAGGAAATGAATAAATAAATATACAGCAAAATCCTGTTTTCACAGAATGAGTTGGGACCAAGGTCATTCTGTATAAACATATATTTCTGGGAAAATGGAAGTTAAGAATATATCCTGAGAATTTTATTGGGGAAAAAGTATATGCCAAGAGGCTCTGTGATGCAGTGGAAAGAGTACTAAGATTGGAGTCAGGAAACTTGGGTTCCAGTCTGAATTTTGCCATGAGCTGGCTCAGTGACTTGACTTCTCTTGGCCCTATCTATTTTCATAATCTTTAAATGATTATATAGAATTCAATGACTGTATGTAAATGATTGTGTTGGACTCTAAGGTCCTAGGTCTAAAAATCTATGATTCTGTGAATATGAATAAATCCTGAGTAATGAGAGATAAAAATATAAAGAAATTATTTCCCTGTATTAATGAATTAGGATTTGCAAAAAACTCAAGAAGGGAATATCATTTTAGAGTTTGCTTTCTCCTTAGATTAAATTGTATTCACTTACTTCTTTGTACAGTTGTATACTTCCTTTTTCCCCCTCCCCCCCATTTGACCAAGAATGAAGTAGAAAATCTAGAATTTCTCTTCTAAAGATCAGTGGGATCTGTAAATGAATGAATCAATCATTTTGATGGGTGATTATATGGATTTGTTGGCCATCTTCTTCACTTGTCCAAAACTCATTGATATATCTCTTCACCCCTCCTTCCTTGAAGACAGGGAACTCAGCATTCAAAAACCTCCATTTATTGGGGAGAAATGAATGATGGTAGTTATATTAAACTCTGTTGGAGGTACTCTTTACAAGAGATGTATCCAATGTAAACAAAAGACTATCCTTTTGGAAAAGAAGAATGAGACTAATTTTCACAATAGCTTTACTATTAGGTGATATGAGTAAAAAGTTGAGAGTAGTTGCTTTTAATCAGGTCACACAGCATGTATCAGAATAATTAGCCCTCCATCATCAATTTTTTATTGTTCCATACTGTTTTGACCATGAGATAAATTAGAACATTGGGTGTACTTTCTGTTAGAATTAATTGACAGTTGGAGGCTGCAAATTTTATTCTTAATTGGTATTATAAGTTGACTTTTGGAAATTTGCTTATTTCAGTTCTTGATCAAAATTGTAAGCTTGGATATTGTCCTATTCAGAAGTTGTTCTAAATGGTTCATTTGTTTTAAAGATAACTTCTAAAGGATACATGTTAAAAAAAATGTATCTCCTTCCTTCTATGATAACTTAGTCATAAAAATAAATGGTAGGGTATAGCTTTGAAATGAAGCTTGGATTTGGCCTCAGAAACATTTTTATATTCCAATCATTGATGAATTCTGTTTATTATTAGCGTCATAGGATATTAGCTTTTTAGAGCTAAAAGGGAAATTCCCTCATTTTTCCAAAAAAGAAGGCTTTGCCAAAGTCACAGGTGATAGTATGTGGCAAAGCTATCATTTGAAGGCCAGGTTTTTTTTTTTTACTCCAAATCTACCAGTTTTCCATTATGTATTATCTGTCTCTGTCTAGTTACTTCATCAGCTAGTTAGAGCAAACATTAAAGTAAATTTAAAATTTCAAGGAAACATAAATATGAGATTATAATAGTTGTAGTCTTTCCTGCTTAAATAAACTATAGATTCCCCTACCCCACCCTACACCCAAAAAAGAAACTAGATGAAAATCAAGACATTAACTCTATCACCATTTTTGGAAAAAGTAAACTATGTATCATAGTAGTCATAATGAGGAGGCCAGAAGAGTCCATAAATTATTTTAGCAAACAAGAATTTGGTTTCTGCCAATGCAGAAACAAGTTAATCTAAGATAATATATATTTACAAAATGTGGAGGAAGAAGATGATAGATAGTAAACAATTCACAAAATAGCGAAATACAGTTCAAAGGAAACCAAGGGTCCAGTGAGTGTAGTATCCACCTTGTTTAAGTAAGTTTAACCTGAGACCATTTTGCAGATTTAACTAATTATAAGGACAAGTAGATGTGAAAGCAAACATAATGGCCAGTATGATCTATCATCATTAGAGAGGATAGGAGAACCATTTGAATTTAAGCAACTCAGTACCAAGCATACTATGGCAGAGAATAATGGAGTCATTTAAAAAGGGAAAGACAAAAAAAGAATTCCGATTCTCTTTTTTTTCTGACTTTCTGATCTAGCAGTCTCCCTGCCAAATCACTCAGTCCATTACATTATCACACTGATCCTCTTATATATCCCTGTGGGTCCAACAGGACCAGTGTCACCATCTTTGGACTAATTACCAAAGACTTTGAGAGGTTAAATAATTGGTCTCAGGACCTAATAGTTTTTTGTCTGTATATCCTTGGGGCCAACTTACCATCTGACCCTTACAGTTGAGATTCTTAATAAACTTTTGTTATGTTAGTTTGAACTGACTTGCTACCAGTTTTCATAAAATCTTCTAAACTGGTGCTAAAGTATTATGAAATTCCATTTACTTAAGACTTTGGACTCTTGTATGAGGAGCCCTTTCAGTCACTGATAAAATTCACTTCATTTTTAATCACAGTTTCCATATTTGTTTTAGTTTAACTGCCCCTCCATGTATCTAGCCTATCTGAAAAAGTCTAAATATTTATATTTTATGAAGAAACAATATTAATAAGTTTTTTTAAATTAGCATAATTTCTGGTCTCTTGATTAGAATTTATTCTTTTGTCACAGCTCTTTCAGAACATCATAAGGCTGCTATTCCGAACACATTTTGAGTTGATACTTAAAATACTAGTGTTAATTCATTACTATTGAAATCTAACTATTAATATTCAATTCTAACATTTCTAATTATTGTTAGGGTCCATTACTACGGGGAAAAAAATCACTTTATGTGGAAATACTGCAAACAGTTACATCTCAAATAAATGCAAGCCTTGCTTTGGACATAAGTTGGACAAATAGTATTATAGTAAAAGAGGTGGATTTGTAAATGAAACAGTTTGAGTTTTTGGAGATGGCAGGGTTAAAAAAAAATTCAACACAATTATTTAAGTTGGAAGGATTAATATGACTCCAACCTGCTGCTATCTCAGAGCTCAGCTAGTTTAAAGATATGAATGGATCAGTGGATTTCACATTTACTCTAGAAAGGTTTCCTAGGGTTCAGAAAAATCAAGATCTTTTGGCATCACCTTAATAAAGCCCGAGACCTTAGATGGGACAGGGACTAAATGAGAAGAAAATAGACTCATTGTAAATATGTAAAATTGTCTCCTAGATTTGACCAATATCTACAGTTTATTTGTGTTCCACTAAAATATTAATTTCCCATTAATGGGAAATAGACAAATAAAGAAATCTGGCAATAATTTTCTTTAGAATAGCATTCTTTTATTTTTTGGGAAAAAAGGATGCTATTATATGTATATATTCAATTCAAAAAGCATTAAGTAGTAATAAGTCCCTATATTTAGAAAACCTTAGAAGTAATTAAGTCCAATCCCCCTACCTTACAGTTGAGGAAAGGGAAATCAAAGTTAAGTGACTTATCCAAGGTCACATAGCTAGTAAGTATCTGAAGCAGAATTTGAAGCAAGATGGAATTGATTCCAACTCCAGTGCCCTATATATTAGGCATGATGCTTCCCATTGTGGACTAGTAAGTAAAACTGAAATTAAATTTTATGCTGATGAGTTCATTTGATTAACACCACAATCAAGAGTTGATTGAATTACAAAACAAATCAAAGTTGTGTTACAACTGTAGTTGTTCCCTTCTAGCAGTAGATGCCAGTAGAGGTCTTCTAAATTAAAATAGAATTGAGACCAACAGGGCCATAATAACAACTTCCTCTTAAAATTGCTATTTTTAGAAAATATGATATAGGACTCTTATGTTCCTATACAATATTTTAAATAGAACTTTAGAGTAAGTCTTCAATTGTTGTTGAAATCATGCAAATATTTTTCAGTTTAATATTTTACAACTACTTAACCGTTAAAGCTTTACTCAATAATATAGTTATATTTACTTAGAGAACTAATCACAATTTTTATCAATTAAAATTTGAGTTCAATTCAGGAATTTAGGGATAATAGTTAACTTAGGGATGATTGAGTTGTAGGTTCTAGAAAGCATATCAGTTAAACTTGGTGTTTGCCTACCTTCCTTTATTTGTTAATATCATAATAGCAGTTATCTAATGGCAATGGAAAATGAAAACCAATGGGGAACAATTTATTTAGCAAACATAAAGAACTTACTTTGTGCAAAATATTGCTAAAAGAGATATAAAAATAAATAAGTGGTAGTCTGCCCTCAGGGAACTTAAAATTTAATTAGAGATGAGACATGTATGCAAATAAGTTTTACAAATCAAGACAAATAGAAAATTATGTGTATAGACAGATGTTGTAGGAGTTTCTAGAAGGTAGGGATCCATGAAAACTAGAGTAACTGAGGAAGACTTCTGAAGAAGTAAGATTTTGCAAAAAAAAAAAAGAAAGAAAGCAAAACTGTGAAGAGTAGAGGAGTCTTAAGACTGAAGATGGACAAATATCTTGACTTACAAAAAAAGGCAGGGGGAGTTGGAAGGTGTGAATTCTCCACACTCTCCACTGGGGAGCTTGACTTTAGATCCTGACAAAATTCTAGAAAATTTATAAGGAACTAGTGAGTGAGGTCTTAGAAAAGCACATAGCTTTCAATTATCAGTGAGTAGGGGCTCATCAAGAACAAGTCAAAGTCTGGCGGCTAGGTGGTGTAGTGGATAAAGCACCGGCCTTGGAGTCAGGAGTACGTGGGTTCAAATCCGGTCTCAGACACTTAATAATTGCCTAGCTGTGTGACCTTGGGCAAGCCATTTAACTTCGTTTGCCTTGCAAAAAAGACATAAAAAAAATTAAAAAAAAAGAACAAGTCAAAATGGACTAATCTCATCTCTTTTTTGATAGGCTTGCCAAAATGGTAGATCAGATCTGTGCTTCAAGCAGTTTTCTTCCATTCTAGTATAAGTTGTAATAAGTATTTTTAAAATTATTACCATTTATTTTTAAACTACCATATATAAAATACCTTTATGTTTAATGATATCATTACTGGATATTTATATATGAAAGATCTGTTAAGCTCAGAGCTTTGAAAGCAAATATTGTAGGGTTGGGTTTTTTTTGATCATTACCTTTAGTTGAGATGAAATGAGAATTTCACTAGAAAAGATCATAAATGTGCTGTTTGATATAACAGGAAACAGAACAGCAGTAGTGGTTTGAATACCCTGCAAACAGGAAGTTTGACACTAGCGTAGCTCTTAGTTTCGATGTTAGAAGTTACCGAGCTTCTTCTGGGCATTGTCTTTGGTATTGAAAAATCTTATGTAGATGAATGGCAGCTAGGAGGGAGCTGCCTTGTAACCAGTGTCCAGGGACTACCACTACTCTTCAAAGACTTGAAGGTTTTGCTAGTCGATTGTTTCATAGACAGCCCAAGGGTACAACCCATGATCTGAAAACCACTCTGGAAAATGAGAGTCTTCATTTCTCTGAGTACACTGCCTTATGGGACAGATCAAGTAAGTCTTCCTCTGGTAGCCTTCAACTTGCAGTTAACTAACAAAAACTAAGAGCTGTTGATGATTGAATTGGATCTAAAGAACAGCATGCTGTTGGAGCCTTTTTTCCTAGCTCATAACTACCTATTCAATCATGGAGGGACATTTTGTGGGCTTAAGTTGAAGCTACTCCCATATTACTTCCTAACTCGTGTAGTTTTGTTTTTCATGATCAGCATTAGATAGGCTTTATGCTGATTTTTAGTTGGACCTGGTAGTATCTATTAATTCTTTAGTTTCAGAGAAAATGATTAGATTCAAAAAAATAATTTGTTTTATGTCCTTGGAGGAGGGAAGCCTCAAATTTTGTGGCAATTGGTTCTGTTTTTAATTAAAGGATTCCTTTATAATAATAGCAATGTTTTCATTCATTTTAGAATGTATAGAGTCATTTCAGCAGTTAAAAGCTTCATGTTATTATTTTAATTAAAATTTTGCTTATAGAATTATTCATTGAACTGTCTTCTATAACTTCAAATTTTTGGTATAATCTGTACTTTCTAGTTAAGCAAAGAATAGAATTTATAAAAATTGATAATTAGTTTGATTCATGCATCAGATATTCTCTAGGTCATATTAGTGTTGGATTTTTTCCCCCTAAAATATGAAATCAAGTCATCTGTGGGAACTTTGTCCTTTTTTAAAAAGAAGTTATGTAAACATAGGAGATTCTGAAGGAACTCATTTTCTTTCACCCCTTAATTGTTTGAATAGAAAGAAAATGAGTTCCTTCAGAATATCTTGTACTTTAATGGATTTATTAATTGATTATCAAAAAGTTCCTCATACAGTGTTGAATTTCTCTTTTTTTTTGGTTCATCAGTTCAAGACATATGCTCTTCCTCTAACATTCCTATTGGCAGAGAGAGAGAGAGACCTTGGTCAGCTCACTTAAGCTCTCAGTAGCTTAGACAAATAATTAAGATGATAAATTGCAGAGAAGCTATGAATTTTCCTAACCCATGAGTTACAGGGGGAAAAAAACCCTAAAATTAAAAAAAAAATACTTCTGAGTTTACTAGGTCTGTTTAACTTTCCCTCTTTCATAGATTGGATAGACATGGTATAAATATATGCATTTCATAAATGTTTTTGCCTTCTGTTAAGAAATTAAGGTATATAAAAGGGAAATTTATATGTTATATCTGTATAAAGGCCATTCATTGTTTCACTAAAAGTGTCTTGATCATGTCCATATAGCTAATATTATAGAGGAGGAAACTTAGATACAATTAAAATCAATTAAAAGACTTCCTGTTAACAGAAATTTCACCTGTATGACCTTGCTGTAGTCTATACTGCTACACTCTCTTAATCTGTTTTAGAAAAAATAATATTCTTCATAAAGGTCTAATAATCTAACGATCCTTTAATTGCTAGTATTTACAGGAATTACTAGCTACGTCTTAAGTGGACTTAAACATTTTGATGAATAGGTTTCTTTAGTAATAACTACAGATATCTAGGAGTAGAGAAGTGTCATGAGCAAAAGATCTTGACCTATTTGAAATGACAGATTGGTTAAACAGGGTGTGAGTATAACTTGTTACCTCAGGAAAAAGTTGCCATTAATACTTAGCTGCAATATAAATTTATAAGATTTTATATAAATAGAATCCTTTTGGCTATAAAAGCCAAACTTAAAAGATAATTAATATTCAAGAAGTCTCAGAGACAAAAGAAATAGACCTCATGGTTCAAGAACAATGGAGTTTTTTAATTAATCAAAAAATCTGCTTATTTGAGCATCCCTTTATCTTTAGATTATCTTCAAACCTGAAGGAATAAAAATATATTAGGATATACATTACAAAGGAAAGTACACTAATAGTACTTTGTCTTAAAAGATTTATAATATGGAAAAGAAACTACTAAACAGATAATCTCTATTATTTAAGGACTATAAAAGTTCATTTTATGAAATAATAAAGTAGAAAAATATTGAAATAGCCTTCGTTTCTTTAATAAAATGTTAGTTTATTAACATACTTAGGCTATGAACTGTTTGCATAGCTACAATCTTTTCAGATGTAGAAAGCATTTACTTGCACATCTTGTTTGTCAAGGAAATGGAATGTCATGTATACTAATGATAATTTGATGAATTTAATTGTTTCTAAGGTGCTATTTCAAGAAATTCACTAAGCAAAGAGGCTGCCATGTATAGCATTAAACAAATGAGATCTGTGAGTTATTGCACAAGTCTGTTGACTATGAGATAGATCTAGGGTTCCATTCAACCAGACTTATCTCCATTATTTTTTGCTTCTAAGGTAACAAGGCAGCCACATGATGTAGATAATCTCTGGAGATGAGTTTGGTGTTTTTGATTTACAACTATCTATTAGCAGGAAGTAGATTCCTATTCAGTAATTCATATACAGAAGGAAAAAATCTTTTAATATGCCCATTCATCTGGCATAATGTCAGAAGTTTCTTAGAGTCATTTTAATTGATTTCCTTTCTAGAATATCACCAGAGTAGCCTCCTTATTGGCTTATCCCTGGATACATGAAATATCTTTATTTGCTCTGATTCCTTCAAAAAATTAGAGGAAAAGAACTATTATAGACCCTACAATTGAAATGACATAATGATATATTGATCTGGTTCTTTTTATGAAACCAACTCAAAAATACTATCATGGCACTTAAAAAACTCACTCTGTTTGTTCTATTTTGACCTTTGAAATTTAATTTAAAAATCACATTATGTCTGCTTTTTGTTTTATAAGTCTTACAATGACCATCTGTCTCAAAAGAGTATAGTTATAACCTGACATATAACTGCCATTCCAAAAATATTGAGTTCTTAAGATAATACTTGGCTTATTTAGATATAAATATATTTAATTTGACAGTTTAAGAAACCAGTAAGACATATACATTGTGAAATGTTTAAAGAACAAAAAACAGTATATGATGGCCTGCGAAAATGAGTTCTTTAGGTTTAAGAATTTTTTTGGTAGGTAAGGAAATGAAAACATATAGCAGGTGAATGACCTGTCCAAAGTCATAGAGATAGTAAATGGGAGGACTGAAATTTGAACCCAGCTTCTCAACAATTTGTCAGTGTTCTTTCCCCTAGTCTCAGAGTCATTTATATGACTTGCTAATATCTCTGACAGCTTACCAGTAGAATCTGAAATATAGTTTAAATGTCGTGAAATACTACAGTAGCCTCTGATTTTTGTTGTATTAGTGGCCACTTGAAGATTCACTTAATCAGCAAGCCAGGATAAAACCAGTTTTAAGGGACAAGAAACTTAGTGTCACTTATGATATTGAATTTAATGGAAGTTTAAAAATGATAGTATTTCCTTTTTAAATGCCAGTATATTTAATGGAACATTTTATGTCACTTTCAAAGAACAGCAAACTTGAGTAGTTTATCTTAGTACTGCTATGTGATGTAGCTCCCTTTCATCCTGGTCCATGAAAAATAAAAGCTATTGCCAGTCTGGGTAATAAGATTCATTGCAATAGTCACTAGCAGCACTGCATTTTAGTATCTGTGAGATCAGGGGCTCACAATAAGATCTGAGTGTAATTGAAGGATATTTAGAACAAGGCATTTTTTTGTTTGCCTTTTGCCAGATTCGATATGGAATCGAGAAATAAACACTGTGTTTGAGGAAAACAGTAATTCATGAATAAACTTTTATATCTTTGAGAGATGTAAAAAATGTTACTGCCAGATAAGCACTGAAATGACATATGGGGCTACATTTAAAAATCATCTAATACTAGAAACGTAGAGGAGAATCCTATATGCTTGAATTGATCAAAGCTTTAGAGCAACTACTCATTGGTTACAAGTGAACTGATAATTCTGGTCTAATGTTGCCATGGTAACATTTCATGCTAGGTATAACGGAGAACATCTTAAACATACTGGCATTTGAACATTTTTTTTCTCTCTGCCATTTTAAATTGCTGAAGTGGTGGTGTATCCAGAGGAGAGGATGGCTTGATGAGAACGTAATAGAAAAACTAGCCATGCACATCTTGGATATTTTTTTGGTCTTAGCTAGTGGCATCTTGGGTTGGTTAGTTGGGTTTTCCTTCCAGCAGTTTTCTTAAGGAAGAAAAGCCTTTTTCTATTTCTGTATGGTATATTCCATTTCCAGTGAATATGTTTCCAGGATCAGTGCTTCTACCTCTAGAATTTAACATAACTCACAATACTGTTGGATGGTTTTCATAAGCAATGTGTTTTGGAAAAACTGGTTTTCAGCATGAGTGGTGAGTATATAATATCTGACATTCTTCAGTTATTTATTAAAATATATTTAGATATGAAGGGAAAAGCCTTTCCTTTCTGGGACGGGGGAACTCTAAGCAGTACTACATTAAATTAAAAAGTGTGTTTAGGCTTTTGTGTTAATTCACTTAGAGAAGCTAAATAAGTCTTATAAAAACTGGAAAATATGAAAATCCCACCATCAGGAGCCAATATTAATATGTAAGTTTCTCATTTTTCTTTCATTGGGATTTTAATGTGCCATTTTAAGGCTTTCATATAAATAATCTTATAAATCAATGAATAAAAGCCATGTAATTAGAGGAGATTTATTTTCATGCACCTGGCTCCTAAAAATAATCAGGTTATTTTCACTTGAATAATTTTGTGAATCCCAACATTTAAGATTTTCAGTTGCAATGACATTAAAAACAAATATACTAGCCAGGCTTGAGATAAAATCCATGTGAAGACTTTATTGGGTTATTTGACAGGATGGTATAGTTTAAAAAGATGCTCTATTTGGAGTCAGAGAACATAGCTTCAAATGTTAACTCTGCTACTTCCTATCTCTTTTATGTTGGGCAAGTCATTTCTGTTCTTTGGGTCTCTCTTTCCTCATTTTTAAGATGAAGGGACTGATAATAAGTGACCACTAAGACCCCTTCTCACTCTAAGCATGATCCTATGACTATTTCTAGTTTTGGTGAAAAGAGAAATTGAGATTCTGATAAAAATTGTTTCTCTTTTCTTATTTTGGAAATTTTCAGAACAATCTTTAGAGGGAAATGATAATCTACTAATTTTTAAGTGGGATAATTATTCTCCTATTTGGTCTTACAACCTAAGCTGCTTAAAAAGCTTTTTTGTAGAGTCTATTCCATAATAGAATAATAGAGCATTAAACAATATATTTAAAACAAATTTGCTATTTTAGAATGGGAATTCATATATATATGAGACTTTCCAAGGTATAGTGATTAGAGAGGTGTACTTGGAGTCAAGACCTAACACACACTGTCTCTCCAGTGCCATGGCAAATCTCTAAGAAGACAATATAAATTGCTTATTTAAGTCTTATTGATTCCCTATAAAGACTGTAATAGATCTTGGAAATAATAGTCACATACTTAACCTATAGAGGTAACCCTTTAATGGTTTTGGCATGGTGGGGGATAGTTTTGGCATAGTTTTATCTGAGGAAAAACTGTTACTCCTTTCCTATGATTTCTCTCAGATCCACATTCAAGAAAAATGAATATAATTCACATTTATCTTGTCAATTCTACTTCTCCATCTCCCCCATGAGAGTGGAAAAGGGATGGTTGATGAGAGATGGAGAAATAGAACTAACAAAATGATTATGGATTAGATATAGAAGGTGAAAAAGAAAAAAAGAACCTATTTGTCTAGGAGGATAAACATAGAGAATATTTAAAAACAGTTTCAAAATTAACTCACAAGTCTGACTGTATCATTCTTTTCTTCAAAAACTATTCTGTACTATCTGATATCGCTAAATTGCATCATGCTTTTATTGAAATAAAAGAGGGAGATGAAACTCACTTTTGAAAAAATTTTAAGACAAAATTTTGAAACATATTTTGAAACAAAGACACCATATTGGGAATTAGGTGGTAATCTGCCTTACCATTTGGATGCTAAACTATACCTTTACTGAGGGAAATGGTGATTTACATTCTATATACTATATCTAGCCAGACTTTATGTTTCCTGTTTGTTTATTGCCCTATTTGTTAATACTCTGAGCTTTTTTTTGAAAGATATCTTTGAAAGATGTTTTCCAAACAGTTACTTTTAAATATCTAAAACAATTAATCACAAATAACTACTGCTTGCTAATCACGTTATGGCAAGTCCCAGCAAAGCAAAAAAGAAAACACTTTAAACAAACTTCTTAAAATTGAATACCTTCAATTGGAAGCAAATGAAGAGCTTGCGTGTATTAAATAAACCCTTATATAAATAATAAGAAATTTGATAACAAATCAATGTTTATGTTTTAAAAGTGCTTGCTGTAAAGCCAAGTATTAGAATTGGACAGAAAAGTGTGTTTTCTCATGAAGGTCTCTCTATTGTGTTGAGCTTTCATGATCATGGATTCTTGCTGTTGTTTTCGATGATGCTTTGCCATTAATATTGATACTTGCAAACAAGATGATTTAAACCAATAGATGAGTAACTGCAACTGTTATCAGGATGAATATTGTTGAAATTAATGTATCCTTACTTGTAATAGTCACTTTATCTTGCGCTGGTATGAAACCTTCAACTCTATTTGTAGAAACAGAATTATTGATTTGTCAGTAGATTGCTATTGCCAAAGTGATTTACATAGAATAATACTCCAGAATATTTTTTAAAAAATTATCCTAGGCCCAATAGGAATTCTTGCTTCATATTAAGAAGTCTATAATTGTCTTCTATAAGAAGATTCTGAGCCGCATTCTTTTAACCCAATTATTATATAGTAGCCATAGTTATTATTAAGTGCTTATTCAAAAAACTAAGATATATATTTAGCAAAAAAAAAGTACATTTTATGTGTTTTCAGTGAGAGACTTCCTGTCCAAGGCCAAGGAAGAATTCTTGAGGAAATGGGAAAATCCTACCCAGGTAAACATCTTTAAAATTTTCTGCTATTTTAAAATCTTAAGGAAAGTAAAGGCTTCATTATTTCCTGAAATGACAAACCAATTTTAAAAGTTTTGTTAATACAGTAATGACTTATGACTTGTTTAAATGAAAAGATACTGAATATGGAGCTCGCAACGTTGAACAGATGTAGATGCTACTTATTTTATAAATTTTGATGAAAATTTAGTTTTGCCAGCTTTCTATTATGCCGTTCTGCTTCTTATAGTAGTCATAATGTAAATGTTTTATAATTGCTATTCTAGAATACCAGTAATGTTAAGTGTTGTCTAGAAGTACAGATATCATATCATTTAAAAATACATAATCATTATTAGAATCTGCCATCATACTAGTTGAATAAGGATTCCTTTATAAAAATAATATTATTGGTAAAAAAGATGAAAGATAAGTATTTTGTTTTACTATCCTCCTTACTTAGCATAATACCTTAGATAGTTTCAATATGGAAAAAATGTTTGCGGAATTTGAATTTTGAAAGATAATAAGTCTAACTTTTAAAATATTTTTTCTTTTGTAATTTTTTTATTCTTTGGGGAACTAAGGAAGAAGATGGAGATATTTTAGCTGTAAAATGAATTTTGAAAGATTTTTATAACATTGAGCTTTAAATATTTAATAAATCTTCCTACTAAAGAATTTTTAATTCTAAATAATCATAATAATTTTATTTAAAAAATAATGTCTCCCCAGGTTTGGGGGATATAACTTATTTAAAATGCAATCATATTAATACTGACACTATTTAAAGCATCATATAACAGAGAATAGGATAGGAGGTAGGGAATACCCCAAGAAAGGAAAAAAAAGATCTGGCAGAAATGAATATTTTGTAGTAAATGTTGGTTTTTAGAGGTGTAAAATGCTACATGAGCGAGAGAGGGAGGGAGGGAGGGAGAGGGAGAGGGAGAGGGAGAGAGAGAGAGAGAGAGAGAGAGAGAGAGAGAGAGAGAGGAGAGAGATAATATTTCTATTTTGGTAAGACAGCAATAAATACTTCAACTGTTCTTTGGTGGAAGATGGAGAAAGCAAAAATGAACCAGATTAAAGTTTAAAGGATATAGTCTTGAATTTCCTTATTAAGATAAAAATATTGGAAAATTAAATTTGAAATATAAATGAAAGGTTTTCTTTTTTTACCAAAAGAACCATCAAGTCAGTGGTGTGATTTGTTTTTTCCAGTTAAGAGAAGGCATTACAGAAAGAAACCTGCTGACTGACTGCTCAGTCAAGGCTTCACATCCCAGGGACTGCTAAACGTCCCCCTTTCAACTCTCAAACTCTGATTCTGTGAGGATGTTCTGGTGGGCTTACTGTAGTTCTCGGGTGTAGTATTCAGCTTTGTAGGTTCAGAAACTCAGTTTTTGTCAGTTCACCCGAGGGTAATCAACCTCTGGAGCATCAATTCAAGTTAATCTTCTTAACAAAATGTTGATTCATTAACTCAAAAGCAAACAATGGGGGAGAGATTTCTGACCGGCAAATTTGGGCCGGTTTTCTAGAGGGATCCACTCCTCTCCTGGTTGCTAAATTTCCCCATGGGTGCCATGGAAAGGGTGCTCAGGGGCACCTGGATTCATAAGTTGGTCCAATCTCTTACTACTATGGGACTCTGGGCAAGTTAATGAACTTCTCTTGGCCTCAGTTTCCTCATCTGTAAAATGAAGAGGTTGGCAAAGTTATCTCTGAGGTCCCTTCCAGCTCCAATTCTATGATCTTATGATGATCCTAAACAACAAATTACACAATTGAAAAATTGCTTGTTAAATAGAGAATCAAAGTGAAAGGAATGAGATTTTATTAAGGAACTTCTCTCCCTTAGAAATATTTCTTTTAAAAAATAGTAGAGGTTAGTCATATACAATTAGGGCATTCTCCACTGGACAGAGCTGGAGAAACAATGGCAAATTCTTACTTTCAAATTGTCTTCTTTCAAGCTTCCTTTTCAAGCAATTAAAATGTTTGTCCCTTTAATACCTTGTCATCCCAAAGATTCCAGTTTCAGGATTGTAGCTTATTCTCAGTTAGCATTTCATGGGATGCCTGTATTTTTAGGGAGGTGCCCTAAAATCCTTGAGATTTGGAAAACTCACTAGTTTCACCAATAATACTTTGAAAACATTTTCTAAAACAATTCTTTGAATTTGTAGCTTCTATAGATGGCTAATACTAGACAGTTTGTGTTAAATCTTGATGGTTTCCCTTTGGGGATGGGAGATCCTTTTTCTAACCTTGTCCCCAGGTTCTGTTAAGACTAATGGAGAATGATAAGTAGCAAGGGTTTTCCTTTTAGTCATCAATAGAGTTAGAACTTGGCAATTACAGCAACTGAGAGGGAGAGATCAGGACCCTGTCTTTGCTTCCATTGGATAATGACTATGAGGACAGTGATGATGGAGGCAGAAATACAGGAAAGATCGAGTACTGGAAAATTCTGCTGCTGTTCTCTAGCAAAAAGAAACCAGTTGGCTCTCCCACCTCATGTAGAAAAACAAGTACTATTGAGGGAATGGTTTTCATGGACATCCACAGCTGAACTGGCACAAGGGGAATACATACTTTGACTCTCTTATAATTTAGTTTTCCCATACTAAAAATAAGGAATGCTTTCATAAAGTCATAGCATTCTAGAGCTGTGGTTGGGGAGAGATCAAATATACTATCTTGTTTTAAAGATGAAGAAACTGACTCCAAGCCCGTGCTCTTTTATGCACCCTATTTTTTTTTCTGGAATCCTGTCAAACCATACACTTTGATGCTTTGGTGGATGCTTGACCCCATCAATTTGAGCACTCCCTCCAGGGGTGCATATAAGAACATGTCCACAACTTCTCATCCTGTGCAATCCTTGTTTATTTCCTTCCATAAATCCTCCATAGAGGAATGGAATGGGCTGCCTCAGGAGGTGGTGGGGGCTCCTTCCTTGGAGGTCTGCAAGCAGAGGCTGGACGAGCACTTGTCGGGTATGTCATAGTGGGGATCTCTTTCATGTATGGGTTGGACTAGATGGCCACTGAAGTCCCTTCCAGCCCTTCAATTCCGTGATTCTATGATTCTGTGAGTCTACATACCCTGCATTCTTTCTTTGGTTGATATTTAATGGATACCAGTGTAATTCTTGGGTTTTGGAGTTGTTATCCCTCATTCATGAACAGGTCACCATGCATACATGTCTTTGATGATATTTTTTGTGTTTTTTTGGCTTCATTCTCATTTAAGTGAATGTTAGTAATATGCCGCAGCCTTCTCAGCTCTTGTCATGTGTCTTTCCATTGCCCCTTTGGGTCATGTGCAATTTTCATTTATTTTTGTTTTCCTTTTCTAAGATCACAATCCTATACCCACATAGCATGACTAGGAGAAAGTTATTAAAGAGATCCTTTTGTCAGGGAGCAGTTTAAGTTCATTGAAGGTGTTACTCAGTTTCCCAAAGGTGATCCCAACTTTAATTCTATTTAATTCTGAGTCCAGCTCATTGTCCATCTGAGTTCCTCTCTAAGATCAAAGAATCGCAGAGCTGGAAGGGCCCTCAGAGATCATCAAGTGTAGCCCATATATGAACAAGAAATCCCTCTACAGCATTCTGGATAGTGGTCACTCAACCTTTGCTTAAAGACCTCTCAAGGCAGCCTGTGTCACTTTTGTATATTTCTACTTGCTGGAGTTTTTTTTCTTATCATAAGTCTTAATTTTGCTCTTTGCGATTTCCACCCACATTGCCCTTAGTTGTGTCCTCGGGGGCCAAACAGAAAAAGTCTTAGCTCCTTTTCTGTGTGACACCCCATCATTTGTAAATTCCACGTGCCTTTCATTTATTAGGCACTTACATGTTTGTTGAATTGATTTGGTAATCAATCCTACACCTTTACACATAGAATACTGCTGTGCTGGATGACTTTGAGAGAAAGAAAACCCTTGGAACTGGATCATTTGGACGTGTCATGCTTGTGAAACACAAGGCCACCGAACAGTACTATGCTATGAAAATCCTTGATAAGCAGAAGGTTGGTGCATTCTGTCCTGAGTTATCCGTAGTGTAAACTTGGGTTTTGAAAGCTAAGATTCTAAATGTGTCTTTATGTATCTACATATAAATATATTTATATAAATGCTGATTTCAAATTTCTTGATATTATTTAAATGAAAATTGTTGATAGTTTAAATATTTATGAAAAATGGCTCTTTTAATGAGTTCATTTAAATATGCTTTTTTCTTCTTTTTAATACAAAATTTTGAATTTAGCATGGATTGTCCAACTTTAGTATCATCACCACATTAAACTACCTTGGGATTTAGAAATGACCAATCTAAAATGTTTGAAAGATAGCTCATATTCTGAAATCAGTTCCCTCACACCTCCTGTGCTCAACTAATGGGAAAACCCCATAAATATAAGCACCATTTCTTATCCCACATTCAAAAGATGCAACTGAGGACAAAGGAGATCTTTTATCTATAAATTGCAATGCCCTAAAATGTGTGTATATAATCAAAGAGGTGTGAAATGAGGGCTTCTTGTTTTAAGAGTGTTTTTTCACCCCAATAGAACCCTCTTGCCCCAACAACCAATAGTTCTTCATCTCCCTAGGCAATCTAGGCCTTTTATTTTGGAACTTGAGGTTGTAAGAATAGAATTATTTAGTCACTGATCGAAACATTGCTTGAGCATCATCTTTATGGTGCCAAGGCATTTTAGATAAGATCTCTAGATGAGCTCTTGGTTCTGAGAACTCAGCAAGCCATAGCAGAGAGATAAGACTATATATTTTGGTACCGTTTAACCCAACCTCCAGTTTGATCAGAATGCAATTTCCTGCTCAATAGTACTGGTTTAAAAGCTACAAAGTTCTATTACAACTAGAAAGCTTTCAGGTTGCTTGTATATATGATTTTGTCTGTCAAAACAATCAATTTTTTAAATAATGTTCAGAAAAATGTGTCATTGTCAGTGATATATTAAACCATATAGCTTAGAATCAATCATAGATCTGTCTGTAAATATGTATATAATACTTTAATTTTCATTTGGCTCTGTGATTGCCTCATTGTGGGTACTCACTCTGATGGTACAGATTGGAAGCCATCCATGCCTTCTCATTTCTGTATAACTCTTGTCCATTTTCTCCAAAATTTCTAGCTACTAATGAAACTAATAAGCTTTGCTCTTGCTATATTACTGACCTATGTCCTTCTCTGATCTTCGACAAAACTATTATTTTTATCCAATCATTTGGTGCTTTCCCTACTTTGAGATATCTTGAGACTTAGTTTCTCAGATCCACAGAATTTGTCACCTCCAGAATAGACTCATTTTTGGTGTTTTCTGAGCTTTTTCTATGTCTTGTCAATCTATTTCCAGATACTAAACTTTCCATTCTAGTTCCAATTTTTTCAGTAGTTATAGTTTGTTGAACTTGACCAGTTTGGAGCAGTTTTTATTATATGAAATCTTCCCATTTTTATTCTTTCTCCAGTTTGATATTATTCTGAAATTTGTGACAAGCCAATTGTCATACTATACCAGACATCTGCTTCAGAAATGACTTCAGGAGCTATTTTTTAAAATTTTTTATTAGCATAGTATATTAGAGCTCCTAGTAAGGCATGGAGGGATTGTGATCTGTGTTACTGGAGGGAAGATCCTCAATGGACAAATCACAGATATTTTGAAGAACTGAATATACTCTGTTTAAAAGGCAGGGAAATGTGAAAAACATGTGAGAAAAAAAATTTCATTTAAAATGGTCAAAGTATTTAAATCTTTGGGGAGATAAAGTAGAGGTGAAATTTGGGTTGTATAGAAAATTCTAGTATGTATGGAGTACCTCTTTATTCAGTGTTGTTCTGTAAATGAATACTACCATCTTAACGGTAAGCAATCTATTCTCTGGCAGTTACTAGAAAAGAATAATAGAATGTAATATCTAAAAGATACATTATAGAGCATCTATAAATCCAACAGTCTTATATTTACAAATGAGAATTTAAGGCTAAAACTGTCAAGTGATCTGCCAATAGCAGAGTTGGGACAAAATCCAGGTTGCCAACTCTATATTCAAATCATTTTTTACTCTATAATACCACTTTAATCATTCAAGGAGCTATGATCTCATTGGTGGGAATATTCTCACCACTTATGAAGAATCACCTCTTCAGAAACTAGAAGACATAGGACAATTTTTGAGTTGCAATTTTTTTTTTCCTGGATGGGTTGGGGAAAGGGGTCCACAATTCTTATTTTATAAGTATGGGGAATTACTGGTGTGGAAACCCCTTCCATTGATGCAGATTGCAACTCACCTGAAGCCTATACTCAAAGAAAGTTGCTTGGGACACTAAGAGGTAAGTGATTTTCCCACGATACCCAGCTAGTATAGATTAGAAGTAGAATTTGAACTCTGATCTTTTGCAATAGATCAAAAGAATCCCTTGAAGTCAAGACCTTTGATACTGAGACAGTCGTTGCCAAAATTTACAAAGAACCTCAGGCTGCTCGTAATTATATGATTGGTTTGTCCAATTTGATGATTTTTTTTTTAGATCTGTGTGCTAGCATTATAGATTCTCAGAGTTGAAATGGAACTCAGTTCAACCCCTTACCCAAGGCCTTCATTTTGTCTTCAAATTCTTTAAAACTGGACATAAAGCCTCACTTAAAGACCTCAGTGGCAGGAAAGTCATTATTTGACAAGGAGGCTAATCCACTTTTTGGAAAGCTATAATTGTTAGAAACTTTTTCTTTACACAGAATTCAAATCTGGCTCTCTGTGACGTTAACACCTGCTTAGTCCTACTTCTGCCCTCTAGGGTCCATCAGGACGGCAGAATTCTCTTTACTTAAAACCATACTTCAATTGTTTGAACAATGTATCACAATATACTCACCTTATACTTCTCTTCCACAGACTAAATATTTCCATTGAATACTCATGGAGAGAAGCAAGGTTTTTCAGAGGCTTAGTATTATTAATTTATTTGTAAATTTGATGACCACTAAGGTCCCTTCCTAAACCTAAATCCTATGATCTGATGAGTGTTCAAAATGATGCTTAAGGACAGAAGAAGGAACCTTGAAGTAAAAATGATTATAACTAGTATTTTGAGAAAAGATAATGTTAGATGTAGGTCCTGAGAGGGGACTTTCTCAGCTCAGCTGATGAGGAATTTAATTTGATATCATCCTCAAAATCCTCATTTAGAAGCTAGTCTGTATCATATTATATAGAGTTAGAACAGAAAAATATAAAAGTAAGATTTATTTCATAGGAGATTCCAGATTTAATCTTAATTGTTAACCTAGATTTGGATGTATGTCTTGTCTGGCAAAAGTTCAAATTGATTGAGATGACTATTTGGTGATATTGCTACCTTTTCCTTTTGGAAATATTTATGGTAGTTCATAGTCTTAAGATCATTCAAAACATTTGAGTGGTTTCCTTTTAAATGTCATTGGATGTTGCGGGTTTTTTTAAATGTTGGTTTGTATTAGGCAAATACTAGAAAGCGGGGAATCTTAGAATCATTTTCCTAACTTCCATTAGAATTATTGAAGAAGTGTGCCTTACTTTATATAGTAGAAAGGCTTTTCTAAAATATTGCCAAAATGGAATTAAATTTCCAAAAAACTTGGGAGCTCAAGGCATAAAAATGAATTCCAATGGTGAATCTCTTTGTTAAACAGCTAGCAAGCTCCCCTTGAATTGATCTGTTTTGAAAATCTAGCCCTTTCTATACATTTGACTTTGGCATCTTAAGAGAGTGATAATACTCTCAGGAGGGGAATGATATGACAAATACCAGCCTGTATATGTCCAAAGGACAAAACTGTGTGTTTGTTTTTGGATTCAGTCTGTGATTTCATTCACATGGGAAACTCCTGATGAGGCACTTCCCTCTATCAATGTAGATCAGTACCTGTTCTGCCATTTTGAGAGTTATCCAGAGGCCCCAAGAAGTAATTGCTTTATCTTGAGCCACACAGTCCATAGATATCAAAATCAGAACTACAACCTAAGTCTCCCTGATTCCAAAATGAAGGCCCTCTATCCACTTGACTGAAGTTATGACGTACACCACTGTCATTTTGAATGACAGTGAATACACTGAAAATCCCCCTTTAAAAAAATGGCCAATTCAGTAATAGTCCAGATATATCTGCCTTAGTGATCCAAGACTGAAAGCTCTATAATGAAAAAACTCTTCTTTGGATGCCCCTCGCTTTGTTCAACAAACTCTGCCCATTAGACACTTAAGAATAAACAGGATTTCTGTAGTTTTCTTATCTAAACAATCAGGGTGGAACCTTGCTTTAGCTGTCTTTGGCAGACTTCCAATAATCCTCTGGAAGAAAAAAGAAACTGAGTGATTTTAAGTCCATTAACCCAGGGGAAAGCAAATCTTATGAATTTTGGCTTCTAGTCAATTGCTAGAAAAGATAGGGATGTAAAGGGTTCATTCATGGACAGTCTACAATGTGCAGGCCATTGTCATAATCGACATGGGGATTTAAAAAGAGATTGAAAAGATTATGAAAAGATTAGTTGGAGACATACAACACACACTCAAGTATTTTCATGTATATTTTGGGTCTCCACTAAAATCCTATTCTGATGGTACTTCATAGTGAAGAGTTGAACTTCGGTCCCTAAAGACAATGCTAAAAATCACAATTTTTTCCAGGCCTTACTAAGTTGGAAAGGTTTATTAAATAATCAGGATCTATCCTTTGAGGATCAGCCTACTGGGCTAATATCCAGCCTCAGTCCCTTACAGACTATATGGTCCCAGGGCAAATGGCAATTTCCTCTTCCCTTGTTGGCAATTCTAAAACATGCTGATCTACAATGATAAATAAACTGCATCCCTGGAAGGGTCCGGACACAGGACTAGACCCCCCCAAAGTAGTTCTGTACAGGTCCTCTGTTGAACATCGGTAAAGATTGTGAATGAACGTGATTTGCTGTGCCTCTTGTTTGGGTTCACTGTGTGAGGTACCTTTGCATTTTGGTTTGGTTTTTGCTTCCTGGGCAGAAAGAGAAGACTCTGGTAGAGAATACTTGCACTAGACAAGGCAAATGTGCTCCACAAACACAGCAGGAAAAAGTAAGTTAGTTCATTCAAATTTTATTTAAGAATTAAGCTAGAGTATGTTCTTATGAATGTGCCATTTGAGAAGCTTGGAATCCTTTACCTTGATATATTTGCTTAATAAATTTATATTTAACCTGAATTTTCCTGGCCAAGAAATGATGTCACTCAAAGTAGAATTCTAAAACACTAATAAGTTTTTTTTGTGTGTGAGTGTGTGTGTGCGTGTGCATGCCTATGTGTTTTTTGAAAGGGAGGGGGAGAGGGGAGGGAGAGAGGGAGGGATGGAGGCAGACAGAGAGAAGTTTTTCTGAAGGAGACTATTCCCAAGCATATGTGCTATTTGACTTAGCTGCTTCCAGCTTCCAAATTATGACAAATGAATGCACGTATATACATGATCTGATCATATCTTTGAAAGTTAAGAAATTCCCTAGCATGTGCCCACTAAATTGACTTTGGTGGTTTTGAAGGTTATTTGTTTCCTTATTCGGGGGGTGGGTTTTTTGTTGCTGGTTCCAGTTTTTTTGGTTTTTGCTTGGTTTTTTTTTTGTTTGTTTGTTTGTTTGTTTTATTTTTATTTCAGGGAATAGGGTCTGTTGCCGTGGAAAGGGTGCTGAATTTGGAGGCAGAGGACTTGAGTTCATATCCCAGTTCTGCTACCCATGTGACCATGGGCAAGTCACTTAAGTCACCTAAGAATATGTTTGAGAGCCATAGAAATATCCTAACCAGTTCAATTTAATTACACTGGGCCTCAGTTTTCTCATCTGTAAAATGAGGGGATTGGACTAGATGGGTGATCTTCAAGGTTCCTTCCAGCCCTAAACCTGTGATATGAATCTTAAGGAGGACTAGTAGAATAAACAAATATATCCAAAGCACTATGCTAAATGTTGGGAATTCCAAGGACAAAGTGAGATAGTCCATGTTTTTAGTTGTTTCAGTAGATAAAGACACAAAATTAAGGACATTTTTTGTTTGTTTGTTTGTTTTCCTGTCATAATGTGAATTGATTCAATTTTGGACCGACTCATCACAGAATATATTCGCTGTAGAGAATTGTTCCATGATATTATATTCACAGAGTAGGTGGTCAGTTCACCAAAAGGGTAAATTTATGACAAGGTTATAATTCCAATGTGCTTGATCCATATCTGATAAGTGGGATAAGTCAACTAGGAATATTGCACAGATATTAAAATAGAAATATACTAAAAATATAGTATATATATATATATATATATATATATATATATATACTAAAATATATCAAAATAGAAATATACTAATCAATTCTATTTAATTACCTGGGGATGGTTAGCAAGGAGAAGAAAAAATTTTGTGGGGAGGGGAGGGCATGCAGCTGGGAGTGGATGGATGGGTAGATGGAATGCATAACTGTTTCCAAGTAATTAAAGAAATGCTACAAGGAAAAATTTTTCGATTTCTCCTTCCTGGCTAGAAGACAGAACTAAAATTAATGGTTGGAAAATAGAGAACCGGAACTAGGCTTGATGTAAGAAAAACTTTCAAAGAATCAATTAGCTCAAAATGGGAATGGGTTTCCTTACCAATTTTCTTTTCTAATGCAAAAACTGTAGGGGATTGCTGGGGACAGACAGGTAGCAAGAAAATGCAGATTCAACTCCATTACAGGAGTTTATGTCTGAATGTGATACTTATCTTGGTTCCAAAACTGGTTTACCTCTATAGGAGGAGACTTGGAGCTAAAAGACCACAGTCTTTCAGAGTATGCCAACCCATGTCTTTGCCTAGTATTTATTTTGGCAAAACTGCTTCAAATCAGGACTCACTCCATCTAGTCTAGATTTGAATGTCAACAGTAGGGTTATCAATTCCCTGGACATTCAATCTCCCTTTCTTTTCTGTGATGGTTTCCATCTGGTTTCCCTTAAGTGGTCACTTCTTTAAGTTCCACTCTGCAAATTTATTTCCCTTGGTCTCTTTTTTGTCTTCTGTGAAATGAAGAGGTTGGATAAGAATCTAGTCACTGAACAGTCCCTAAGGCCTCTTCATGTTGTATTTATTACCTTGTAGCATTTTTTTTTATAGCTCTCTCTTTTGCTCTTATCACATTCGAGTATATTGTATTTATTTGTGCATAAATATTACCCTTCTTGGTGACTATAAGCTAGTTGGAGGCAAGGTCTATTGCTGCTTTGATCTTTATATTCTGAGGACTTAGTTTGGTGGCTTGCTAATAGCAGGTACAATTGTTTGTTGAATTGGTAGAGTCTTCATTTAGTACCCCACTGGTAAACTAGCCAGTAGGGTCAGAAAGTAAGGCTTATCATTGTGGCCTTTCTTTATCTTCCCTTCCCTTCAAAATTCCCATGGACTCTGGTTGTGTTTGCCATCTGCTCAGAGACTGGGGTTCAGGATGGTGGAAGGAGTCAGTACCCCCAGGAGGGCGAGTCTATGATGACACCTTTCTTTCAGATGTCCAGGACCCATATCTGATACGTGGAGTGTTCTGAGATTCTGCCCAATCTCCCTGGAATGTGTTTAAGAGTCACAGATATAACAAATGAAAGCATATTAATCCATTGAATTCAACAAACCAGGACCTGTTGTATAAAGAGCATTGTCTAAGTCCCTGGTGTGAATAGTCAATAGATAAAACTTGCCTTCTTTGAGATTTGCTATCATGTGGAGGTATGACTCAAACTTAGGTTACTATAATTCAGAATATTTCTTGATAAGTGCACTAGAAACTTGCTCAAAATACAATTCAGGAAAATTAAGGAGATACTATTTTCCAAGTCTATCAGAGATTAGAGTTAGAAGGAATGTTAAAGACCATCTAGTCCATATCTGAACCCAGAGTTTAGTATAGAAAATGCATAATAAATTCTGTTAAAATTTGGATTCATTAATAGAGCAAATAAAATCTTCCACTTCATGTGGAATCGATATGGTCAGTATGATAGAAAGAGTGAGGAGGAACATGAGTTGACCCTTGCTCTGACACTTACTGAATGTGTGACCTGTGCGCAAGTAATTCAAATTTGCAGAGCCTTAGTTTCCTCATGAGTGGATCAGATGAGAGAATTTATATAAAGGACTTTTTAACCTTTAAAAGTCCATATTAAATGCTAGCTCTCACTAAGTTCATAGTGATAGTATATGTCATTATTATGACAGATATGCTTATAATGACATATATACACTGGCTATGCCAATATGAACATAATAAATTTATCTTATGCACCATGTTCTCCTTGATAAGATTAGAAAATGGTTCAATTGGGAATTCCATTTTTTCCATTTGCTAGTATATCAATAAAATACCATAATACTATGGTTTCAAATGGAAGATTAATGTGATATTAGATATATAGCAAAATTCAAAGATTTGTTTGGATGAAAGTAGAACAGTTTGTTCTGTTCTCATCTTTAACTTTAGCTATCTTTGTTTTGTAGGATTGCGTTTTTAATTTCATTTTTCAAAAGAGAGACCTTTTCTTATCCTACCTTCCCACCTTAGAAATAAATCATTTAATTATTTGTAAAATGCTATATAATCATGGTAGGTATGAGTAGCTGTTTTTACAGACTTCAGAGAGAGGTCACACAGTAAGGTAGTGACAGACTTGTGGTTTCGCATGTTCTTTGGATTCCAAATTAATTGTGCCCTCGAAAGAATTGTACCATTCCCTTCTGCTAAGGAAATTTATCACTTAAAAAAAAAAGATTCAAGAAATGGTCCTCTATCCTCCACATTCTTCTGTAATAACTATAGGGATGAATGTAATTGTTTCAGATTTCTAGCAATATTATTGTCTTGTGAACAGTCAATCATTCCTCGCCAAGGCCCATAATGGTCTTTCTTTTGTGATTAGGACCTCAAACATGTTGCTGATAAAAAGATAGCACTATTTGTGACTCTTTAAAGGGACTATTAGAAAAACTTTTAAATTTTCATTTTATTTATTTTTTATTTTTAAAGACCTTTTTCTTTATTCCTAACCTAAATCCTCCTGAAGACAAATCTTAATTCTTTTGGATCAATAATATTACAAAGATGGCTTCTTTGTAATCTAACCATTCATACCACCGTTGTTAAATTGCTGCTTCAGCCTTCTCTTTTTGTGCCCATACAATTCCAATTCCTTTCATGTTTCCACATAGATTGGACAGATACTTTTTTCCCCACACCCTAATTACCTGCTTCTATATTATAACTAAGTGGAGTCCAGAAATGAGCACAATTTGGAAATTGCTTTTTATCTCTGTATGACAGATGCCTAAAAATTCTCCAGGCTAAATGTTTGAGAAATATCTCCAGAATCTGGAAATTTCAGAGTCATGTAACAGCTAATTTTTCTGTTGTTTCTTTGTCCTGGATCTAAAAAAAAATTTTTTTTAAATTTAAAGTCAAATTCAGGGCTCTTTAAATCTCTTATCAGGATGAAGCCTATCATGTCTGGCTCCATTTAATGGTTTTTTTTTGAAGGGACTTAGTAATAGAAAAAAATAAGATGAAGCAGTAAAAGGAATGGGAAGTGTATGCCATTTAAAATTCTAATTATTTTCTTGCATTTTCATTATAATGAAAAATTTCCTTATGATTTCTACATACTATATTCTTTATTCATACCAGTTCTATTTCTTCTCTAACAATACTAATACACATCTAATTTATGTTGAGGTTTTTTTCCCCCCCTGACTCCTTGGTTGACTAGAAGCCTTTGACCAATGTGGAGAATCATTTTCTAACAAATTTTGCATGTATCTGACAGTACCAACTTTCTGGTTTACTAATGTGCTTGCACACCCTTTGATTCTACTTAACAGACATTTATTAAGTTCCTGCTGTATGCAGGCTACTATGACAAAGATTGAAGAAATAACATTGTTTAAATAAAATATAGCCCTTACCTTCATGGAATTATAGTCTATCAAGGAGATAAAGATAAAAAATATAAAACAATAAAAATTACATATAAGCACATTATAGGAATATGAAATAAAGGGCTATGTGAGGTCCAAGGGGGAAAGCTATTACTGATAGGGTATAAGGCAAAGCTTCATAGAGAAGATAACATTTCAATTGGGTACTGAAAGACCCAATTAATAGTATAGGAAAGAAATGTAAGACAAATGAAGGTTCAAAACAACATAAATCAAAAAGCTTAGTTAAGGGGAGCAGAAAGTCATCTAGTCTACCTAGAATACAGCATGTATGGAGAAGAACAAAAGGAAGTTGGAAATAATAAGATGTATCTAGATTGTGGTAGAACTGGAAATGCCAGACAATAAAAGATTGTACTTTCCTCACTAAGTAGATGGCGTGACTTGACAAAATTTTTAAATAAGAAGATTCTGTCTATGGCATGTAGAGTTAAAGGCCAGGAGAGGAGGCATGAAGACCCACTAGAATGGAATTGCTAGATCTTGTTAATTGGATATGAGAGAGAAAGCAAAGAGGTAGTTAAAGAAAGTTACCAATATTATGAATACAGGAGTCAAGGAAATTGGTGACATTAATGATAGAAAAATAAGTGAAATCAAGGTTCAGGAAGAAAGATAGGTTGATCTGAGATGTTTGGTTTGAGTTGCCAGTAGGCCCTCTAGCTGTAGATAAATGTCAAGAAAGACATCAGGATGAAGATGGTAGTTTTAAGAATTCTTTCCCTAGAGGAGGTGGGTAAAGCCATGAGAGTGAATGAATGTGGCGGGGGGGGGGGGGGGGGGGGGGGGGGTGGTGGTGAAGAACCAAGATAGGACCTAGGAAAATAACTTAAAAATCCCATAAAAAAGATTAAATGGCTGAAGAACTAGTAAAGGAGGCTGAGATAGAGAATTTAGAGAGACTTAGGGAAAGGGAAAGAGGAAAGTATCTAACAGAAGGAAATGATAGTGTCTAAAACTGCAAAGACTAACCTCTTTACAGGATCAGAGCTGGGGTGGGAAGCCTTGTTGAAATACAGTAGCTGTTCCCATTCTGCTGTAAAAATGCAAGCCAAATTGCAAAGATTTAGGGAAGAGTGGAAATGAGGAAGCAGATGTATCAATGTGGACAGCTTTGAGTCATTAAGCAATGATGGAGAGAGTAGTTGGATGCAAAAAATAGAATGCTCAAAGGAAGGCTTTCCTTGGATCTGGGAGATCCTAGAATGTTTGTAGCCAATTAAGAGGAAGAGATTAAAGATGCCCAAGAGATAGAGGATGACTGCAGGAAAAAGGTCTTGGAGAAATGCCTAAGAGATGCAAGATGACTGCAGAATCAAGGTCTTGGAAAGAGACTAGAAGGAATAGGATTAAAGGCATAGGTAATAGAATTAGCCTCAGTTAAGGAGATCACTGTTTCAGTGGCAGAGGGAAAGAGGAACAAATAGGTGATGATTTTGACTTGTTTTAGGCATGAAGGTATTCCTGTTGAGACCTTTATAAAGGCAAGATGCCATTAAAAGAGCAATTTGCAAATCTCTATTTGATGAAAGAGATGGAGGTGGTGGAGGGGCTTTCTAATGACTCTTGCCTAAACCACTCCCCTTACTAGATCTTTCCATATCCACCACCACTAAGGGCTCTACCTCCCATCCACTGCCAGTCACACACTGGCAGACTGCCACCGAGCATAGATGGGGCTTGAGAGTGAACATAAGATTTGCCAAGTCATGTAGGAAAGAATCACAAACCTTGCTAAAGTCAAAATAAATTACTTCCTTCCTCGCTGTACCAAATCTATCAGGAGGAAGTTTAATTAATTCAGTAAGACCTAGTCTTCATAAAGACATGACATTTTTTAGACAATCCTCTCTTTTATTCTATATGGACAAATTTATCTTTTTTTTCCTTATTCTATGACTCTTCATGATATATATTAAATTGACAAATTGTTTAATTTCCACCTCACCATTTTTCATTTATTTAAAAATAGAAGTCATTTCAATTTTCAAATCACAACTGATCCTTTTTTTAATCTCCTGTGATCATTTGCTGTCTAATAATTTTGATTTAATTGGTGTTCTTGCTATGACGATAAAATTCGCAAGACTTCCATTAACCCAAGTTTAGCACTATGTGAAAAACCTTCCATTTAAAAGCAATTCTATTTCTGCTATTCTGCACATTTGTTCTGAAAATGTTTACATTGCACCTCCCCCAAAGGTTGTTAAACTGAAGCAGATTGAGCATACTTTGAATGAGAAAAGGATCCTGCAGGCTGTGAATTTTCCTTTCCTGGTCAAGCTGGAATATGCTTTCAAGGTAAATTTTGTTTAGATATGAAAAATAAAACAAAAAAGAGAATATCAAGTAAAAAAAATTGTACATAGTTAAAACCTCTTGTGCTTATAACCTCATAAAGTATTTGAAATCTTTCCAGGTTCTCTCTAGATAAATTGACATCTATACTTATTTGTGACATGCTATTATGAAGTTGGATATTTGAATTTATCAAAAGCCACAGTGACTTCTAATAAAACATATTTCTTTGATTCATACAGATGGACATATCTACCCACTTTTTTTTCTGCTTCCATTGTATCCCTTCTGGTGCTTCTTATTCAGTAACTTAATTTCTAGCTTCTTAATTTTTTAAGAATCAACTTAGTCCTTGAGTCTCCATTCACACGACTCTGGAAACTGCAGAGATAGTTTTTCTAATAAATATTGACATTTTTTTCTTGCATTATTATTGTGGCATTTCCATTATCTGGAATGAAACATGCTATCATCACAGTAAAAGTATGAGGTCTTATGTGTCCCTCTGCTATTTGGCCTCTTACAAAATGGTTTTCTTTATTTTCAGAAAAGCAAACAAAGGGGGGAAATGGTCCCTTTCTCTTATCTTGTACCAGAGGCAAAAAAAAAAATTCTTGAGTACCTGTTTTCAGGGAAATAAATGTATTTTGACTTAGTCTCCTCTCTTAGTCTTTACCATACAAATGTCCGCTCTCATATTTGGAGGCTGTATAGGACACTCTTAAGTCAACTAGGCCTATGGATATTGGAAGCTGAGGAAAATCAGGATAGATTTATGATAGTTCCAGAATACAGTGGAAGAGTGCCCTAACATCGGGAGTCTGGAGGACTCTGGTGAAGCACTCTATTCCCACATTATTAACCTGTCAAGTAGATTGTAAAAGTGTTCTTTCCTAATGGAAAACACTATAACTTAAAAATATTTTTCAAGAAACAACTTAGGTTGAGTATTTTTTTGAATATCACTTAAATTTTTTTCTCTAACTCACAGGATAATTCTAACCTGTACATGGTTATGGAATATGTACCTGGTGGTGAGATGTTTTCCCACCTCAGAAAGATTGGCAGATTCAGGTAATCCAGGTCTTTTTTTCTCTTTAAATTTTAAGGACTAGAGTTTATTTTGGCTGATATTTCACTCCTGCGTTTCAGAGAACCCTCAATACCCTAAATACATATTAATTAGATTAAATAAATTTGGGGTTATTTGTACAATGCAGTAGAAGTTTATGTAACAAGACATAATGTAGTAAAAGCATCCATTTATAAATTCAAATAAAATAATATAAAATGGCTATTTTCTGCCAGTGCTAGCAATGAGTGACCATAGTTTTGAAGAGACCTCACAAAAAGCAAATTTGGCTAAATTCCAGAGTACATGTTTACCATAAGAGAAACAATATAGCACTCTATGTCCTTCACAATTACTCCTTGGGCTCATTTTTATTCAACCTACTACAGGCAAGTATTCTTGAAATGCAACAAAAGGAAATCAGAGTGGACCAACTGGTATGCTTTTGATGACTTTAAAATGACTTAGCAACCTATGGCAAGTACATCAAAAGCACCCCTAAGGATGTTTTTCAGTGGCATAGGAGCTAGCAGACAACCACAATCATCACCTTTCAGCACAAATGAAACCCCACCATTCAGGAATTTTCATAAATATTAACTATGTTTATTGACATTAACTATGTATATTTATGGAATCCATCATGTTTTCATTCCTTACAGTGAGCCCCACGCCCGCTTCTATGCCTCCCAGATTGTTCTGACTTTTGAGTATCTTCATGCTCTTGACCTGGTCTACCGTGACCTGAAGCCCGAAAACCTTCTGATTGACAAATATGGATACATCCTGGTATGAATTAATCAAATTATAACAGAAACTGTTTTCATTCATTTAGAAGGCATTTATTAGAATTACTTTAATTGATACCCCTAATAGTAAAAGGATAATTCTATTTTTTCCACTTTTTAATAGGTCACTGACTTTGGATTCGCCAAAAGGGTGAAGGGCAGAACCTGGACCCTTTGTGGAACCCCTGAATACTTGGCTCCTGAGATCATCCTCAGCAAGGTACATTTTATTAGGAAATCTTGTATGGTCAACAACCTAATGCATACATCATCCTGAATTTTTCAAATCCAGGATAATTTTAAAATTAATTGACAAAAAGTATTTGCTATGATTTCTCTACTTCCAGCATACTAATTGAAATCTATAATTTCTGCATTAACTACTAAAAATTGCCTGTGTAGGGCTTCCCATTGCTTCCACAATTTTAGCTAACTGCTACCCTTGTTGTTAAGGAGATAGTATAAATAAATCCAAGGTTATAAAACTAGATGAATAATCCAGTGCTTATTATTTCTAGTAATGGGGAAATCATTGGAATAAGATATCACAAATACAGACATATTGACAGGTGTATATTAGTCATCAGTTCATCCCATCTATTTAAGTTAACAGTTAAGCTGCAGATATAGATATCCACTCATGTATGAGACTCTGTTAGGATATCATTCAACACAGTAAGAACCCACAATTCTGTATACATGCAGACTGACTAGAAGAATTCTAATACACTCAGCAGCTCATTGCAGCACCAACATCCAAAAATGATAGTTTCCACTTTTATCCCATTTCCCTCAATTCATGGTAGCTTAGTCTGTAGGGAGGATGAGAAGGGATTTGAATAATAGATTCATTCAATTATATCATACTTGATGACAGAACAAAAGAGCTGGAAAGAGCTCAGCTCATTGCTTCCCAACACAGTCAGTTATTCTATCATACAAAGGTAACTGTTGAGAAAGCATCATTGTACAAGATTGTTCATTATGGAGCACTCCTCAGACCAATCAAATCATGGTCTTACAGTGTGGGTCATATTTAGAATGAGCAAATAGCTTTATTATAAAAATTGTTTCATTTTGTCATTTTCTTTAATGGAATTCTATCTTGAAACAATCCATTATGAAGTAATTAAGAACTATGCTAATAAGCTTTAATGGGAATGTACATTGTTTTGTTATTTTATCTTGAATACTTATATTTGTTCATTAGTGCTTTAAAAACAAACTATTTTCTTATAAATTTTTATATTGATATAAATTAAATAAATTTTGCTCGCTAATGAACTTAATGGGTGAATTGAAGCCAGTAGAGCATATAAATATATATGTCAATGTGACATAATTACTTAAAGGATCTGTGATTTGGTTAGTGCAGGTACTACCTTCACTAAGGCAGATCACAACCTCTGTATAACTCAGTAGATGGTCTTCGAGAGATGCTGTGGCCCAAAAATTCATTAATGTTTCCCAACATGGTGATGACGCTTTCCCAAGTCAATAAGTTTAGTCCTTAAACAAGAGAGGTTTAAACAAGACCTAAATTTTCAATGCTTTGTGAGTTTAGAAGAATCTGCTAGAGCTTATGTCCCCCTGGCATAGCTTTTAGAACCCAAGACCCACTCTTAGTGGAGGCTTAGTGTGATAGGCACTTCAATTAAGTGCTTGCCATTCCCTGAAAGTGATTAGGCATCCCATTAAATGTTTGTTTTCCAAAAGTTTAGCTTGTGATTAAGTGACCTTGGCACACTAATCCTTCTAAGTTCCAGTAACTTAGTAGGCAATTTCTCACATTTTCCAGATGTCCCAGAGCTACCGTTTTATTTGAAGCTCCTGATTATGACATAGAAGTCCTGTCTCAATGTATGTTGGAGCTCAAAATCTTAGTAGCTTATATTGATATAGTGCTTTTTTTTTACACACAAAGCACTTTTGCCTGAACTGAGAGAATTGCAGAGTTGGATCTGAGGTCACATAATTCCAATGCTACCCAAGCATAAATTTTAACTACAACATCCCCAACAAGTGGTCATCCAGCCCCTGCTTGAAGACCTCCACTGACTGAGAACTCATTACCTACAAAAACAACCAATTCCATTTTTGGGTAGCTCTGATTATTAGGACATTTTTCCTTATATTAAATCAAAATCTGCCTCTCTGTAACTTCCATCCCTTGGTTCTAGTTCTGTCCTCCAGATCCAAGACGGGCAGGTCAGACCCCTAATGGTGGAGACTTGAGATTTTACAATAAAGTAATCATGCACCCTTTAACTCTTCTCTTCTCCAAGCTAAATCCCCAGTTCCTCCAACCAATCCTCATTTGGCATGCTTTGGAGTTCCTTTACCATCCTGAATGCCCTCTCTGGACCCATTCCAAGCTTGTCAATGCCATTCTTAAAATGCAGCAATTAGAACCTGACATGGTACTCCAACTAAAGCAGAGTGCAAAGAGGAAAAGTAGAGTGTACCCTCCTCACTCTGGATGCCATTAATGTATCCTGAGATTGCTTAAGTTTTTTTCAGTTTCCTCATCACACTTGATTCACAAGGAGTTTGCAGTCTACTAAACCCCCAAATGTTATTTTTTTTTCAAATGATCTTCTTTGTAGTTATGGCTATCCCATTCTATACTGGTGCAGGTGACTTTTTGAACCTTCTAAAAATTATCTCTGTTAAATTTCATCTTGATAACTTCATCCCAGTAGTTCAGCCCATTGAAATCTTTTTGGATCCTGATTCTGCTCTCCATTGCATTAAACTAACTCCAAGTCCCAGATTTATGTCCCATCCAAATTTGGTAAACCTTTCATTTGTACTTTTATCTGTGTCACTGAGCCAAAGCCAAAGAGATGACCCTGGGCCACCGATGGAGATATAAATCAGTTGGCCATGTGGGCAGCCCTAAATCTACCTCCTTATACATTGATCCTTAAAGAAATCATAAAATACTTTACCATCTTCCTTATTCAAATTCATATATACAGATCTCTTAATATCTGAGATACATAAATTCAGATTTGTCTAAGGCAAGTAAAGTATCTTCTGGTTTAATAACCTTTTCTGAAAATAAAAAGAAATTAGTTTGTTACAGTGGGCTCTCCCAAACCCATGATAGTTTAGATTGATTTCTTTATCTCTTTCTGAGGATGTACAAACTGTACTGTGTGCCTATTTTGTTAAAAAAGAAAAAGATGAATCCTTGAAGCTCTGGACTAATGAACTTAATTTTAATTATTAATGATATCCCCCATTTGGCCTGATAAAAGTCTAGGGGCCCAAATCCTACTTGCCAAAATTGGTTTTAATCATGATTCAGTAGCCACATGTACAAGTTCACTTGAATTCAATGAGGGTAGCATTAGCAATATGCTCTCTTACCCTCTCCTCTCTTATCTTACATCTCAATTGCTTGTTAAGATCTTTTGTTTTTCTCCTGGCCAGACTTAAAAATTATTACCCTTGATCAAAAAAAGGAGCAAAAATAGGCACTGAGTAGTTCTGCCTTCTTGTTCCTCCCCTTATATTTGCTTTGACTTTCTCTCATCTTCAATCCTGTAAAAAAAAAAAGGCCTACTTCCTTTAGCAAACCTTAGGTCAAATTAGGCTATAAACCATGAGATTACACCATTCTTCCTTTTCTAACTCTACTGTTAAGAGCTATGCCCATCTTCCATATCTTGGATTTGTCCTTTATAAACTGAGATTAGCATTGCACTACACACTTAGACACTTCCCCCTTTTCTTCCTTCAGGAAATTATAGTAATCATTAATTCTTTTAAAGAAGTAATTCTTTGTTATTAGGTACAAGGATTTCATTCCAGACAGCATCCAAGTTCTCCTCGATTAACTTCCCTTTTAGCAGCCCAGGCCAAAGAATCCTTGTTATTCTATTAAGGAATTATTCAAAACTTATTTGCTTTAAGTCTTGAGCTTGGTCTAGACTGGGCAAGACATTCCCCAATGCCATCTGAAATGACATTGTTTCTTCCTCCCAAGGGTTCTGTCATTTTCACTTCACGGGCCATTTCCTTCTTTTTAGGCAGAATCAGATACACAATGACTGTTCCCTTTGTCTTTCTCTTCCACTGCAAAATTACCAGTAAGGAAAGTCTAGAATTACTCAACTCTTTGTAGAGAAAGATCACCTTCAGGTGCTACCCAGTTTGAAATCTTTTCTTCAATTGAATTTGGGCAAGGAGTGGGAGGAAGAAATCAACATACAAATAAATAAAAGAAAATCTGAAAAACAAGAAAACTTAGCAAATGGTGGAGAAAAATAAGAGCAGGAGCAGGGAAGGTCCCCCACCCCCCTTTTCTCCCTGGGTTCTTTATATGTACTTGGTGAAGGGATCCTCATTCTTATATCTTACACCATGGTTCAGAAAAACAAATCATCTTTGCCCATTTCATCTTCTTAGTCACTTATTCACTTCCCAAAGTTCTTACTATCAAATGGTAGGAATCAAGGAAAGACCACCTGTGCTCCCAAGTCCACCACTTTCATCCTGAAGTCTTCATAATACTGGGAAATTCTTCCTAGGGTCTCCCTGGTGATCTTACTCATTCTTATATTGAATTATCAGAAGGCTGGTAGTTTAACAGATCTTGGGAAGGTCCTTTCAATACACCCTGAGAATGATAACAACCACAAAAGTAACATTTATAAAGGTCTGAAAAAACACTCTATATACATTCTCTTATTTACTTTTCATAACAATCATATGAGGTAGGAAGGGCAAATATTATTATCCCCATATCACAGATGAGGAAACTGAGTCTCAGTGAGGCTAACTGACTTATTCATGATCATATAATTAGTAAATGGTGGAGCTGGGACTCAAATTCAAGTCTTTTGACTCCAAATCCAGTGGGTTTTTTTCCCACTATACCATGCTGCCTTTTAAGAGGTCATTTGGTCCATCTCCCTGCCTGAAGAAGGGATAGCATATTTTTGAGATTGGCTGTATTATTAATATCCTTTGGTAAATATTTTACAAGTTTCTTTAATAGCCTGTTTCAATTTTTACCAGTCTTTAGTTTCCAAAGTTCTCTTCTTTATTTAACCTGAATTTGTTCCATTATAGTTTAAACCCATTTCCTTTCCTACCCTCGATAGCTGCTTAGTAACTGCTATGATACTCTTTCATGTGCTTGAAGATCATTATACAATCATTAACTCCCCTAGGCTCCATTTAATTTTAGGAAATGAAATAGTAATTGACCTTCAATACTGCTTTATCTCAGGGATACAACAAGGCCGTGGACTGGTGGGCTCTGGGAGTGCTGATCTATGAGATGACCGCTGGTTATCCTCCCTTCTTTGCTGACCAGCCCATTCAGATCTATGAAAAGATCATTTCCGGAAAGGTAAGCAGAGATTGCTGTTCCATTCCTTTCACTCATCCCTACTTGATATTGATAAATTTCCAAGTTATAATTTAAAAAGAAAGAATTCAAGTCAATAAAGAATTCAGCAAATTCCCAGATCCAGTTGATTGATTGACCAATCTAGTTATGCTCTACCAGTCACTTCATCACAATAATAATATGATGATGTGAAGGATTCAAATAAGGACAATGGGAACCTTTATATTGCAATATTGCATTTACAGACTACTGTTTATTTCAGGGGTAGATTGAAGGTCATCGCTGTGTGGCTTCATTTATACCACCTTTGGGGAAGAGATGTCTAGAGAGGGGAAAAATGTAGAGAAAAGGTATAGAATATGTATTTCAACATGTGGGTGTCTGTGTGTAGGTCCGATTCCCTTCCCACTTCAGCTCCGAACTCAAAGACCTCCTGAGGAACCTCCTCCAGGTCGACCTGACCAAGCGTTTCGGAAACCTGAAGAACGGTGTTGGCGACATCAAGCACCACCGCTGGTTTTCTGCCATTGACTGGATTGCTGTTTTTCAGAGAAAAGTAAGCCTGCTTCCCTCTTAGTTTCAATAATTGAAAATAAGTGATGGATGTTCAAGTTTCAGACAGTGGAACCCCAAGTAAATATCAAAATGCACCAGTTAGATTTCACATTGATTTTTAGAATTATCCATCAATGTAATGACCAGTAAACCAGAGATGATAATATTTAAATTATTTCCCTAATAAAATAGTAAGGAAAATTACTTATAAATGTTAAAACACTTTAAAATACATTCATATAGGTAGGACTAATAATCATTCTGTGTATCTCTTAAGACACACAGCCCAAATTATCTCTCTCCCTGAGAAAGGGAAAAGACACATTCCCTATGTTGACTATAATTTTGAAATAGTTCTCCTGACACTGGGCTTTCCCTTTAATCATTTTCTTATCCCCAAATGGTCTTTTTATAAGCACAGCTCTCTGTCTGGCATGTATGTGACATACTTCTTACCTTCTAAGATTTGGCATTTCCAATTGGATACCATTAATGTGGGCATGCAGCTACATTTTTATGGAGATATTATTGAAGCTAATAAACTCACCCAGCCAAAAATGAGAGAATGCCCATTTCCCATTCATCACATGGAAAAGCTCAAGTTCCCCTCCCCCACCACTTCTTTGGAAGATGGATTCTTGGATTTTTTTTGAATTAAAAAAATCACTATAATGTATAGAATCAAGACTATGATTTCTAATAAGTATAATAAAATTTTTATGTTTCCTAATTCAGACTACCCCAAATTATTGGAGATTTGTAAATACAAAATTAGAGACTGATAGTCTCTTTTTAGATATAATATAAAATGCAAAAAAGTTGTTCTCATGATATTATGATATTCTCATACGATATGGGAAGGTGGGAGGAAAAATTTTGGACTTCATTGAAGACATTTTTGCTAAACAAATTCTTAGTTTTAAATTCGTGACTGGGACAATAGAATGTAAACAAAAACAAGGGTGAGGGTACTACAAAAGAACAGAATGAAACAGAAAACCAAACCTCAAATCTAATAATAGTTTGTAAAAAGAAACTATTTTTTCTATACCAGTTGACAGTACAGTAGTTGTGATAATCAGTAATGTATTAATTACTGTGAGACAGGATACGATTAACATATCACTGTACTCTTTGTATTAAATGGAGGCGTTTATGAAAAGATTTCACTGGGCTGAATCATAATTATCTGCTCTTTTGCTTTTTAAATACCCATTGAAAAATAATTTGTATGCAGCAGAGTATTGTTTTCCAGCCAAAGAGTTTGGTTTTTTACAACCTTAAAGACAGCTTTTTTTTTCATATTTTTGAGATAGTCAGTAATTAATGAAGCCATTTAGCCTTGTGAGTATATTTCTTTGGGGGGAAAATTTAAGAAATCATCTAAATGTGAGCTGGTTCTGTGTTAGCTATGTCATTTATAAAAAGATTATGAACTATTCTATGTTTTGATAATTGAATTTCAGTATAATTGGTTTCCTCTATAATACATTTCATTTTATGCATTTAAAAATCATTATTCTGATAAAGGGTCCATGGGTATGACACACACAAAAAAAGTTAGGAATCCCAACTTTAGATAACGCATAAAGATGGTGATATGCCATAGAATAAAAAACAAGTTCTTTCCAATCTTAGGAATGGACAAACATCAAGCACCTATTCCATTTTTCTTCTCACTTTTTTCTTTTGCTTCTTCAATTTAGGTGGAGGCTCCATTCGTCCCCCGCTACCGAGGGGCTGGCGATACCAGCAACTTCGATGATTACGAAGAAGAGGACATCCGTGTTTCTCTTACCGAGAAATGCGCAAAGGAATTTGCTGATTTCTAAAGTGGGCCAAACTGGCCTCACACCTTTGCGCCCTATTATAAAAAAAGGCGAAGCTAAATGTCATCATATATCTACAGTTATCCTAGCTTGTTCCTTCATTCCACACGGCTAAATAATGTCATCATCATGCGTGCAATTATGAAAACCCAGATCACTTAGGCGCAGGGCCGGCCAAGGGTATTATTTTTCCTTTGCCCCCTTTTTGGTTTGTCCTTCTCTTTGGATTCTATTATTTTACTCCTTCCCTTTTCAAATCACAAAGTCCCGCCCCCTCCCCCCCCAATCAAGGACCGATTTTATTTTGATCAGTTTGATGTTCAGAAATGGAAGGTGGTTCAGCTAGTGGTATTTGGATGGAAGGGAGAAAGAAGTGTTTCTTATCTGAACCAGCTAGTCCCTTTTATTCCCAAGACTATGATTTCTATTAAACATATTAGTTTTTTCCCCTAATTCAAACTACCCCAAAATTTTGGAGATTTCTAAAGACAAAATTTCCCAATGTTTTATTTATGCAAAATTTATACCAAATTAACCTCAAAACAAAGCCAAAAAAAATCATCTTTCTGGAAATCAGAGAAAATTAGACAATAAACTGGCATATTCCCAAGACTATGATTTCTAATAAGTATAATAAAATCTTTACTTTTCCTAATTCAAACTACCCGAAATTATTGGAGATTTCTAAAGACAAAATTTCCTGTTATATAAATTTATACAAAAATAACCTAAAACAAAGGGGGGGAAAATCCTCTTTCTGGAAATTAGACTAAATTAGGCAATAAATGGCATATTCCCAAGAGTATGATTTCTAACAATTATAATAAAATTTTTATTTTTCCTAATTCAAACCACCCCAAATTATTGGAGATTTCTAAAGACAAAATTTCCCAATGTTATATAAATTTATGCAAAAATAACCTAAAACAAAACAAAACAAAGCTAAAAAAATCTTTCTGGAAATTAGGTTAAATTAGGCAATAAATTGGCATCAAGACAGGGGTGGCCGGTCCCTGCGCCTTGGTTTTCTGTGATCAGTACAATTCTTTCATCTTTCATCTGACTTCTGTTGTAATTCTTGCGTGCGTTGTTATATAAATCATAAGTAGCCTGTGCAATGGGAAGCATGTTATCTCATGCAGCAGGAAAATTTTCTCAATGGTCTGGACTGTAAACCAGTTTCACTCATATAGGTAATAGCATCGCCGTCTGTATTCAATAAAATTAATGGTTTCAGTATTGTACACAGCGCATGAGTATTTAAGTGATTATTGTAGAGGGTCATAAAAATAATCCCTCCCTTTAAACCTTTTCGCTTTTAAAAAGGAAAATTTGATACATGTAAAGGGCATCTGTGTGGTGAGAAATGCTTGGCCCTGCAAAGATTTAAAAAAAAATTAATTAATTAATTAATTAAGTGGCTTCGCTAAGGCAATTTATATTATGGATGCACTGCTAGCTGATTGCGGCTATTTATTTTTTGTTTTTAGTGGTTTTTGAATTAGAGCATTTTGCCATTTTTTTTTGTTCTGGTATACTATATTAGTAAGCTGAAGATGGAGTACTGCATCAAATTATTTTCAATTTATAACAAGGAAAGGAGAAACAAAGTCTAAAAAAACTGCCACAATTGAGTTTAATTTTAAAGGTGCGCTCTTTTTATTTTGAACAGAATCCTCTCTTAAGTTGTAATCAATTTTTAGTTTCCGGTGAGCCAGTAGTTACGATCACGTAACTGCAGCATTAATTAAGCTTTTGGGCGTAGTGATGTTTTGTACATTCTCACCAAATGACTTAACTAAGATCTTGCTGCCAAGTGCTGGCTTTGGGCGCTCTTGTTTCTTTTCAATATATTCCATGGCTCAGCACTTTTTTTTTACTTTCAAACATCCATTCTGGTACTCGTTTTTACACTTCCGGATCTCTCAGTGACCTATCTTCACACACAGCACACCTTCACAGTTAAAAAGACTGGGGCATAATTGCAGATCAATATCACAACTCAAACTCTACAGGATGATCGCGTTTTTATCAAAAAACAGATCTATATTGATATACCACAGCTATATCTATTCCAAGGTTTCATAGGTCACTGAAACGACTTCCTTTTAATCTGCCTAATACTCCTTTCTGACAAAAAAAAACAAAAAATCTTTGTACTCATTTTAAAATTATATTTGAAATGTACTCTTTCTCCAACTTTCAATATAACACCAGATCTTGGAGCCCCTTGGTAACAGCAATGTTGCTAAGAGGCAGACACTGATTTTTAGTATTGGTCTACCCACCTTTACCCATGTGCAAAAAAAGTTTATGATTATTTTTGCCGTATCAGATTTAAGTAAAGAAGATTTGTCATCCCATCAACAAATTTGAAAATTATTTGTAAGAAAAGGTTTAAATCTTTTGTATTTCATTTAGTTCCAGAACATGCTTTGTTGTACGCTAGCTGTATGCGATAAAATACATAGTAACTTTGATGTTGTTTAAAGTTTTAAATAAATGCTATCTATCTATCTATCAATCACAATTTGTCTCTTCTGATTTTATTTGTCTGATTGATTTTCTTTGCAGTACAAATGTGCTCGGTCCTTTAAAAGGGAAAGTTTCTGGCAAAAGTTTTTTTTGGGGGGGGTCAAATAGACACTGGGGACTCTGAGATCTCTCAAGGATCCCCCAATGCTGCTGTCTCTTGATTCAAGGGATTAGGGATTAGTCAGAGATGACAGGTCCATTCTTGTGCCTCTATGAACTTCTCTTTGAGAGAGGAGCACATGCAACTTCCTATGTAATTCTGACTCAAGGCAACTACTAATGGCTTTTGGAGGAACCTTTTTCTGACCTGCTATTCTCCCAGGATCTCTCTGAGGAAAAAAATGTCGGGGGGCAGTGGGGGGAGGGTGGAACAACAAAAATCCCTAAAGGGTCAGATGTCTTCCTTTTATATCTTTTTATAGGATAGTGTAAAGAGTTGGTTCCCCACTCCTGCCCCCCCCCCCAAACAGTCCTCAAAACAGAGGAAGTTGACCAGCTATGCCTTGGGAGTATTCACAATTAGTAAAATTTATCTTCCAGGAAGTCCCAAAGGCGTAGCTGGTCAAAGTCCCAAAGAATTCTTGATCAAGCTTCTTATCAGGCTTCTTAATCTAGTAATTCACTTATTTAATGCTCCCTATATTTGAAATAGAATGCAAGATAAATAGCAAGAAACCATAAGTAGCGCTGCTATATCACCTTTTACTCTAATCTGAATGATATGGTACATGTAACAGTGGAGACTTGTAGAAATCCATGTAGCCTTTTGTGCTTTATGTTGAAACTAGTCCCAGAGGACCTTAAAGTAGATTTAAACCAAGAAAACAATGGTTAACAGTGGCCCATTTCCATTTTTACAAAGATGCTTGCCGACAATTAGACTTTATCCCATTTATAAACTAAAGTTTCTGACTTTGAAATGAGATATTATTGATAAATTCTGAGACTGTTGATAGAGTTCTAATTCCAATATGGATAGGCAACTCACTGATACATTCTGACTAAATGTTAAATTGAAGACTGCTTGCTAGAGATTGGTCATAACTAATGCAGGGGAAAGAGGAAGAGAATTGTGAATGTAGAAATTGGGTGGAGGTATAAATTGAGTACCACTCACTCTTGAGATGTAAATTAACTACCATGGAAAAGATATAGAGAATTATGACTGTAACAGAAACAAAATTTGTAATCTTAAAGGCTGCTAATCTTGTCAGATTGGGCGGAGAACCCCATTCTTGGTGTAAATTGACTACCATTGGTTTAATGTAGAATTTGTATCCTGATCTCCTTAAGCTTTACCTTCTAACTAATTCTGGGTGCAGTAAGGGGAAGGGAGTTTACCTTTTGCCCTCTGGATGCAAGACATAAAAACCTGGGTTGGACTCTCATTCAGGGCTGCCAGTCTTCTCTGACTTGTTGGTCCATTTAAGCTCAGCTTGACTGTTCTTTATCTCTGTCTTTCTGTACCTACCATTTTCTTATGTGTTGTAATTTCTTCAATAATGATTCCTCATAGGCAGAACCAATCTCAAGTAGCCAGTAGCTACAATAACCTTGACCAATTATAAGTTAAAGTATTATTAGTAGTCAGGGAATAAATAATTTGGAATCAAAAGTACTGTCCCTGTAGGATAGATTTGTCCAAAGCTATGATAAATAATACATTAAAATATGGTTGAGGTTACATTAAATTAAAAAGGTTTTTTTTGCACAGACAAAACCACTGTAACCAAGATCAAAAGAAATGTAGAAAATTGTGAAACAACTTTTACAACTATTATTTCTGACAAAGGTCTCATTTCTGAAATATATAGAGAACTGAGTCATATTTATTTTAAAAAATTCATTCCCCAATTGACAATTTATGAATGAGGAAATCAAAGAAATTGATAGTTATATGAAAAATTGCTCTAAATCATTACTTATTAGAGAAATACAAATTAAAGTATCTCTGTGGTACCACCTCTCAGACTGGCCGATATGACCAGAAAGGACAGTGATCAATGTTGGAAGGGATGTGGGAAATCTAGGACACTAATGCATTGTTGATGGAGCTGTGAACTCATCCAACCTTTCTGGAGAGCAATTTGGAATTATGCCCAAAGGGCAATAAAAATTTGCATGCCCTCTGATCCAGCAATACCACTAACTGGGTCTATATCCTGAAGGCATCATGAAAAAGGATAAAAATATCACTTGTACAAAAATATTTGTAGCAGCCTTGTTTGTGGTGGCAAAGAACTGGAAATTGAGTGAATGTCCATCAACTGGGGAATAGTTGAACAAATTGTGGTATGTGTACATTATAATAATAATTGTTATATTGTTCTAATAGAACAGGAGGGATGGGAATTCAGAGAAGCCTGAAGGATTTGCATGAACTGATGCTGAGAGAAATGAGCAGAACCAGAAGAACATTGTACACCATAACAGCAACATGGGGGTGATGATCAATCTTAATGGATGTGCTCATTTCATAAGTGCAACAATCAGGGACAATTTTGGGGTATCTGCAATGTAGAATGCCATCTATATCCAGAGAAAGAATTGTGGAATTTGAACAAAGACCAAAGCCTATTAACTTTAATTTAAAAAAAAATATCTTATGTAATTTTGCTATCTCTTATATTCTATTTTATTTTCCCTTCCTTAAGGATATGATTTCTCCCTCAACACATTCAATTTAGATCAATGTATGGAATGGAAACACTGTAAAGACTAACAGATGACCTACTGTGGGGTTTGGGAGAGGGAAGCAAAATTAGGGGAAAATTGTAAAATTGTAAAATTTTAAAAATATGGTTGAGAATCCATGAAGTCCACTTCCACCAATTGGAAGTAAATTGTGAAACATTCAATCAGTCCTTGGATGATTAGAATAAGGATACCAACTACTTGATGAAGGTGAAATACATACAGACCAAGAAAGAGAGGAGTGATCCTCAGGACTTCAAGTTTGTAATGTCTTTCTAAATACTAGTGGATCATCTTACTTTATTAAGTTGCTCATATCCCCAATTACCCTCTCCATGAGCAACTCAAAAATGGCAAGGATTCAAGAAATATTTTAAGATATCCATTGAAATTGGTAGAATTCTACTGATCATCTTGTTTTCCTTTACTGTGGAATCTGATAACATCCAGTGTACATGTGCAACATTGAAATGTTAACTATCTAGCAAGGTAGTTTAAGGTATCTTGAACCCAAGTAGTACCCATTTTAGCTTTTTTTTTGTATTTCATAATCCATTTTTATCTGAATTTTCCCAGTCTTCTTCCATATCATGTCTATGACTGATGTCTATGGTCTGTGAGACAAAATGATGATGAAAAGTGACCATCAATTCTGTTGGGTGGTTTTTAAGAGGATAGTTTTCTAATAGCACTTCAAGAAGAATCTTTGAGTTGAATGATATGCATTGGTTCTTAAGCATATCTCACATCTTGTTCATGCAAGTCTCAGACTGGTTTTCCTCTTCAGATGATACTCTTTAGGGGTAATGTTGGAGATTCCCTGAAATTGTATCTCTCTAGATCCATCTATCATGTTGAGGGATTCATATAGGGTTGTGCAGAAGTAAGCTCAAAATAATTCCCATAAGTCAGATGTTAAATTTTCAATGTGAGCATTTATACCTCAGATATCAGCACATATTGAAAATTTGGATTTGGTTTTCTGTTTTATGAAAGTGATATGTTATATGATATATATGTGAAAGAGAATGTTAATATTATAGATTAAACTTTTAAAAGTGCCCTGCTATCCATCTCTTTCTTGTTATCCCTGGCCACATTACTATTATTATTAAAATTATTATTTTATTTATTAAATTATTAAATATTATTACATATTTACCAGCAAAACTCTGGACCCATAATTCTTTGATGGTCACCACTTGCTTCTACCTCCTTACTGGTTTCCTAATCAGTGATATAGATTGTCAGGGCATCTAAGTATGAACCTCTAAGTACTCTTTACAATAGTCTGCTTGTGTTTTGAATAGACTGGAATTTGTTCCAATAAATGTTGGCACTCCAGTTGTAAAGTCATGTTGTCCACATTCCTCTTACTGACACTCACAGTTTCCCTAGGGAATTTCAAGGCCACACTAAAATAACCAAAATATTCAATTTTTAAGGCATAAGTTGAATGTATTCTTTATGAAAATGACTGAAACACAGTTGTAATGTGTGGTCTTCTGTTCAATTCAGCTGAACATAAGCCAAAAATGAGAAGGATACAAAAAAGATTGGTAGGGGAGAAGTTAGGTTCTCCAGAATCTGGGGCAGTCATACCTTGACTCTCTATCAATTGTTTTGCCAGTCTACTGGACATCAGCTATAAAAATAATAGAACTGAAAGGCACCTTAAAGTTCATTGCATCCAAGGCTTTCATTTTACAGAGGAGGAAAGTGAGGTACACTATAAGTTGAGTAATTTGCCAAGAGCTACAAAGCAAATATCTGAGGTTGGATTTGAACCCAGGTATTCCTAATGCTGAGTCTACTGCTCTATTCACCAAGATGTTTCTTCCATGCCTCTTAATTTGGGTATTATTCTCAGGAGCACACCAAGTCTATAGGTTATTAATCCACAGCAAAACACACCGCTGCCTCTTGGGTTGTGGTTTCTTTGGTGCTATGCTAAAAAATGGGCTGTTTTGATTTCTGGAGTCCTACTCCTTTGTCCCCAAAGGGAGAATGAATCTGCCTACTGTAACATCTTTTATTAGTCTTGCCACAAGCTTCTGCAGTGCAATATAGTTGATCCAAAAGAATCTCTTATCTTGGTCTTAGAGATCAATAATTGAGGAGAGGTCTTAAAGCTAGTCAGTTCCCACTACCTACCTTTCTCTCTATTATTCTGGTTGCAAATGTCTTCAAGTATATGAACTCTAAGTAACTGAGAAAACATCTGTGTTCTTCACCCAAGGACAGGAGCCATTATATAGTTTTGTTACATATCAATACTTTGTCCATTTGTCTCATTCTGTGATATTCTGACAGCCCTTCTAAATGTAATACAAACTCAAAGACCTTCTCTCTCTGCACTTTTAAAGGATACTATAGAATTGATCAGAAGATTCTTAGACATTTTTAATTTTTAATTATTTTTAATTAGCAAGCATTTGCTTTCTCTCACTCTAAATACCCTCTCCAAATTGGAAAAAGAAAACAAACAAACAAAAAAAGCCCATATAGGATATATCCATAGTCAATTAGAACATAGAATAGATTGAATAGAGGTCTTAGAGTGAGGAGGATATGAATTTTAATCAGATACTCTTGAACTGGGTAACCCTGAAACAAGTCACTAAATATTTCTTTAGCTGTAAAAGTGAAATAACAATAGCACCTAACTTCCAGGGTTATAGTGAGAACCAAATGAGTTACTCTATGCAAAGCTTTACAAATATTAAAGGTTTATACAAATGCAAGTTAGTGGTAGTCAAACAAGACAAACTCCCCATTTGATCAGGTCCAAAAATTCTGTACCTTGGGTACATCCTTCCATGAGGGTGACCTCTGGACTTTTGGGCAGTCGTTGTATTTAGGAGAGTCCTTAAGTTTTTCAAAGTTCTTCATCTTTACACAGTCGTGGTTATTATATAAATTGTTCTCCTGACTCTTCTCACTTCTCTATGCACTTTCTGCTCCACACACTGTATTTTCAGGGGGGAGTATGAGGTCGAAAGTTCCCAGGGGGTTTTCCTATAGCCTTGCCTATTTCTCCACATCATTTCCTTGTTACTGCTTCATTGCTTCCATTACTTCCATGCCGTGCCCTAATTAGTCTTCAAAGCCTTCATTTGATGGATGAGGAGAATGGCCCCTTGCAAAGGACCCTATAGCTTTCCATAGTGATTCACTTGAGTAGTACTGGTAGACTGATCGTCCACATTCCACTGTCTGCTGCCTCTGGTCTGAATTGTTGTTGCTTTCTCTATTAGAATGCCCCTCACTTCATCTTCAGACACCTCTCTCACTAGGAAGGCCTCAAATTTCCTCACTTATTTCTGGTCAGCAGTAGAATGTGTTTGTGAGTTAAATAATTGCTCCCTTCGGTATTTGTTTCTTTTCAAGAGGATTTTCAAATGCCTCTTTTGTTGAAAGTTCATCTTTTTCCTCTGATAAGGCACAATTTTTCAGGATACATTTTACTAGTTCCTATGTAATCCTTTTAACAGACAACTCTTTGGAAATGCTAAAATGCATCTGCATTTGACAAAAACAGGGCCAATATTTTCTTATATCTATTTTCTTTTTTGCCAATACTTCATATTCCTTCCTCCTTCCAACCCCAAGTGTCCTCACCATGGGTCCACTACATTTGACATATCCCACCTTACGCTTTCAGGAATTTATCCTCCTAATTTTTTTAAGGACTCATTTCATTTTTTAAAATCTCTCATTTTATTTCTTCCAACTATAATTGGAGTCTACTTGTGTTTATTATGTAATTTCTCTCTTTTGAGTTTCTTTCTTAGGTTTTTCTTTGTTTCTTATATTTAGAGTTTTCTTCTGTTTTCTCATATTTCCAGCTTCATTTTCTGTAATAGGACTTCATGTCAATACTAAACTCTCCTCTTTTTTTATCTTTCTTGGAGAGGGAGTAGATGAATCAGCCTCATCCTATCCCTGTAGAATATTCTCATCACATCAACCACAATAACAGTAGGTAAGATTTGTAAAACCTATCAAAATAATACATAATCAAGTCTCAGAGAAGACACAGTCTTTCAAACATTTCATTGTCATGGAGTCTCTTCAATTATGTACCAGATACAGTGAACTTTCAACAGTGTCACTCCAGCAATTAAAAAAAAATTGAAAAACATTTTGACACATAAAAGTAAATTCTCAGTAGTTCTTTGGCACATAGTAGTAAGATGATTAAAATGAAATTATTAATAAATTCAAAAAGATTCAGTGAAAGGAAAAAATCTTTTTGACTATCAATCAGGAAAAAAATTTAATTCCATTGGCTACTCACATTGTTAGAATAAATAAGTTAGACTAGATTGAGAATAAGAAGGGATATGATTTGTGTCATCTTCAATTTGCAAATGGAGAAAGTGGCACTAAGAGGTTAAACAACTTGCTAAAACTCACAGTTCATAAGATGGAAAGGATGCAAGGCCTGATTCTCTGACTCAAAATCTAACTCTGCCTCTACCTAAATACACTGTCTCCTATATTCTCAATGAAACACAATATTCAACACAATTTTGTTTTTAATGCCAAAAATACTTTAAAAATTAATATTGTGGGGGAAGCTATGTGGCTCAGTGGATAGAGCACTGGCCCTGGAGTCAGGAGTCCCTGCGTTCAAATCCAGCCTCAGACACTTAATAATTACCTAGCTGTGTGGCCTTGGGCAAGCCACTTAACCCCGTTTGCCTTGCAAAAACCTAAAAAAAATTAATATTGTGGAATGAATCTAATAAAATATGGTGACCCAAAACTATACTCAGTTTGCTAGTAGTACTTGTTTGCATTCATCATCCATTCAAGGCCATTATTAACAAACCCACAATTTTCTCCAACTCTTTCTACTGTGTTCAACCACTCAGAATTAATCACATGATATTTTAGTAATGAAAAAGAATAATTGCCTAAAAGAGAATTCAAGGGAGATAAGACAGCCCAAAATCACCTTCACATCCATCCCTATCATAGAAAGGGAGAACTCCATAGATCAATGAAGGGAAATAAAAAACCATGGAAGAAGGGGGGAAAAAAAGGAAAAATCATTTTTTAAAAGATATTGAGAAACAAAGGACTTGATCTGAAAATATTGAATCTCCAGGTCTTTAAAAGTAATTCTTTTCAGAGATGGAGGCTCCATCACCATGTATAAATGTTGGTAATACACTGCTAGAAGAGGGCCTCATGATCATCCACTTTAGATACTTTTCTAATCTCCTCCCTGAAATTTTGATGAACTAATATGGGGAGCAGCAACAAACTGGCTCATTCTCATGACTTTTGATGTCATAAGTTCAATTCTTATGGCTGGGAGAAGATTCAGAATAAAATAGAACCTTGTGGTTGTTCACTGATTCTGTACTGATAGTGATCCAGGTTCTAGGAATCTAAAAGAAATATTGGGGTAGAAGGTCCATTTGGTACATTTTTCCCTATCTGCTATCTTTGGATTTGAAATTTTCCCCATTCCATCTTTTTTAACTATCTCCTCCATGCCATTTGGAAAGTTAACTTTACAATATTAATTTGCCTTTTCAACTTGTCTTTGAAGTTACTGAGCTATGATTCCCATGGTGAAAGTTTGGCATTACTCTTCTTTCAAATGCTTGGTACTTACTTAGCAAAAACAGATCCAAAGTTCTGAAGAACAATATATTTCTCCTTGGCTATGGACTGAAGGGAGCACAGAAACCTCAAGCCAGCTGCTACCCTTTTCTTGGTCCTTGCAGAGATAATCATAGAAAATTCAGTTACCTTTCAACTATCATCACAAAGTGCATGGATCATTTAAGCCTTTAGTTTATCCTTTGATTTTTACTTCATTTTCTGAGTCTCTTCCTCTTAAATATATTCATTGCTAGGAAATTCTGGAATAGTGAAGGTTTAAGAGAGATTCTAGACTGAGGTCCCCATTTTGTCACTTCTTTTTGAGGCAGAGAAATGACATAGTGGATAATCTCATGCCAGATCTAAAGTTAGGAAGAGCAGAATTCAAATCTAACTTCAGGCCTTTATTAGGTAGGTGAGCCAGGACCAGTCACTGCACCTCTCTCTTCCTCATCTCCCTCATATGCAAATTGGGATAATGATATCACCTCCCTCCCAAGGTCATTGTGAGTATTAATGAGATAAAATTTGTAATGTGCTTTGTAAATCCCAAAGCGTTAAATACTCTTATCATTGTTGCTCCATTGTTTAGTCTTCTTTTTTTATTTTGAATCATAGCACTTACATACCTTCCTCATGGTCTTGTCGGTTGAGATGTTTGCAAATCAAATAACTGCTCACCTCTGTGTGTGTGTGTGTGTGTGTGTGTGTGTGTGTGTGTGTGTGTGTGTGTGTAGGGGGGTAGGAATATTTAAAATGCTTCTTTTCAGTTAAAAGTTCATTTTCTTCCATTGAAGAATAGGTCTAAGTTTTCAGGATTTGTCCTTTGGGGTGGTTTCTTGAGTTCCTTTGCTTATCAAACTGTACAGCCCCGGAGTATGTTCCACGTATTCCTCCTGATCACCCAAACACAACAGTCAGCCTGTCTGGGTACCTTCCAAGCACTCTCTTGGGCTATCCAAACTCTCTGGAAGTTGACTAGATGAGAGATTCTTCAAGATTTTCTCTGATTGCCCAATCTCATAAAACACATAAAACTAAATTCCACTGCACCTGAACACAAATCTATTTTCCAGGAATACAATGGCAATGTGGGATATCTCCACCTTCAAGTTGAATCTCATTCTTAAGCCCTCTTTGAAGTTTGACTCATTCTTCCTCCTGCCTATCTAGACTCTTTTTCTGTTTTTCTCCCTATGAAATTCAAACATCACTTCCTCCAGGAAACCTTTGCTGGTAATTCTAAATGACCTTCCGTTTACTCTGCATTGATCTTGCATGATTTGTCATTTCCTCCATTAGAACATAAGCTCCTTGAGAGAGGAGGCTCAGACTTTTTTCTTGTATTCACAGTGCTTAACATGATGACTGGAATATAGTAAGGTAATAAATGCTTGCGTAATTAATTTATTGATGGATGCCCAGCATTGGAAATATATACTACAGTGAAAGGGGAAGTAGATGAAGAGGAGAGTGACTAGACAATGAAGAGAAGAGCTAAAGACCAAAAGATTGAGAGAGAAAGACAATTGGGAGGATAGTGTTGTTTGAAATAAAATAAAAAAAAATAGGGATGTTTAGAAGAAGGAGGTATTTTGGGGGAAAGATGGCGGGCTCTATTTTAACATTTAGAGTTCAAGATGTTTATAAGACATCCAGTCTGAAATCTGTTATATATACATATATATATATATATGTATATATATATATATATATATATATATATATATATATATATAGAGAGAGAGAGAGAGAGAGGGAGAGAGAGATGATCTTGAGTTCAGTAGTTCTGAACTACAGTGGGCTGATCTGATCAGGAATCCACATTAAGTCCAGCAGCAGTTTTCCTAAGGAGAAGTGATCTAGTCCCAGGAAGAAGCAAAGCAAGTCAACATTCCTATGCTGGTAAGTGTGATTCTAAATCTAGTAGGGTGAGCAACTATCCTTTCAATCATAAATAAAAAGAAAAAGGGAAGGAAGGGAAAAGAGGGGAAAGAAAAGGATAGGAAAAAGATATATATATATAAGTAGTTGGAGATATATTACTCGGGTTCAGATGTGGGAAACAGATAGTAAAATGGGTTGTGGGGAGCAAAGGGACTACAGCTAATGTCAACAAATAAGAGTAGAAAAAGAAAAGGTGAGGGCACAGGACAGTCTTGGAAAATGAGAGGAACAAAATGGCCCAATGGATAAGGGGAGAAAGAGAAGAGAAAACTGTCAAGAAAACCCAGAAAGAAGAGACACTCTCTAGGAAAAGAGGGTTGTCAACAGTAGCAAATACTTCAGAAAGCTCAAGAAGTTGTGAGAATCAAAAGGCAATTAAGAGATCATTGGTAACTCTGAGGAGAGCAATTTCAACTGAGTGATGACAATTGAAGCAAGATTGTAGAGGTGCTAAGAAGTAAGCTTTTCTTAGCAGATGTCACCCTTCGGGGAATGATTACCCACTAGAGAAAAGTGAGAGTTTAAGTCCTCTGCAGGTGTGTGGCTAGATGAGACAGAGGGAGGAAGATAAGTCCAAAGGAAAGATAGTATAACAAGAAATAACCTAATAAGGAAGAAAGCCCCCAATAGATCTAATATTCTCCAACTTAGGTTATAGAGTAGTCTTCATTGTACCATGCTGCCTCCTTGATAAATTAATATTCTTGCAAATGAAGTTCCTCTGAAAGAAAAAAGAGGTGAAAGAATGGTGACATAGAGTAGGTTGGGAATTGATCTAGAGATAAACTGTCAAGTACTTATGGAAAAACACTTTCTCAGGCAGATTACTGGGTCTGGATCTTAAGTGAAAGGCCATCTGGAAGGGAAAGGCCTCTCCAAGGAGCATATAAGAATTACTCTGTTTACTCCCCCTGGGAGAGCTTCAGATTTGGCTGAAAAATCTACCATTCAATCCTCCATCTTGTCTGGGTGTTATTGAACTTCCCAACAAGGGAAGGCAAGATGAGCAGTACTCATTATTTATCACTGTGAATCTATTTTTAAGTAGTGCAGTCATTGAATAACATATTGAGGGTCTGGCCATGCTTCTGGGTTGAAACAGATTCAAGTGGGGATAAGGGGACAAGTTAGAGGTTTTTAATGACTTTAGTATGGGGGCTGATTAGAAATAAGAACAAAGTCATGTGCTAAAAAGTTGGGTAGAGGCAAGACTAAAGTGTATGTCCTCAGAAAACCCAAGAATATGGAAAGCAGAGAAAACAAGAGGCAAAGCCCATGAATCAGTGATTAGGGCAGGGATTCTTAGATTTTTACTATATCATAGATCTCTTTTACAGTTTGGTGAAGCTTAAGGAGCTCTTCTCAGAATAATGTTTTAAAATGAATAAAGTATATAGGGTTACAATGAAAACCAACAATCTTAAAAAAAACCAACTGTCAATTTAAAAACCCACACATTTTTATGGACCCTAGGCTAAGGATTTCTACCGAGTATATCTGAGAGGAAAACAGAAATAGAGAATGAAATGAAAACCACATCTTTATATAGGGATGTTAAAAATTAATGTCATGAAATTAAGAGAATGGTTGAACAGAAGAACAGAGAGCATTTGATATCACACTGTTCTCTAAGAAAAGTAAGAGTCAAAGGAGGAGAAAAAAATAACAATAAAATTAATCTCAAGGGAATTTTGCTTTGGAACAGGGTAAATTGATGGGAGGAAACCAGAATCAGATTGTTGCAGTGGTTTCTCAACTTTATATAGTTAGTCAGACAATAAACATAACTATGTGGAAGCACTGTGCCAAGCACTGAAGATACAAAGAAAGTCAAAAGATAGTCCCTGCCCACAAGGGAGATAGGCATTTCAGAGAGGGAAAGAGGATATATGTGTCTGTGTATGTATGTGCGCATATATATATATATAATATATATATATGCATACATATATATTAGAGATATGACAAGGGTTGAATTAAAAAAAACTGGCACCTGATTGGATATGAAGCAGAAGGATACAGTAAGGAGTCTATAAAGACACCTAGATTTTAAGCCTGAATAACTAGCAGGAGAGAGGTACCATACACAATAATAAGGAAGCTAGAAAGAATGAATGCTGTGAGGGAAATAAAATAAATTCAGGTTTGAGTTTAAGATGTATTTAGGACAGTCATTTTGAGACAACAAATAGATCACTGAAAATGCAAGACTTATAGGATCTAAGCATGTTACTTTGTTTACAGGATTGTGGTCTTACAAATACGAAGCATCGAATATTTGCTGAATTAAATTGAATTTAAATACTCAAATGCAAAGATTTACATAAATCAGTTGTCAAATGTTACTTTGTGCTCACTGAATAAATATGTTCATAGACTTTGGTATACTTATCCAGATTCTAAGCCCCCCCCTTTTTTTAGGTTTTTGCAAGGCAATGGGGGTTAAGTGGCTTTCCCAAGGCCACACAGCTAGGTAATTATTAAGTGTCTGAGGCTGGATTTGAACTCAGGTCCTCCTGACTCCAGGGATGGTGCTCTATCCCATGGGCCACCTAGTCTCCTCTCCAAGCTACTTTTGATAAAAGTAGAAAATAACAGGGACAGCTAGGTGGTGCAGTGGATAGAGCACTGGCCCTGGAGTCAGGAGGACCTGAGTTCAAATTCTACCTTAGGAATTTAATAATTGCCTAGCTGTGTGACCTTAGGCAAGTCACTTAACCCCATTGCCTTAAATAAATTTAAAAAAAGAAAAGAAAACTAACAGAGATTTCCAATGAAGAAGGGGAAGTCTTTAAGAAAGTAACATTTTTCATACATATAAGGATACTATTATTATTGGATTCAAAATAACTTTACTTCTAATTTTTTATTCCCAGTATAAGGTAGACTATCATTATCTGATTTATCTCATGTAGAAGAATAATGAAACACATTATTGGCAATAAAATTTGTTCTAATTATAGTAGATACAGTATCTAGCAGATAGAGCATATGTAGCATTTTTAAAAGGACTTTATGCACTTTTGTGTAAAGTGAAATGAGAAAAGTTCTAATCTTGGAGTCAGAAAATCTGAGCTTAAGTTCTAGCTCTAGCTCTTCCTAGTTTTATGACTCATAAATTAATCATTCACCCTTGCTGCATCTCAATGCAAAAGGAAGGTGATAATATTTATGTTAGTTAATTCACAATATTGTTGGGAGAGAAGTTTTTGGTAACCATAAAATACTACATAAATGTGAGCTTCTCTTGGTATATAACTGAGATTCTGAATATTGCAGAAAAAAATCTGTATATGAATATTTTAAGGCAAACATATGTACATATATGCCCCAATTAACTTTATGAGAGACTTAAAAGTTTATTGGACAGGAAACTAGTCTTAGAGTCATGACGATATGGATTCAAGTTTTGTCTCTGATATCTTTTTACTATATGACCATGGGCAAGATTCTGTAGAATTTAAAAAGTTTGAGAGACGTAGTTTTGGGGTAATTTAATCATTTTCTATATATGGCTAAAATATTTTTTAATAAAGCAAGAAGTCAGTGGCACTCTCAAATGCTAAAGACATTTCTGATGATTGGGTTCATGATTTGGAAGAGTAGTTGTACCTAAAGGTGACAATCAACTTTGATTGGTTAATAATTACAAGAGAATGAACATTATAATGAGATACTACAGTGAAGGTCTTGATGTATGTAAGTAGAATCACCCAAGTGTTAGAAAGAGACATCAATTGTCATATCACTTTTCTGACAAAAATGGAGAATGCACATTTTCTCAGACATGTAAAAGTAAACACAATGAGCAGGAATCTTTTCATTAGCTCAAATTTAGAATTTCTTATACTGTCTGATTAGATCTTGGCTTGGGTAAATCTTTGAAAAGAATTTCCCACACTGGTTGATTTCTAGATAAGGAAGTAGAGGAGGAGGAAAATCTTGGTTCTGATTCAAAAATTAATTAATACAAGAGAAAAATCACATTTCTCCCAGTGCCCCAGAATATTTTGTTAGCCTGTAAGTTACTGTACAAAAGTTCCAATGTTTTGTAATACTGTAAGTTATTTGGCATTCTAGATCTATGGAGAAAATTTCTAAACTTGTAAAATTACAAGAGTAACCCCATATGCACATATATACATCCATGCATTCACACATATGTATACATGTTTAGGGGAATTATATAATAGTAATAATAATTGCATTTATATAGTTCATAATTTTCATATTAAGTAGAAATTTATCATTTCAGCAACTCTGTAAGGTATGTACTATAATAGTCATTCATTTTTTGCAGGTGAGAAAAATGAGACTGAGAAAAATTAATTGACTAATGCATGGTTATACAACCTGTTGCCATGGATAAAGGCATAAATATCACATTTTTCAGATTTTCAAATGACACAAAACTGAGAGGGATAGCTAAAATATGGGAGGATAAACTAAGCTTCAATTGAACAGGGATAAATTGAAAGTCTTAGACTTGAGTTCTAAAATCATTTTAACAAGTACAATATAAGAGTGGAGAGCATGTTAAGATCAATACCTTCTTTTCCTGATTGGTACCATTTCAGGATAGATGTCAGCCATTTTTCACATAAATCATGCCTAGGCTCTCATTATTCCTCATGCCTGCAACATTGTGTCTGACCAATTAACCTCTCTCTCTTCCAGTTCCCTCCTTATGTACTTCCTCCTTGGGAATGGGGTCTGTCTTGTTCACTTATAAAACTTAGCACAGTGTGTGTGTGGCACATAAGCATCAATCAAACAGCATTTATTTTTTTTAAAAAATATAAAAGTATTTTATTTGTTTTCCAATTACATACAATGTTAGTTTCTACCAATCATTTTTTGCAAGGTTTTGACTTTTTCAGATTTTTTTCTCCATTTCTGCCTCCCTTCCCTCCCCCCTCCCCCCAAAAGGAGGAACTCTGATATAGTCTTTACATTTGCTTCCATGATATGCATAGATCCAAGTTGAATGTGGAAGAAGAAAAGGAAGAAGTAAACATTAGAGATAGCAAAAGTATGTAATACATATGACAACTTTTAAAAATTGAAGATAATAATCTTTGGTCTTCATTCAAATTCCACAATTCTTTCTTTGGATATAGATGGTATTCTCCATCACAGATCCCCTAAAACTGTCAAATAGCATTTATTAAATGTTTCTATGTTCCAGAAACTATACTAAGAACTGGAAATAAAAAAAGGCAATAGAGACTCTCTGATATTAAGGAGTTCACAGTTTTATAGGGGAAACCACATGCAAGCAACTATGTACAAAGAAGATACATACAGAATAAATTGGGGGTAGACTCATTAAGATTAAGAAGGACTGGAAGAGACTCCTTGCAGAAGGCAGGGTATTTGTTGAGTTGAACAAAGCTAGAGATGAGAAGGGAGAGAATTCCAGGTATGAGAGACAGCAAGTAAAAATGCCCCAAGTCAAAAGATACAGTGTCTTATGTGAAGAACAAACAGAAGACTAAAATCACTGGGTCACTGTGTATGTGAGATTGAGTGTGATGTAAAAAGGCTGGAGAAGTAGGAATGGGTCAGGTTATTTTCAGTGCCAAACAGATTTGTTTTATATTTGATCTCTGGGTAATAGGTAACCACTGGATTAAAAAAGATAAGTTTATGTCCCAATTCTAAAGAAGGGCAATGCCAAAGAATGTTCAAATTATTAAAGTTGCACTCATTTCACATGCCAACAAGTTATACTTAAGATTCTGCAATATGTGAACTAAAAATGACCCAGAAGAGCAGATTGATTTTTACAAAGGTAGAGGAACTAGAGACCAAATTGCCAGCATGTGCAGGATCTATGGATTATGGAGAAAGGAAGGGAAAACATCTAATTCTGCTTCTTTGACTTCACTAAAGCATTTAACTGTTTGGATCACAACCAAATGTGGCAAGTCCTCAGAGATCAGAGTATCAGATCATCTTACTTATCTCCCGAGGAAACCATATTCAGGAAAAGAAGCAACAGTTAAAACTGAATATGGAACAAGTGATTATTTCAGGATTGATTAAGGATTATGTTAAGGCTACCTAATGTCACCATATTTATTTAACTTTTATGCAGAGTATACTGTGGAATGCTAGATTAGATTAATTAAAAACCAGAATAAAGGTTGCTGGGAGAAATATCAACAATTTCAGATGTGCAGATGATGCAACTCTGATGGCAAAAAGTGAAGAAGAATTCAGAAATCTCTTGATGAGGGTGAAAAAGGAGACTGTAAAAACTTGTTTGAAGCTAAACAAAAAATTTAAAAAGAACCTAAGATCATAGTAATTGGTCCTATCACTTCCTGGCAAATAAAAGGAAAAGAAATGGAAACAGTGTCAGATTTTATATTCATGAACTCAAAGATAATGCAGACAGTAATCGCTACCTTGGAAGAAACACTGGCATATCTAGACAACATATTAGAAAGCAAAGACATCACCTAATCAACAAAGGTCTATATAGTTAAAGCTATGTTGATGGGGTTTTTTCTAGTTGCAATCTATGACTGAGAACTGGATTATAAGGAACGATAGGCACTGAAGAACTGAAGCTTTCTAATTGTGGTATTGGAGAAAAATTTTGAAAATTCCTTGAATAGCAAGATCAGATCAGTTATATTTAAAGAAATTAATTCAAACTATTCCTTGGAAGGTCAAATACTGAAGCTGAAGCTTAAGCATTTTGGTCTCATAATGAGAAGATGGGACTCATTGAAAAAGACCTTGATGCTGTGAAAGACTGAAGGCAAATGGTGAAGGGAAAGGCAGTGGAAAAGATGGAGAGATAGTGTCATAGAAGCAATGAGCATAAACTTGGACAGACTTCAGGAGATAGTAGAGGATAGAAGGGTCTGGTGTCATGGACCATGGGTTACAAAGAGTCAGACATGCCTGAATGACTGAACAACAACAAAGGGTTTGTCAAATAAAGAGATGAGATGGTCAGACCTATCCTAAAGATCAGTTGTGGGGTGGATTGGAGTGGGGAGAAACCTGAGGCAGACAGATCAGTCAGCAAACTTTTGTAATAGTTCAAGTGTGAAATGATAAGGATCTGCTCCAGGGGGATGGAAGCTTCAGAGGAGAGAAGGGGACATACTTGTCCTTTAGTATCAAAGAGGATCACATTGACCAACCAAGGGATTGGTGGCATGAATTGCACAATCATGTTTATTATAGTAAGGGGAATGCTGTATAAGGCATCCTCACTTGCTTTACCAGAATTGTTCCTGATTGATGGGAAACAGGACGATTGGAGATGATCTGACTGCTTCGGAAATCTCTTGACCTTAAATTGGTTTCACTTCCTCAAGTATCAGTGAAGCATCATGGTGCATCATCAACTCTGGGCAAGCACTAGCATGTGACATCTGGCAACAGAATGTCACAACACCAAAAAATGCTAACTTGTCTCTCAGTAGGCTAATCATCAGTATGACCTTCCACCTTTGAACATCAGTAGCATCTGGCAACAGAATGTGCCAGCCTGGTCCACCCTAACCTGTCTCTTGAAAAACTAATCATCAGTTTGGGTCTTTCCTTTAGGACTTTCCTTGGTTTCTCTCCCTCCCATATCAACAAGGCACCATGGAGCACCACCATAAGAGTTATTATGAGGGTAGAAACTATAGGACTTGACAAGTGATTGAACACAGGGCAGAGTGAGGGTAAACAGTTGAAGATGACACCTAGATCTGCAATCTGGGTGAATGGGAGGCTGGTAAATTTTTTAAAAATAATCTAATAAATCTATTTTCATCTCCCTCTCCTCCTTCTTCCCTGTCTCTTTACCTTTTCTCTACCCCCTTCTGGAGAAGGGAAGAGTTAGAGAAAACATTATAACTTTGTATAAGTATTTGAAGGACTATTATGAAAATGGACTAGATCTCTTCTGCTTGGCTCCAGGGGGGAAAACCACTAGTTATAAATAGGATTCACAAAGAAACAAATTTAGACTTGATGTCAGGAAAAACTTCCTGTCTAGTCCAATTCTAAAATTCAGTTGTCTCTATTCAGAACTTGCTTTTACCACCTGTGGATTCTTGGACAAGAACTTTTCTGAGCCATCTCAGCTTTAAAATGAAGGAGTTGAGCTAGATAAAGTCTGAATTGTTTTCCAGTTGTTAATCTAAATACACTAAATCCACATAAAGTTCATGACATCACATTAAGATTTGGAATTGAACTCTTGAGTTTTCTATGGTGATTTGGAACTTTACTTGAGAAAAGGAGAATTCCAAGGATTTTCCAAAGGAACCAAAGGAGCAAAATGTCATCCATGAAAGATATTGTTCTCTCCAGATCACAGGAAGGATGGTGGTCTCTCCTGACACCAGCATCAACACTTTTCACTATATTGGTATAGTGTCTGTTGGAGAAAAGCTTTTTTTAGCCTTTTAGAAACAAGAAGTTTATTTAAGCAGAAGCATTTTGTCAAATGCCCCATAGTAACAATTTTTAAAATGTGTTTTCTTTTCATTCTTTACCAACCTTCTGAAGGCTTATGTTAGACTAGCATTATTCTGTGTGACTGGTTATACTGTCATTTCTAAACAGAATCCAGGCCAACTTCACTTTTCCTAGGTGGCAGAAAACTATTGTGAAAATAAAAGACTCCCCCCCCGCTTTAATATAGGAGCTACCTGTCTAATGCCAGTGAAACTGTCTGTTTTATGGAAGCATAACAGTGTGCTGTGAAGAGTAGGAGAAGTAAGTTCAAGTTATTTAATTAATTTGTGCCAGACACTAGGGATACCTAGTACAAATGCAAAAGATAGCTTCTATCCTCAAGAAATTCACAGTTTAATGTGGAAGACAACACATAAAAAGAAGTTAAAAGCGGCTGGCTGGTATGATGGTATCATGAAACCCTGATTGATGAAAAATATGATGAGATGACTGTCCTGAGCATCCTCCTTAAATAGAGGATTTAGGTAGAACTTTCCTATTTCCACCCTTCATCCTCTCCAGTCAGAGTGGAGAGAGACCCTAGTAACAGGGAGTATTGAAGAAGGGTGATTTTCATATCTCTCATCTCTCTCTCTCTCTCTCTCTCTCTCTCTCTCTCTCTCTCTCTCTCTATATATATATATATATATATATATATATAGAGAGAGAGAGAGAGAGAGAGAGAGAGATGTTTAGATTCATGCACATACACATACATATATGTATATATATACATATATGTATGTACACATGTATATATGTGTGTGTGTATATATATATATATATGTATATGTATATATCACAGGGTGTCACCATGTTGCCAAAAGGGAGGTAGAATAAATATCTCTAGTTTTTTTTCCTCCAAGCCTTCTCCAAAGACTTTAGTTCCTAGTAGCAGGGGGGAAATGGAATGTGGAAGTTAAACCATTCTGCTCCCCTTAAAGAAAGGGGGTACTGGGTTAGAATCATATCTGTTCCCTTAAATATTATTAGCCTAGAGGATGTGATTTATATATTCAATTAGTGTCTAATTGCTAGTTTATTATTGGGAAGAGTGGAACTTTGTTCTTTATAACCAAGACTTAATTCCCTTTCCACTGAACGTAAGTTCCACAATGAATACATCCATAGCCTTTAACCAAGAAACCCATTTGTCCAAATCGGTGGCAAAAACAAAACAAAAACAAAAACAAATCTCCAGAATTCAGAGAAAGTATACCTATGAGAATATGTATCAGACAACACTGAGTGAAACAGCTCTCCCATTGGGAGCTAGGTAAGTCAACCAAGAGAGAGAAAGTGTCTCAGATATCACCCAAGGGGAAGTTCCCTGAAAACTCTAGTGTAGCAATGGGAATAGAGAAATGATGGAGACTTGCAGTTGCTCTCATGTTGACTTCTTCCCAGAGTATTTTCCTCCAGAAACATGAAGTGGTATTGGAACCATCCATCTTATCTCTTGAAACTGAAAGCTAGAAGCATTTAAAGAAACTCTGTCCTGAAGAAAACTGGAGAATTTTAGGACTGAAGAGACTTGAAAATGATTTAAAGATTGAGAACTGAATAACTACTTCCCCTCTGGTTCTCACCCACTTTACTCTGCCCCTTATATTACACATAATTTGAAGGTCCTTTCTACCCTAAATCTATAATCTCATGGCTTAAGCCCTTTCCAGCTCTAAAATTCATGATCCCATGCAATGAACATGCTGCCATTGGACATGCTCAGGCAGAATGGTTGTGAATGATGCTAGCAATGGAATAGAGACTGATTTTTGAATTTAGCAGGAGGTTAAGCTAGAAGATATCCCAAGTCCACTCAAACTTTAAGATATTAGGATTCTATGAAATGGCCTCCAAGTGATTTAACAGTCATACAAATTCAGACTTGTAGTGTAAAATCATTTCCACTTCTCCCACTGGTAAGGAATAGTAATTGTCATATATTAACCTTACCAGGGAGTGGGAAGCATGAATTTCCTTCTACAACTCTACCTTACAAATCTAAGCCCTTAAAAAATGTTAACCTCTTCATGTCTCACTAACTCTTTCAGAATGGTTCTGAGGGGGAAGCTAGGTGGCATAGTGGATAAAGCACCAGTCCTGGAGTCAGGAGTACCTAGGTTCAAATCCGGTCTCAGACATTTATTAATTCCCTAGCTGTGTGGCCTTGCGCAAGCCACTTAACCTCATTGCCTTGCAAAAGCCTAAAAAAAAGAAAAAGAATAGTTCTGAGGTATGCAAAAGTAGAAGATAAATTGCTTGTTTCTGTATGACTATTTATGAAAGAAGCTTGGATTCAAAGTTGTCTAAATTCTTCTTTAAGTCTGACAAAAATGTATCCAAAATTTTAAGCCCAATCCCTCCCTTCCCATGTGCCCACACACACACATATACTCAATTCATAGTTGTTCCCAGAATAGGAAGATGGACTATACCATTTCCAAAGATCTGTTATTCTAAGTGTCTTTGTCATGCACCCTGAAAACGCAAGATGGGGAGGAGGAGGTAGTCCTTCTGTGCCTCCTTAGGTATGACAGAGGTCACATGGACAATCAGTATGCCTATTTCTTGGAGAAAAAATTCTCATAAATGCCACTCTTTGGGGAATTTCTAAATTAGTTCAGACCTAAGGTAAAGAAGGATCTCAAGTGAATGTGGTTATTGAATAATAGGAGGAGAAGCATATGTTCTAGGGCAATATATATTAGATTAGATTAACTCACAGAGAAATATTTCAAGGAGCACCAGAATCATTCCCCTCCCCCCATAAAAAGCATCAAACTGAAAGGGTGATTATGTAAAAAGAACATGACTTAAAATAAAGTTTTAAATCTTGCAGCATTTAGCATTCTACATGAATCAAAAAGATAATAACTGAATAATCCCCACCCCCACATATGCACATGTCAAGTTGAGGTTTTAAGAGACTGTTACTGTTAGCACTTTACTGCCATGGCTGCATGCCAAACCTAGCTGTCAGGTTTCTGCTGCAGTTGGTATTGCTTCAGGCTCACTCTCATTTGCTCTTCATGATCAAGTGGTCTTCCTTCCCTGGAGAATGAGAGTATAAAGGCAGAAAAGAAAAATGATAAGACAAAGAGCAGAAAGCAAAAGGGAATAGAGTAAAGAAAGTGTGTGGGGTGCTGAATAAGACTGATGATGGTGAGTAAATTAGGCTTTCAAGTCAATGTTCTCTCTTCATTCTGAGCTTGTTGCTTCACAAGCTCAAATCATGGAACCACCAGGGATGGGATGGAATAGCATGGAGAGATGAATGAGATACAAAAGGAAGCAGGTCGGAAAACAAATTGTTAGCTCCTGTAAAAAAAGAGGTCAGCACCATGGCTAGCGGTTATGGAAAAGCTAGCAGGCTCCCCACAACTAGGTTGCATTTTGCTTCAGTTGTGAGGTAACATTTGGGGGGAGGTGTGAAGGAATGGGGGAGGATGTGTAACTGTCTCTTCATTGGGGGTAGAGAACAGTAGCAAGGAAACTCCATTTATCATAAATAATTGCTTTGCAATACACTATGTCAAAGACTTGTCTGCAAAGCTGAGACTTTGTTCAGGGTTAGAAGAGTCAGTTATATATCAGAGGTGGCACTGTAATGAAAGTCTTCTAACTCTGAGACTGACTCCATTCAATGATGTCATTCTGTCCCTCATATAACAGCATTAATCATGATATTTGGGGCAGAGCAAGGATAGGTATACATGATGGAAAATTTTATTAGTCTGATCAGGATTTGTGCCTTTAGATAATTTAGATTGTTAATAAGCAAAAGTAAGGCACTGGTGAGACCCTGTGAGAAGTGGAAAAGGAAGACTATTTTGGGTTTCCAAATGAGAAATTTCCCTCCCTTAAGCATGTCCTTGTGACTTTTCCCTACCAAATTGTCAGGAAGACAGTTTGGAGATTGTATTTCTGAATATTTATTGTCTTGTGGCAGCCACTACTGTTTCCAAATGCTAGGGATTCTATTTTCTGGTAAGAACAGTCTGTTAAGAGAATTTTGAGAGATGGTTTGTTCTGCAATTCCACACCATCACTTTAAAAGTATATTTTGAAAGTTCAGATGTAATTGATTAAAGTGAAGAATTCATTCTACTCTAAGAATCCAGTCTCTTCATAATATCATTTTATGATTTATACATAGCTTTCCTCACAATAATCTCATTGGTATTTAAAGCCTTTCAGAATCTGGCACAGTTATTTTTCCTGCCTTCTTACTTATTAATTTTCTTTACATAGAGTGAAGCAAGTTATCCAGTAAGAATGGACTTCTTACACTTCCTCTTCCATGACATTTCATCTGTTATCTCATGCCTTTGCATTAACTATCTCCCATGCCTGAAGTGAGCTCCCTCATTACCTCACCTTGTAGAATCCTAAATTTCCTCCAAAGTTCAATTGAAATGCCACAGATTTACAATTCAGAGAATCTTAACCAGATTTGTAAAGTTTTTAAAAAACATTTTGTTAATTATAGTTGAACATGATTTATTTCCTTCCAAATCCTATGTATTTCATTTTATACATTTAAATAACATTATTCTGAGACAGGATTTATAGGTTTCACCAAACTGACCAAGGAATTCAGGACTCTTAAGGCTATATATATATATATATATATATATATATATATTCAAATGAAAAAATGATCCAAATCATTACTGATTAGAGAAATGCAAATTAAAACAACTATGAGGTATCATCTCACACCTATCAGATTGGCTAATATGACAAAAAGGGAAAATGATCAATGTTGGAAAGGTTGTAGGAGATCGGGATATTGATGCATTGCTGGTGGAATTGTGAATAGATCCAACCTTTTTGGAGAGCAATATGACACTACAACCAAAGAGCAATAAAACTGATCATACCCTTTGATCCAGCAATTCCAATACTAGGCCTATATCCAGAAGAAATCATAAAAGTGGGGAAAGTCCCACATGTTCCAAAATATTCATAGTAGTGACAAAATTGTAGTGACATTGTAGTGACAAAAATTGGAAATTGAGGGAATACCTATCAATTAAGGAATGGTTGAATAAGTTATGGCATAAGAATGTTTGGAATTGGAATATTATTTTTCTATAAGAAAGCATAAATGCTCAGACTCTAGAGAAGAATGAATTGAATTACAGAATCTAATGTTGAACAAAGGAAGCAGAACCAAGAGAACATTGTACACATTAACAACAACATTATGAGTTGATCAACCTTGATGGAATGTAGCTCCTCTCAGCAGTTCAGAGAGCTGGGACAACCCTATTAGACCAGCTATAGACAATGCTAACCCCATCCAGAGGAAGAAAAACAAAACAAAACAAAACCTTCAGAATCTAATGAACACTACATTAACTTTTTTTAAAAAAATTCTTTTAAGTATCTCTTTCCCTTTATTCTAATTCTTCATACCAAAAATGACTAATCTGTAAACATGTTTAACACAAATGTTATATGTACAATATTCACTTGTCTGTTTGCTGCTGAGGGGAGGGGGTGGGTGGGAAGGAAGGGTGGAAGGAAATTATGTAACTTAAAAATATGCATACACATATGGATGAATGTTGAAAAAACTTTCATAACATGTATCTGGAAAAATAGAATATCATTTTTTAAAAAGAAAGAAATTCAGGACTCATAAAAAGTTAAATATGATCTATGGAGATCCATTCTTGAAACCTCCAAATGCTATAAAGCCTTCCCTCAAAAACCTCTCTCTCTCTCTCTCTCTCTCTCTCTCTCTCTCTCTCTCTCTCTCTCTGTCTTTCCCTGTCTATCTATCTATCATCTATCTATCTATCATCTCTCTATCTATCATCTATCTCATGTCTATATAATTATTTACACCCACCCACATATTTACATGTTGTTTCTTCTAGCTAGATTATCAACTCCCTGAGGGCATGGACTATTTCCTTTTGTACCATAGTGCTTATAACACAAATAATATTTAAGATTTATTGATTGATTCAATATATTCCTTCCAGTTCCCAAAGCAATATGATGGGGCAAATATTTTTGGTTGAAATATTTCTTCTCTGTCCTCCATACTGGTTCTTCTCTGAATTTTTCCTTTAATTGGAATATCATTAAATATTTTGTTAAAATTAAAATTAAAAATATTAAATGCTTACTGTTTGAAGAATACCAAATGCTGAAGAAAATGCAAATTTTAGGAACTCCATCAAATTTATATTCCACTAAAATAATAATAATTCATATTATATATACATATACATGTACATATACATACACACACATATATATGTGTATATATATATATATATATATATATATATATATATATATATATACCATTGTAAGCCTTTGAAAATGCTTTTCTCACAAGACTGCCAAGAGAACTGGGCAGGTATTTTTCAGTTCATTTGAAAGATGAGGAAAGTGAGATTCAGAAGTTAAATGACTTTCTTTTAGTTATACAACTAAGTAAAAAAGCCAAGATTCATAAACAAATTTTTTGATTTCATCAAGAATATACTATTCTTTCAGATGGCAGTTTGGGAAATGTGATACAGAAAAAATAAATAATAGATGCTGATTAATATGGGAGTATTAAAGATTGGTGTATATATATATATAATTATATGTTTTAATATTTATGCATTTGTGAGCAAGTCCCCAAAAAATTTTCATTTAAAATGTCTTAGTATAAATGATACAATAAATATATAAAGCTTTTTAGGGTTTTCTGAGGGAGAAAATTTTCTGTAGCCAATTCTTAATCTTTCATAGTAATGGGTAAAACTCATAGTATGATAGATATGTGATCTTGCCAGTATGGGTACAACTTCCAATATACAAATCAAAACATAACCACACTTCTCAGCCTATGTGACTCTTGCTAGCAACTTCTCATGAATTATGCAGGGAGAGTCCACCTATCATTCTGGGGATTCTTCTCTAGACCATTTAACATTGTGTAGATAGCAAGGGAACATGTGGTCTCTCTCTCTCTCTCTCTCTCTCTCTCTCTCTCCGTTAATCTTTACTCTCCCTATATGACCATATTCTATTATAACCATATATCTCCCTGATAATAGTTCAAAAAAACTGTGAGCTCTTTGAGAGCATGGATTGGGGGGAGGGGGTCTGAGGTTTGTTTTTTTTAATATACTCTTGATGGGGACACCTTTCTGGAAAAAGAATCATTTAGGTTGCATTTTGTTTCATCTAATCAATTGTGGTTTTATGGTCAAGAATTATCAATCAGCAAACCTTTATTTAACATAGAATGTATGCCAGACATGGTGATGCAAATACAAAAATGAAACAACCCTTGCCTTCCAGCTCCTCTATCAAGGGAGATGACATGTGCATACATTCGTATACACAAAATAAATATCTGATAATTTTTATAGTCCCAGCAGCTGAGATCAGGAAAGCCCTCACCTAGAAGATGGTGCTTCTGCAGAACTTTGAGGGGGACCAAGGATTCTAAGAGTGCAAGTCAAGAGGGAGTACAATCTAGATTTGGGGGGACTGACTGAAACAGGCAATAGAAATGTTAAGTGCAAGATAGAGTAAGTAATGGGAAGCAATGTGAAATTAAGCTGGAGAGGTAGACTGGACCCAAGTTGAGGTGAATGCTAAATGTTAAACGAGTTTGCATTGAATTTTAGGGGTAAAAGGAAATTCCTGGAGTTATTAATAGGGATCAGATCTTTATGAGGATCACTTTGGCAGCCTTGTAGAGAAAGATTGGAGAGGGGAGGAGGAGGGAGAGAGAAAGAGAATGAGAGAGAAAATTGTAAAAAACAGGGCACAGAAATAATCTTGTGGGGGAGCATGGGATGATGGTCTAGTAACAGGGCCTGAGAAGGTGCAATAAGCAGAGCTGTCTAGACTTTAGGAATGTAAAAATATATTCAGCTCTAAAAAGAACATTTATGAAAGCTACCTTACTCACTTCTTAATACCTTCATCAGACAGAAGAAAAGGATAAAATTACAAAAATAAATTTTGGGGTCAATAGTTAATTTCTCAGTCACTTTTTAAAAAAAAAGTCAGGTTTATTTCTGGTTTCTGGTATAAATGAAATATTTTTCTCACACTTAATTTGCAATGTACTTTGTGAATGTTATCTTTTTATCCTCACAACACTTCTGGGAGAGGTATGTGCTACTATTATCTGTTTTACAGATGAAACTACTGTGGCAGACAGTGGTTAAGGGACCTGCCAAGGGTCACATAGTTAATGAGTTTTTGAGACTGGATTGAAACTCTTGACCTTTCTGATTTCAGATTCTGTTCTCTATCTACTGTACCACCTAAGTGCCTCAGATACCTTAAGAACTGATTTCTCAAGCCATTCACATTATTCTCTTCTCTGTTTATACTGGGTCTAGTCAAACATTTCTCACTGTTTGTGTTCTCTTTGGCACCATTTCTATTTCTCTTAGAATAAGTCAGAGACTGTAATGTTAAAGCTTCAGTGTCATAGCTCAGTAGTTAGTGTAGAGAAGAGAGTTTGTTGTGTACATTTGTACAGATGTTTTTACAGTTTTCCCCAGTTCTAGTTTTCTTTCTTTTCATTTCATTCTTAAATTCTCTTGCGATGATTTCCATTAATTAATTCATTAAATCAACATTTGTTAAACACCTGCTATCTGCTCTGCACTGCACTGGGGACTAGAGATACAAGACAAAAATAAAACAATCCCTGCTGTTTCGGCCCTTATATTTTACCAGAGGAAAACATCAAGTACTTAGATAAGAAAAGAAAAATAAAAAAAGTAAATATAAAGTAGTTTTTGGATGGTGGGCAGGCTCACAATTACAATTATAGGGAGCAGGAAAGTATTCATGGAGAAGATAACCCTTGAGCTGAGTCTTGAAGTAGCTAGGGCTTTAAAGAGATGCAGAAGATGTATATTCTGAGATAGCCTAAACTAAAGAGTAGAAAGTGGAAATGGAATATTATAAATAAGAACAAAGAAGTAGGCAAGATTTCCTGGAATATAGAGGTGAGTAAGGGGAAGTAATGTGAAATCACTGTAGAGATACAGGCCAGGGCCAATTCATGGAATTTCTGGAGCACATCTGTCCCAAACTTATACTCCTTTCTAATTTTCTTCATACTATCAAGAATATCAACATCTTTCTAGTCACTTAGGTTTGCAACTTTATGATCACCCTAGACTATGTTTATGTCTGTTCTTTTATCCATTCTTCATTTTTCTTCAGTCTTCATAACTTGTTTAAATATTAGATTAATATTACCTTAGTTGGATATTCTGTTTTCTAATTTGTATTTTTTGCTCTAATTTTAAGGAAAGATTTTGATTTTTTTAAATCAAACTATAAATAGGTGACTGGCTCTAAAATTATTCCAGTATGAAGGATTAGTCATTTTTTTCTGCTAAGATAAAATAAAATTTGTTGTTTTTTGGTATTATTTAATACTTGCTTTGTTCATGTCTTGGTAGATGGTGGTTGGCTGGTTCTTGTCCTTCATTGTCAAAGAACAAGATTACATCACAATGTTTGAGTGTGTCCAACTGTGACTGATCAAACCAATACAAGCTCAGTTGGGCACAGTTGAGTACAAAGAGTCCATGTGAACACCATGTGAGCTCTAAACTTATGTATGTCATATTTCCTTTGAGCACTTTCAATTCTTCCTTCCTTATAGAGTGCAGCATCCTCACTGATGAGGGCACGCCATGCCAGATGGTCCTGTGCCAGTGTCTCCCATGCAGTACAATCAATTTCAAAGTTCTTCAATGAGACCTTCAGGGTGTCTTGGTATCACTTCTTCTGACTCTCTTGTGAGAGCTTGCCCTGTGTGAGTTCTCCATAAAATAGTTTTTTGGCAAGCATATGTCTAACATTCTAATAGCATTTCCAGCCCATTGTAGTTGCATTGTCTGTAGTAATGTTGGAATGCTAGGTAGTTTAACTCGAGAAAGGACCACAGGGTCTGGTATCTTCTCCTGCCAGATGCTCTTCAGAATCTTCCCAAGACAATTTAAATGGAAATGAAATTTAAATTTAAATGTTCATGTCTTAGTAGCTATGTAAAAAATGTTTGGAAAGGGGAGGGGCTCAGGGCAGAGGTTTTAACAATAGTCCAGGTAAGAAGGGGATTAAACTTTATAGGAAAGATGGCTCTGTAAATGGAAAGAAGGGTACACAGATGTTATAGAGGTATAATTTAAAGGGCAAAGCAATGGATTGAATGGGGGGGAGCAGTAGGGGAAAAGAAATCATCAAGAATGACTCCAAGATGATGAGTCTGATTACATAGGAGAATGGTAATAATATATAAATTAAAATATGTTATTTATCAAATAAAACAAAGTCAAAAACAGGGAAGAGTAGAGTATGGCTTGTTCTGAAATTCCAGAGGGATTAATTTTGGTTTAAATATACTGATTTTGAAATGCTCATGGTGGTCAGCTCCAGTAGGTAACTGGAAATTAGAAACTAGAGTTCATGAATTATAGTTCACCTGGATATATAGATATTGGAGTTATGTGCATACACATAATAACTGAACCCATTAAAGCTATTTCTGGTACTGATAATTGTCATGATTGTAATTTATTTTTAGAAAGTTTAGAAAGTGAAGGACCAAGCCTTGGGGCTAACATATTCATGTTTAGGGGACTGGGAGATAGATGATTGGTCCAGAGATGGACCACTGGAAAGATGAAAGTGTCATGGAAAGCAAAGATAAAGAATCCAAGAAGAAGATACAGAGTCAAATATCAAACAATATCAAAAGTGGCACATAGTTTAAGGAAGAAGAGTGTTAGCAAAATGCCAATAGACTTTGTAGTTAAGAGATCATTGGTGATTTTTTTTAAAAGAATAGTTTCAGTAGAGTAATGAAGCAGGAAGCCAGATTGTAAAAGTTGAATAAGTGAGTAGGTGGTGAGGAAGTGGAGGCAGTGAGCTTAAAAACTCTTTTGAGGAAGCTTAGTAAAAGAGATGAGATATATGAGATGATAGCTTCAAGGGATGGCAAGGTCAAGTGAAGGTTTTTTGGAGGACAAAGGAGGCTTTAACATGTTTGTAAACAGCTGGGAAGATGCCAGTCCTAACTGCTGTTAGTATTATCCTCATCCTCACCATCCAATCCCAGAAAAGTTTCCCTAATTATTTGGTAGGTACTGCCTTTGCCTCAATTGGCACTTAAAACTTTTTACTCCTCAACAGTGTCTCCCAGTGAGAGGGTAATAAGGAAAAAGGTAAAGGGTTGAAGAAAAAAATTGATTTGTCCATTTGTAGTATCTCTAGTCTAATAAGGAAACTTTTGATTAAATTTGAGACATGAGTGTTATGTGTTTTTTTTAATGTAATCCACAAAGCCCTACTGTAATATGTTGTCCTGGTTTGAAAATGATTTTGATTTAGCCACCTAGCTAAGATGCATCACATGATAATAAATTAGTCAGCATGGACATACTCATCAGCATGCAAAACAGATATTAATCATACATTCCATTAGATTCTCAAGCTTAGCCTCTTTCAACTCAAAAAACCTTTTCAGGACTGAAATCTGTCTTTCCTTCTTTCATCTCCCATCATGGGATGGAGAGCTAACCCCCCAAGTTCACTTCTCAATTGCTTTTAGTCCATAGCTGAAAGAAAGTTTTTCAAATTACATATCCACATTGTACAATGAGAGACTGTTAATTAATGAACTGCCCCCCTGAGAATCTCTTTTGAAGACAGTTTGAACAAGTAAGGTAGAAGTGGACTGGGAATCCATCATCAATGCATGAGCATGATATCATTTCAGAAGGAGCTATCCAGAAGAATTCCAGTCCCCAGGGATTTGTATTTGATCTGGTGAAATGTAACACTTTTTTGTCAAGGCCCCAAATAAAGGTAAGGATGGATGGTATGCCCATCAAATTTGCTGATGAAACAAAGTTTGCTGAGATAGCTATCGCACCTGATGATAGGATCAGGATCCCAAAAGATCTTGATAGGCTAGAACATTGGACTAAATCTAATAAGATGGATTTTATTAGGGATAAGTCTTAATACTTGGGTTAAAAAAAATCAATTTCAAGATGAGGTGAAGTGTGGCTAGTCAGCAATTCATCTAGAAAAGATCTGGAGTTTTTTTTTAGTTTTTTCAAGGCAATGGGGTTAAGTGGCCTTGCCCAAGGCCACACAGCTAGGTAATTATTAAGTGTCTGAGGCCAGATTTGAACTCAGGTACTCCTGACTCCCTGTGCCACCTAGCCGCCCCAAGATCTGGAGATTTTAATGGAGTCTGGCTCAGTATGGATCAACAGGATGAAATACTGCTAAGAAAAAAAGAAAGCTAATGCAATCTTAGGTCATAATACAAAAGGCATAGTTTCAAAACTAGGAATGTGATAGGTCCAAGGGACCGTGCCCTGATCAAACCACACCCAAATGGTTCAGTTGGGGGCAACATATTTTAGGAATTGATAAGTTAACTGAAGGCATTCAAAAAAGAGGGAAACCAAAATGATGAAAGGTCCCAAGTGCATGTCTTATAAGGATTGGTTGAAGGAATCATGATTTGGAAGGGCTATCATATGGAAAAAAAGATTATGCTTGGTTTGCTTGGCACTAGCAAGCAGAATATTATGACCAGTTCTGGGTGCTCCATTTTAGGAAGAACATTAGTAAACTGGAAAATGTCCAGAGGAGGACAACCAAATGGTGAAGAGTCTTGAGTTCATGTCATACGAAGGTTAATGGAAGGAATTTGAGTGTTTAGTTTCTATGTAACTTGTGGTCCAGCTCTTGGTTCAGGTAAAAATCTGAGACTGGTTCAAAATGGGCAAGTTGCCTTTGGTCCACTCCACCCCAGAGTGCCTTCCAGGAAATTTCCAGGTGGATAAGAGGTACCTCTGTTCTCATACAAGTATTCAAAGTAACAAGTAGAAAATAACCTTTATTTTGCTCTATGAAAAAAAAATTAGAGATGTGAACTCACAGAAGCCCATAAATAGATATAGAAAACACATAAAATAGTTACAAAAGCCAAGAGTGCTCCTCAGAAAAGAACTGAATTATTTGCCATTAGGGCAATAACTTGACATTCTGATACATCTTTAGCTCTCTTCACAGTTTTTCCCAGATTCATATTGCCCCAGACAAACACATATGGGGCTACTGATCAGGCTACCCCCCTTTCCAAAAGAATGTTGTTTAGTCATTTCAGTCATGTCTGATTATCCCTATTTGGGGATTTCTGGGCAAAGATACTGGAGTTAATTTGCCATTTCCTTCTCCAGTTCATTTTATAGATCAGAAACTGAGTAAAATGGAATTGAGTTACTTGCCCTAGGAAGTGACTGAGGTCAGATTCGAACTCAGGAAGATGATTCTTCCTGACTTTAAACTTACTCTCTATCATTGCATCAACTAGCTTCCCCATAGGTGTTCCATGAATGGCACTGCCCAATAAGTTACAGCATTAATATGTTTATGTCTCTTGGAGACAAAGAATAGGCTTTTGGCTCTTCCCTTTTCATAGTGATAGTCCCTTACTCCTTCAATTGAAGGGGCTATGTGAATGACCCTCTCTTTTCTCCAAGAGATAGGTTTCTTGGGAATTCCTTTGTCCTCTTAAACAATCCGATATCTGAATTCTTGTGCTTCAATTTACTCTCCAGACAACATCCAAGACCAAAATAAAAAAGTTCTCTTCTCAACTAAATTCTTGAAGTCACAATCCTTCTTAACCCTATGCCAGGTATGTCATAATTTAACCTTTCTTCCCCTTTCATTATGCCCTAGAAAATTCTGACGCTGTAACTAATGCATTTTCTTTAGTTTTGGATCTCATTCAGTTGTGCTTTTTAAAATTATTTTGGTACTTTCTTCAGGACCTGGACCATCAACTTCCTTTCCTTTCCAATTCTTGCCCTTATGATGGGACATGGTAACATCCATTTTAATGCTCTTTAAAATAATCTAACTAATCTCTCAGTTCTTCAGCCATCACCCAGAAGTGTTTTACTTCCGTGAAAAAAAAAATGACATCTCTTTCTATGCCTTACCCCTTCTAAATGTATCCTTTGTCTTCATCTTGGCCTCCAGTCTCCCTACTTCTCAGTACTTTCTTGGGTCATTATATTTAATGTGACTTTGCTTTCATCTCTTATCAGTCTCAATCAGTACTTAACTAGTTCCAAACCACACGGTTTTCTTCTCTCAAACACCTTACCCCCTTGACCGATTGCCATTTACACTTTGCCAAATTCTAGTCTTGGATGACTTTCACCATCTTTCTCCTCCACTCCTACTCACATGCTAATGAATGGAACTGAGGAAGCTAGACAATCAGACTAGTCCCATTATAAATTTATGTTATCTAATTTCAAGAGTGAGTCTAATCTGGCATCGGGTAGCAAGCAGGAAGAGATTGATTTAGATCACATCTGAGACTGTGTGTTCCGAGATGCTGTCTTCCACAAAAGGTTATATTTTTAAGATCAATATTCTCTAAGTGATATTATATGCCAGTGGATCATTGATTACTCCAATCTCTGACAAAAAAAAAAAAGAATGCCGTTAACCTCTAAGATAATTTAATGGTAGGTATAAATGGGTAGCAGCACCTTATCAGTGATGACTTGTAAGTAAGAAACAGTATCAAAAAAATCCACATTAAGAATATATATGATTGGGGCAGCTAGGTGGCATAGTGTATAGAGCACTGACTCTGGAGTCAGGAGTATCTGAGTTCAAATCCGGCCTCAGATTCTTAATAATTATCTAGCTGTGTGGCCTTGGGCAAGTCACTTAACCCCATTGCCTTGCAAAAACTAAAAAAAAAGTATATATATATATATATATATATATATATATATATATGATCAAAATGATTGTGGGCTAATGATCTATCAAGATTAAGGCTTGTAAAATGGAAAGTTCCAGTGCTACAGTTTTACCTACAAGATAATTCACACAGTCAAAGGAAAGTTCCCATTAAATCTGGTGGATCCTCTATGAAGACCTTTGGAAAAGATATCACCAGGAATCTCACAGAATGAGAATGTATGGAACCTTTTTGATTTGTCCCAAGGTAGGGATTATCACTACTGATGAGAGCTCATGGATCTACTCAAACACTGAAGCCCCTAGGAGAGGCAAACACATGAACTGCTTATATTTTCATAAATCTTGTTCTTACATGGTCACAATCAATCTAGTTTTGTTGCAGAAAAGATTTTTTTGATATTGTTGTAATCATTATTTCTATCAGGCCTTAGAGAGACTCAAGGGATCTGCCAAACTTCTATAAGTGTTCTACTCAACTGTTCACAGTTATAGCAGATGGTGTGAAGTTAGATGCCCTAGAATCAATGAATCTTACACTTGGAAGACATCAGATAAGGGCAGCGCCCTCTTTTCTCATCCTCCTGTTCAACCCTCACCCCAAACATTCAGTATAAGAATCCCTTCGTTAACATAATAGCTAGGGTCTCTAAAATCCTATTAAGTGCTTTATACAGAAAATTTTACATTGTCACATTTGATCATCACAAATATCAGCCCATTTTATAAAGGATTGACCTAAAAATGCCAAGGGACAGGGCAATTCCATTGTTAAGTAGTTGTAATTTTTAGAAAATGTGTTCCTCATATTGATCCAGGGAAAGGGGAAGGTAAATGTTAAATATGATTTAGTAGCTTCCACGGAGACCTGGAATCAAATCTCAATTTCTGCTATATAAGTGATCAGTGAGACACTTAACCTGACTAGACCTCAGTTTCACCATGAAAATGAGTGAGCTGTACTAGATGACCTCAGAACTCTCTTCTAGTTGCTCTGATGCTTCATTGATGACCCGGGATTCTTGATAAAGGAAAGGACATCAGCCTGCCACCGAGATATGGGCAGATTCTACCCAGCTCATTCCTTTTCTTCCCTAAGGGACAGATCAACTTCCTAGTCACTACTCTTGCTCTACTGAACATTCATGGAGAGAAAACCATAGGAAAGATAGTCTGGGTCAACAGTACCCACTTCTCTTGTCAGACCAGAATGACTATCAGCTCAAATCTGTGGACAGGGACATTCTCTGAATTATTTTCAAAATTAATAAATCCAAAATCATTGAAATTTATCTTTCATATGGTTTAAGCATTCATTAGAGAGTGGGAGAAGTAAAAGAGCTTTTTACCTTGACATTTGTAAGAGAAGGTTCATTCTGTCTTTCCAGTTGCTATGAACCATCCCCTGTCTCATTTCCTTCTACTCCCCATCCTCTTGCCAATAATGAATCACATAACTAGAAACAATTGGAATTGATCTTCCATATCAAGTGAATCAAGTGATATTCATTAAAATAACAAATAAAGAACTTCTAGAAACAGAAAATTCAATTTAAATGTCCATTTTTTCCCAATAGAACAGGAAGCAGAAGCAGGAAAGTGGAACACTGCCAAGGACTGAGGCCTTTGTCAAGGGAAGGTCAACACCAATAAATCATGTCTTTCATACTAGTTTCTAGTGGCAACATGGAACTCAGGTTCCCTCAGCACCTTCCCTGCTAACCACTTGACTAGTAGTCTGCCAGGAGAGAAGAGAGGAAGAAGGAAGGAAGGAAGGAAGGAAGGAAGGAAGGAAGGAAGGAAGGAAGGAAGGAAGGAAGGAAGGAAGGAAGGAAGGGAGGAAGGGAGGAAGGAAGGAAGGAAGAAGGGAGGGAGGGAGGGAGGGAAAGAAGGAAGAAAAAAGCAAGCAATTATATGGCAGGCCCTGTGCTTAATGTTTTACAAATAATCTCATATGAGCCTCACATACAATTGAGGAAACTGAAGCAGAGAGAGGTTAAATAACTTGCCTAAAGTCACACAGCTAGTAAGTATCTATCGGTAGATTTGAACTCAGATCTTTCTAACACCAGGTCCAATACTCTATCCATCTAGCTAACTCACTCTCTTCTACACACTCTCATAATGGAGTAAAACTCTGTATTTTATTAAAACTACTATTTATTTTTTAAAAAACTATATTAAAACTCTACAAATTCTGTACCATCGCTCACTTCTCATTACAATTCCTCCCCCTGTATTTTGGAATTCTTTCCTTCCAGGTAAAGGGAAACTATGACCCAGTATGGACTACAATTCTCAGAAATGTATGCAGCTAGGCTGGGGGAGGGGGAGGGAGAGGAAGGGGGTGTCTGATTTAAGAGGTGTCAGGTGCCCCTCCTTGTTCCCTTCCCCCAAATCTTGTTACATTTGGGGGAAGGGAGCAAGGAGGGACAATCTCCACCTATGCCACCTAGTTTTGGCCACTTGGACCAAACAGAAAAAGCCTAATCATTTTTCCACATGCCAACTCCTATTTCCACAAAACAACTCAATTCTTTCCCCAAGTCTTCTCTAAACATGTGGTTCCTCCAACTGATCTCAGCTTAACATGTTCACTTATAATTCTACCCTCTTACAGCTTGTTATTGTTCCTCCTAAAGTAAAGGAAAAGTAAGAAAAAAAGCCTTTTATACTCTTTAAATAAATCTCATCTGGCACCTTAGGCTGAGTTGATGATACTTGAGAACCAAACAAACTTGATTGGTTTCTCAAATGACTTTTCCAATCTGAATCTCCTATAAATATTTAAACGTTAAACTACACCCACATAGCCAGCCAGCATTTCATTAAAGTTATAAAATGTTTATTTACTTTGGTTCTTTTATTCTTCCAAAATATTATTTTGTTTCTGATATACTCTGGGCTTTGGTGACCTCGGCTCATTTCCTGGCTGTTTCCTGGTCATGGTCTTCCTGCTCTAGTCTTCTTCATCAGTCTCTCTCCAGAACTATTAGGTTCCTGGCCTATGATCTTATCTTTTCCCTATCCAGACATCCCTACTAAACCATGCAGTTGGTCTCATATCAACATATCTCACAACCCTTTTTGTGTTGGTGTTATCTTTTCCCATTAGAATATTAGCTCCTGGGGTGGCTAGGTGGCACAGTGGATAGAGCACCAGCCCTGGAGTCAGGAGTACCTGAGTTCAAATCCGACCTCAGACACTTCATAATTACCTAGCTGTGTGGCCTTGGGCAAGCCACTTAACCCCATTGCCTTGCAAAAACCTAAAAAAAAAAAAGAAAGAAAAAAGAATATTAGCTCCTTAAGGGAAGAGATTGTTTTACTTGCCTATATTTATCTAGTACAGAGTAAGTTGGGCAGCTAGGTGGCAAAGTGGATAGAGCACCAGAACTGAAGTCAGGAAGGAAGAACATTATCTTGAGTTCAAATCTGGTCTCAAACACTACCAATGTTCTGGGTAAATCACTTAACCTATTTGCTTCAGTTTTCTCATCTGACTGCAGAAGAAAATGGCAACCCACTCCAGCATCCTTGCCAAGAAAACTCCAAATGGACTAAGAAAGAGTTGCATACAAAAAGTGAATAGTCATATGAAGGCTAGCTTCCCTTACATAAGGAGAAAGCAAATGGTGCTTCTCAAAACATCAAGTATGTCCAACAGCAATAATTCTCAGGGTTTCCTTTGGATATAAGGGCCAACATTGTCATTCTATGTTTTCACAACTTTTGTGGCATCTGAATCTGTCAGTTGGCCTCCAAGGTGAGAAGCTTGGTCCTCATATGGAATTTCATGAAGAAAAAGAAAATATAATTAAATAAGGGTCTTTGACTAAAAATAAAAAATCTTGGTTTTTTATATCAATTATAGCATATTGAATTTGGGGTAAAGATAATGATTTTTCCATTCTGAGAAGTAATACGATCACACAGATAAAGATCCTCTGCCTTCTATGTCAATAGATCCCATCGGTTTAAAAAAATTATGAACTCCCAGTATTGTATATTTACTTATTTATAAATTATATACTATTTATGTGACCTCTCTAGTCCTCAGTTTCCTCAGCTATTAAATCAGGAAGTTGAACTAGTGAATCTCTAATGACTATTGGTATATCCAGGGATCACAACCTTTTTTCTACTTGTATATCTAAAGATGAGGGGTAACTAAAATATGCAAATTCTTCAATAAGAGAAATCACAAGAGGAAGTTCCTCACACGTTCCTGGTACATCACGTATAATACCTTTCACTTCAAAGTAATTATAGAAAATACAAATAATATATAATATATATCAATATATCATCATAATAAATAATATGTTATATAACAAACATAATAATAAAACTTATTTAAAATTAGGAATTTTAAAATGGAAAGGTAAAAATGAAATTATATTTGATATTAGAGTCAATGGGGATCTACTGGAGTTTATTAAGGAGAGGAGTGATGTGGTCAGATCTGCAATTTAGGGAAATCACCTTAAAAGTTTGAGCAGAGACAGGAAACCAATTAGAAGCTCAATGTAATAGGGCCATGCAAGAGATGATGGGTGCTTGTGAGAACAGATGGGAAAGAAGCTGTGGACAGAGTAACAAGATTTGGCAACTGGTTGGACTGGAGTAGTAAGGGAAAATGAGCTTGAGTATGACTCTGAGGCTGTGTATCTGGGTGACTAGAAGGAGGCTGGTCCTCTTGAAATTAACAGGGGGAAATTCAGAAGAAGGGTGTGTTTAAGAGAAAGGCTAATATAATTTGCGATGCACATTAAAGCCTACTCACTCATGCTCAAACTATGAATCTCGCTGTCTCCCATTCAAAACAACAACAGCAAAGGTGGGTATGGGGGTGAGAGATAGGATGGATGGGAACAAGGCTCTTACTGTTCAGTGGACTGCCCCCAAAAAGCAGAGCCCACAGTCTGAGGGTCATTTGTCCCAGCCAACAGGAGATTAGGTGACAGGAGGTGGAAATGGGTCAAAGAGGCAGAATTTTCATAAAGGTACCTGCACAGCTCCTGATGATAATGTAAAGGGAGTACTTAGGTTATAAATGCCCCAAGTAACTACAGAGGACTCAGAAGGGAGAGATAGGAAGCTGGGTAGGATTGGTGGAGTATTGAAGGATGGGGGGAGGTGCAATTGTGATAGAGACATGATGGATTTTCATGGAGAAGGTGGAATGCAACTAATATTCCCAGTCTCTAGTCAATCATATGCCTCTTGGGGTCAGTCTAGGGTCTTTCAGGGTACTGTAGCCCCATTTTGGAGACCATTGCTTTATACTATATTGTGGAGACCATTGCTTTATACCATATTGCCTCTATTATTATATTACAGACTGAACTATATTATATATTCTATAATCCCTACTAAAAAGGGGCACATCACTGAATTGAAAAGGACCCTCCAAAACATCAAGTACAACCTATATCTGATTGAGAACCCTCTCTATATTGTAATCATGAAATCTTGGCTTAAAAATAACCCAAGATTCATGTATGACACAATGAATGGAGAGCTGGCTTTCAGATCAGCAAGATCTGAGACCTGTCTCTGACTCATGTTAGCTGGGTGACCCAGGGTAAGTCTCTCTTGACTTCTCTGTACTTTCCCAGAGTGGATATAGCTCTGCACTGGAAGAGATCATCACCAAAAGTGACCTATATGATGAAATCTCAACTCTAGAAAAACAAACAACACACAAAATCTCAACCTTCTCATCTCTTCTTCATCTTCTGACTTCAATAGATCTTTGATTTCCTTGTATGGCCATATCTCTACCCACACCAGAAGTCAAGACTTCCATAATTAAAGATATAGTATGTAAACATACAATATCCCAAACACTATCATAGAAATTGGGGAAACAAAATGGAACAGACCCTGACCTCTAGGACCTTGGTGGAAGGATGAAAATGGAGATTGAGGGGAAAATGTACCATTAAGGAAATTTTATAATATATGAAATCATTTCAAACACTAACAATTGAGAGAATCAGGAAAGGCCTGTCTATTCCAAAGGTTAGGAACGATCCTCTGATTGAGTCCTCATCTTATAGTTCATGAATAATAGTATAATAGAATAAGAGGCTATCCGCTATCCCTCTCTATGGTCTTCTCGCCTTCTTTTTCGGTGAGCATAGCTATATTAACAGAGAAGGAGATCACTTAAACTAACCTTCTATATTTTACAGATGACAAAGCTACACCCTAGCCTAGATAAATGACGTGTCCAAGGTCACTTAGGCAGTAAGTTAAGAAGAGGAATTCTAACCCAGGTCTTTTGATTGCAGAACCGGCGGTCTTTCTACTGTCCCCAGCTACTTCCTACATCTCTGTCAATGTCCTTTAAGCCGTTTTCCCCAGGGAAATTTGCTGTTTCTCCTAGTTATTATTTATGCTAATAGATCCTATTTATAACCACTTCTTCAGAATAAGGGAAAGAAAACACCAGCCCTTGTAATGAGTGTGGGAAAGGTTGAAGGCAGAGCTCAGAGATGGTTAGGCAGCAAAAAATGCCTAGATCACAGTGGAGAAAGCCTTATGAATGCAATGAGGAACAAGCACTGGACCTCAGCCCTTCTAATAAACTCTTCTCTTTTCCCTTCCAGTCCTGTTTGGCAGAGGATGCTAGGAAGTTCCTGAAATCAGTTAACATCTCCTTAACTGAGCTTCACAGGGAGGCTAAACAGCCTCTGTTTCCTCTGGTTCTTCCCCACACTTACCAACATCCTAATTATACTTCCCAATGGACCTGGCCCATGAGCCACTGGGAGCATTATAGTCATGGTGCTTGGTGGATACACTTGCATGGGAGTGATGGATATTCTTTCTATCCCTGGGCTAATTCCCTAGACTTGTTTAATTAGATAACTGGTCACAATGTTGGGTTAAAATTTCTTGTAAATTCTTACACATTTAGCACTTGCATTGATTATCATGAGTCTCAAAGGATGCAGATGAGCTGCATATGAAACATGCTTTGTTTGATTTCGTTTCTTAAGAGTATTTGTGCCAGGTGTTAGGGATATGTCCATATTTTATATGTGCATAAACATTAGGTTCCTTGTCACTGTGGACTAAATGGGTTGGATTGTAGCTTTATTTTTATTTTTTATTTGATTTACATTTCATTTAGTTGGTTAATTACTCAATAGGCATTTATTTACTTACTATGTGCCAGTCATTTTGCTAAGTTTTGGGAATTCAAATTAAAGCAAAAATATTATTCCTGGCCTCAAGGAGCTCACTTTCTAATGGAGCAGATAAAATGCAAATAACTATGTATAAAGAAGCTATGCTATGGATATAATAAATCTGATAATTAATAGAATAGAATAAATCAACTTTAACATAAAGCAATATAGAAATATAGTAACTGGGAGATAATCTCAGAATGAAGATATTAGCATGGGGGGCTAAATATGATAATTAAGAGAATATAATAAATAAAATATAACAAATTGTAATACAGAAATATGGTAACTAGAAGATAATCTCAGAATAAAAATATTAGCACTGGGGTAAATATAATAATTAATATAATATAGTAAAGAAAATATAACAAAAAGTAATACAGAAATATGGTAAATGGAAGATAATCTCAGAATGAAGGTGTTAGCACTGGAGTGGGAGTCAGGGCAGGGGAATATGAGACAGGGAAGTGCTCTTGAAGAAGGCAGAATTTGAATGGAACTTTGAAGGAAGCCTGGGAAGCTGGAGATGAGGGAAAAGAACATTCCAGTATGAGAGACAGTCAATGAAAAGACATAATTGAGAGATGGAGTGTCACACTCAACGGACAGCAAGAAAAACATAGTATCTAGATCATAGACTAAGTGGAGGGAAATAATTATTTCAAATTCTACTAAAAATGGGAAATGGGAGCAGCTAAGTGGTGCAGTGGATAGAGCACTAACCTTGGAGTCAGGTGGAACTGAGTTCAAATCCTATCTCAGACACTTAATAATTACCTAGCTGTGTGACTTTGGGCAAGTCACTTAACCCCATTGCATTGCAAAAAACAAAACAAAAAAAAAAACCAAAATGGCACATGACCAACTTATTTGAATTTTAAAAAATGAATTAGGCATAACATGTAAAGGTCTAATTTCCTACATACTTTATAAAATTAAGTATCCAATAGGCATTCATGAGTCAGAGAAGACCTTCTCTTTGGAAGGCTTTTTAAAAGTGATTCCTTTGATTCATCAAATGACCACTGAGGTTACTTAAAGCTCTCTAATTCTGACATTCTGTGATCTTTGTGGAGCTTCATAATAACATTGTGAGGTATGAAGGACAAGGATAGCTATCCCCATTTTACAAATGAGGAAATGAACTCAGCAATAGGACTTGGCCAAAGTGATGTGGCTAATCAGTTTGACATCGATTCAAATCCAGGTCTTTCTAGTACAAGCACAGGGCTCTATCTGCCTTCTTTAATCCGAAATTCCTAGTAATAGAGAATAGCAGAGGTTGAACATCCTTTCTTCAAAAAAAAAAGTCACAGAAATTAAGATGGGAGGGAACTTAGATCTCACCAGAAATTATCTGTATAATATAAACAACAAATAGTCATCCAGTTTCAACTTAAAGGCCTTCATAGAATGGTGTCCCACAATTTTTGAAGGCAATTCCTTCTTCTCTAGGATAATACTGATTCTTTTGAAGTTTTTCCTTATATCTAGCTTGAATTTCCACTTTCTCCCTTATACCCTTTAGTCCTCATTCTACCTTCTGGGGTCAAATAGCACATGTCGAATCCTTTTTCCCTTTCAAATGCTTTAAGAATAACAAATTGTCCCCCTTAAATCTTTTCTTCTCCTTGCAAAAAATATCCTTAGTTTCCTCAACTACTCTTCATGTGGCATGGACTCGAGGCTCTTCACCTGGTTACTCTCCTTTGCATTCTCCTTCCCCAGTTTATCAATGTCTTTCTTACATTAAGGGCACCCAAACTGAAGACTCAAAATAATCCAGATGCGTTTTTAGACAGGAAAAGTACAAAAGGACACTCATGTCTATTCCTGGAAGCTACACCTTTATTAATATAATCCAAGGACACACAAATTTGGGGGCTACCAGAGATACCCCAAGATCTTTTTCAAATAAACTGCTATCTAATCATGACTCCTCAGCTTCTATTTGTGAAGTCTATTTCTTGAACTCAAGTATAAGACTTCACATTTATCCCTATTAGATTTAATCCTAATAGATTCATCTCAATATTCTACCCTGTCAATATCTTTTGAGATCCTGAATCTGTGATCCAGGGTGATAGCTATCTCTGTCAGCATCTGATAAGGATGGCATCTCAGCCTTTCTCTGTCTCCAATAAGGAAGTTAAACAGAATGTTAAGATCGATTTCCAAGCTGGTAATAACAATTAATGACAAATCGTTGAATCCTTCCATTAAACCATCTAATCATATTGTGGAGAGAGGGGGGAGGGTTAATCAGGATATTCCTGATCAATTGATTTTTCCCAGTCCAATTGATTAACCAAAGTAAATAAAGAGATAAAAGGTGTCAAGATCTTAAGGTATGTTGCCCTTTGACAAAGTTTGAAGAGACTTTTCTACATGGAATCGAGGGTAACAATTAATAGAGGTTAGAGTTCAGTCACATCCTTGATGTTCCTTTATTAAGGGGGATATACTCTAGGAATAGCAAGAGTAGGGAGTTCATTAATTAAGGCAGGTCTGAGGAACCCTGGCAGTAGAGAAGAGAACCATCTATGGAAAGATACATCTCTTGAATGTATTATCCTTTGTCAGGATCTTGAGGTAGGATCATTCTTCTAGTAGAAGATAGTCTACCCAGAATAAAGCGAGAAAGGGAAATCAAGGCAGGAGATAGAATTAAGCAGCAGATGAGGAAATAATCTGGTTTCCAAGGGAGAATTAGCTCTGGGAGTCCAGAGTTGATTTGCATTTTTGTTTACAGTATCTTATTGACTATATTGATTGCTGTCGATTGCATTGATTGTACTATGGACAAACTGGTCATTTCAAATATGTAAAAAAAAACCCAAATAAACCATTACCTTTGTATTTTCTTGTGCAATTTACTCTTCCTATATTTCCTATTCATTAATTTCCCATGTTTGACTAAATAAAAATCTTATGCTTTTTGTCTATCTTGTTTCTATTAAAAATAAAAATAATTCCCTCAGAATTGTAGAGAGCAAGCAGCTTGGGTAATCCATGGGAACATGTTGCCCAAAAAGATATTGTACCCATGATGAAGAGTATCAAGAGGACACCTAGAGAAGAGAAAGAACCCTGGGGTCTAGTCACAGCAAAGATATGAATTTCCTTGAGGACATGCATTTTAGTAAATTCTTTTTCTCTGAAATAATTGTGTGTTCTGGATGACCATTAGACTGTAAATTCCTTGAGTACAGGGACTATCTTTGCTCCTTTTTTTGTATCACCAGAGCTCAGCACAGTGATTGACATTTTTTGTAGTTGTTTTTCAATCACTTCTTTCCTTCCCAACTCTTCATCACTCCTTTTGGATTTTTCTTGGCAAATATATTGGAATAGTTTTCCATTTCCTTCTCCAACTCATTTTACAGATGAGCAAACTGAGGCAAGGGTGGGGTCAAGTGACTCGCCTATGGTCACATAGCTGGTAAGTGTCTGAGGTCAGATTTAAACTCAGGTCTTCTACTCTGAGCGTTCTAGTCACTCTGCTACCGAGCTGCCCTCCTGACCTATCGTAAATTGATCAGTTGATTGACTAGGAAAGATAAATAAGTGCAACAGTGGAGGTTTGCAGCTGAGTTTAGAGGTGCAGACATTCCTAAGCACACAGCTGTTCATCCTCCTGGGGCCTAAGCTACAGATGTGAGTTGGTGGGGTAGCTCAGAGGAGTGAGGGACTTTTGGAGCATGCTTTTTCCAGATTTCTCCATTGCTGCTTTTTTGAACTTTTAACTAAAATGTAGTCAGAGATGCATAGACAGCTTTGCCCAGATGTACTTAAGTAAAAAACCCGTCCAAAAGAGAATGAAATATTTTGGGCATAACCTGTTTTCAGCAAAGTCACACTGGTTTTTTGGTAATTACGGATTCCTTTTCTAGGCTCTGGAGCTATCCTCATAGCCCAGAGCAAAGTTGGCTCTTCTTTGTTTCTAGTCAGATAGGAAGGGCACAGTTATTTAAAAGACTGTTGGGAGCAGCTAGGTGGCACAGTGGATAGAGCACTAGCCCTGGAGTCAGGTGGACCTGATTTCAAATCCAGCCTCACACCCTTGATAATTACCTAACTGTGTGGCCTTGGGCAAATCACTTAAACCCATTGCCCTGCAAAACCCAAATAAACAAATAAACAAACAAACAAACAAACAAATAAATAAGCAAATAAATACATAAATAAGCAAATGAATAAATAAATAAATGAATGAATGAATGAATAAATAAATAAATAAATAAATAAATAGATGAAAGGCTATCTTGTGATAGTTTTAGGGGATGTAGGGACACTTACAAACAAAACAGGTGTTCTCATGGAGGTCAGAAGAGTACAAGCACATTCTCAAGGTCTTTCTGAAGAACTTTAGTATTGATTATGAGACATGGGAGAGACTAGCACTAGACAATCTAATATAGCCTGACTTCATCAAAGAAGACACTGTGTTACATAAGCAGGACAGAATGGTAGGAGCAGAGAGGAAATACAAGATATGCAAATCTAGGAACATCCCCTTCTCAAATGTTGTGTCTGACCTATGGTAGAACCTTCATGAGTTTGTACTGGACTGATGAACCACAGTTGAACACACTGACCTTGATTCTGATATAATGATGTTATTTTTGGTCCTCTTCAAATATAAAGGATGAACAAGAACAGTAGGAGTACATCTCAGTTATAATAAATAGAGAACTTTGAATGCTGTGGAAAAATTCACTTACCTTGGCAGTATACTTCAAGAATGCATACATAAATGATGAGGTTAATGCACGCACTGCCAGAGATAGCTCAGTGTTTGAGAGGTCTATAGAACTGTTATGCTGACCTCACTGTTTTATATCTATAAAACCTGGACAGTCTACCAGTGCATGCTAGAAAAAAATTAATCACTGCCATTTGAATTGTTAAAATAAGTGTGAAATGTGCAAATTTAGAGCCATCTCAACCCCCAGATGTTCATATGGACTATTTGTTGCCCAGTAGTAGAACTTTCCAAGCTCATATTGATCTGCTCACTCACAGTTGAACCCACTGAACTTGACCCTGATATAGTGATGTCATTTTGGTTCTCTTGCAAAAAGGACAACAGTCTTTCTAATGAGGTAACTCTTATCTCCCACTGGTATGCTTTCCCCATGATGGTGAATTAGACTTAATTAGATAATAATAATAATAGCTAGCATTTACATAGTCATTGAAGTTTTGCACAGAGTTTAACAAATATCTCACTTACATACCATTATTTTGCCTGTTTTATAGATGAGGAAACTGAGGCAAATATCTAGTGCTAGCCTCTCCAAGGTCTCATAATCAATACTAAAGTTCTTCAGAAAGACCTGAAACAGGATTTGAACTCCTATTTTACTGACTCCAGGTCTGAGTTCTATCCATTGCTCCACCTAGCTGCCATTTCAAAATAAATACTTGCTAATGTAGTATAAAAAAGAACTATTGGTACAAATATCCCCCTCTCCAAAGTCTGTGACATATTCTTTACAAATACATATAGAGTCCTAGGGAAAGTAGACACTAGTTTAGAAATGTAAACAGAGAAACATAACTCACAGGTCCTAGAAATTCTTTAATTAGAAGTTTTTCTCCTTCCTGGAGCCCACAAAAAGTTTCTTAGGTATGATGTGGCTACTGTTTTGGGGATACTGCTAGGGTGTTAATGGAAAACCAATGTCCTGAAGTTCACCAAGGTAGGATAGGAAGAAGGTTGAAACTCGTCTCTTCTCCTCGTCTCCTCTTAAACCATTCTCTCAAGCTCACAATGCTCTATTCTAGTTCTAGTTCTGGTCCTGAAATAATTTTGAGTACCATATTGGCTCGATATTTTATAGGAAACTCACGTAACAGTACATATTTGATACACCTAATTGATTTAGTCAATCAAGGTGTTTTCACCTGATAAAGGTATCAAAGCTATAGACTATCTTCTTAGTTAATTTAAGTGGAATGGAGTGATTGATGGATTGATTGACTTCATCTTTACAAAGATATCAGAAAGATCTCTTAAATAATATATACTAGAATTTTTCCAGGAATTGAAGTCTGGTTCACTAGTCTAGTGCTTGTAAACTATTCTCTTTCATTCTTAGAAAATAAGAATTTTTCCCTTCTGTATCTAGGGACTTCCCCTGTTTCCACAATCTTTTAGATATCAATGAAAGTGACTCAGCAATTACATCCCCTAGTTGTATCCATGGATATAGTTCATCTGGACCAAGTGACTTTGATTCCTCCAGGGCACTTAGATGTTCTCTTATTATCTTCTTATTAAGAATCTTATTCAATTGAATCTGATTCAATTCAGAATAATTCAGTTCAGTTCAAATCAACAATTATATACCAAACACCTGCTCTCTGCAATTTACTTGGAATCCAGTGAAGTCCACTTTATTGTCAGAAAATATATTAGGATTCAGAGGTCATTCAATAACTGATGGAAGAGTTCCAAAAGTTACCCACACTTTGGGTGATTTGATAAAACCTATGAGACCCAGGAACATGTGAATGTTGCTCCTCCCCCACTCCCCGGTAGAAAGTTCAAGCCCAAGTCTGAACACAATTTAATTCAAATGACAAAACCTGACTCCAAAGAAACAGAAAATAAAAACACTGATGTTCCTTTTTTGAAGAGGTAAAATAGACCATGGAATTCTATTAGCGTTACTGAATTACTTTTTCTTGCTATTATAATATTTGTTGCAAGTAATACTTCTGGGGGTGAGTGGAGGAGGGGCAGAGAAGGTATCTGTTCAGAAATGAAGGTGATAAATGAACAAACAAGATCAATAGAATTGTTTAAGATTAAATTAATTTTGTAAAAGAATGTTAACCTTAAGGACAGGGACTAATTTTTTGTCCTCACGTCTTCTCTTGAAGAGGTAGCTGAGGTGTGGTGGATGTTGTTGATTGATTGTTTCAGTCAAGTCATGCTCTTCTAAAGTGAAGTTATTGGAGGGAGGGATTGTGGTTGGCTTTGAATCCAGGAAAATTGGGTTTAAATTACAAATTTTATCTGGACTGGCTTTATAACCTTGGGCAAGTCATTCAGTGCTCTAGACTGGAGGTTGGTAAACTATGACCTGAGAACCAAATTCAACCTGATCTGTTAGAAGAATAATTTTTTATATATTTAAGTGCATAAAACTTTATTTTAAAATATAAAACCCACTCTTAGGTCCCCCTACAAAAGCAATTCCCTTTCCTCATATCTTTAAAGTCACAGGAACAATCTCTGCTCCCCTCCCCCCATCTAGCAGGAGTATCCTGTGCATTCTCACTTTATCACTTCAATTCAAATAGACTGTAAATTCCTTGAGGTCAGGGACTGTTTTTTGCCTCTTTTGGATTCCCAATAACTTAATACATAGTATGTGTGTTTAATATGTGTTTATTGACTGGCAACAAAACTTTATTAGGCACCTATTATTTTAACCAGAGGGTCCTGAGGACACAAAGATACAACCCAAAATGTCCCTATCCTCAATGAGCTTATACTTTTCTGGGTGTTTTATATAAAAATATCTACCTGCCATAGAGATCCTAAATAAATTAGAGATATTTTAAAGATGGTGAAACTATAAAGAGACCTCAGATAAGCTTCCTTAAAGAGGGGCAGAATTTATGAAGTAGTCTTGAAATGGTCATGAGTGAGTAAAATCATGCAGAAAAAATCAAGACAATTCCAAATAAGAAATCAAGGAAGGAGGAAAGGAATAAAATTATAGGGAATCTGGTAACTAAAATGGATTTTCTGGATTTTCCTTCTTATTCTCTCATGTAGAAAGAAGACTGGTTTGCCAAAAAGAGACCTTCTGTCCCTTGATCACCATTCATTCCCCCGTTTTTTTAGTTTTCATCTGCCGTAATCACTGGAAACCAACATACAATGTGAAAATTTGACTATTCTTTTCAGTAATTCAGTCTATTGTAACACACCATATTTGGTTTTCTCAGCATTTATGGCATTTATTTCAAGGTGAAAAGAAAAGCTATTCTTGGTCCTGTTATTTTTCTTCCCCCCCAGAAGCTCTTTCCAATTAGTCTTCACTAAGCCTGTCCAAAGAAGTGGGGATAGTCCCCCTGCCTGGAGGAGAAGGTCTAAATTCTTTATCTTAAGTCCGTAAGGATGCTGACATCCAGATGTCAAATCTTCATTTACGTCATGGAGACTCTAAGGAGCCATCTGGGGAACTGTTCATTATTTGGTATTTTCTCAAGCTCCTCTTGAAAAGAGCAGTGAAACCTTGGCTTCGGAAGATTTCAAACAATCTTAGACCTAGAAATGGCTGGTACTTATTCCCAGACTAATCTACTCAGCTTTGAAGAATTCACTTTTTGAAAAAAGTCAACATTTACCTTATAGTTTTAAACCTACAAATGGCTGGTACCTATTCCCAGACTAATATGTTTAGCTTTGAATAATACACATTTTTTAAAAAAAAGTCAAATTCCCCTCATATCGTCTTCCTCTCCTCACCCACTCCTCTCCTCCTCATAGAAAATGTTGCTCCAGTGAAACTTTCCCTTCTTTGCTCCTTAAGCCAGAAAAGCCATCTGGCTAAGGAAAGGAGGTGGAGGATTCTTAAGATAAGAGAAATGAGCAATTGATGTTTTTCTTTGCAGTGACTGAAAACAGTTCTTCACATTTTTAAAAGAGAGAGAGCACAAATAAGAAATAAATCCTGAGGTTGAGGGAGAAATGCTCCCGAAGTGTGACCAATGCATCAAGGTCTCTATATGGCTTACTGAAACGCAAAGAGTTTATTAGGCCCTCTCAACATTCTCCTGGATTCCTGACCTTGCTCCTGGTTTATAAATGTGCTGCAAGTTTCAGTCTAGGAGATCTCTGGACAAAAAAGGCTCCCCATTCAGAATGTAATTCTTGGGGCTTTGAACTATGTGTTCATTAAACCTTTGATTATGGCCTTGGGATAGTGATGAGTCTCTCATCCAGGCAAGGTTAATTAAACCATTTTAGACAAATGAGAAGAGTTCTTAGAGTTGGGAAGAACTGGATTCAAAGCCTACTTCTGATACATACTATTATGATAGTGACCATGGGCAAGTCATTTGAACTCTCTGAGCCTCAGTTTCCTTAAATTTTCAATGAGGATAATAATGTCTGCATTATTTTATCTTACAGGATTGTTAGGATTCTCCAATGAGATAATACTGGTAAAATTGTTTGCCAATTTTAAAGTATTAGTTATTTGACTCATCATCAACCAACAAGCATTTGTTAAACTCCTACTGTATGAGAGGAAGTGGAGATATGAAGATAAAAAGGTAATAATGCCAGCCCTCAAGGAAGTAGAAGGTTCTCCAGAAGATTCCCCTTTTTGAGGGGTGAATATTTAACAGTCTCTGCTGGCAATAAAACTGTTCTTTCTGACTAATCTGAATTTCCTTTACTACAGTTTCTGAACCTAGGTAGTAAATTCATTTCTCCTCATCTCTTTTCCAAACTGAAATAATCATTTTTCCCCTCAAAGGTTGAATTCTCCATCTTTTAATTTTGCATATTTTTCTTCAATTGACTTTCTCCAAGCTAAAGAATCCCAAACTAGAAGGGATTTTGAGATCAGGCAATCCAAACTCTTACATTCCCCCCCCCCAAACCCCACCACCACCACCACTCTTATATTTTGTGTCTTAAGATTTGCAAAGTACTTTCAAACATTATCTTATTTGACCTTCCCAATAAGCTGAGGACTTTCTTTCCATTTTACTGATGAAGAACCTGAATGAGGTTAAGTGACTTGCCCAGGAGCACACACACAACTACTAAGCATTTGAGGCAGGGTTTGGACCAAGGTCTTCCTGACTCCAATTGCCTTTCATGAAAGTTTTCCTGTGAATAGTCATAACATAATGTGACTTATTATATTATTATTAAATTTAAACAGTAGAACTATATCAAGAGGTAGCCTATTGTGAATACAAAGCTAGTCTCAAAGTTAGGAAGAACTGAATCCAAGATTCACGTCTTAAGTCACTTAACCTATCAGTGCACCAGACAGTTCCCTTAAGAATGTTAAATCTTGGGGGCAGAGCCAAGATGGCAACAGGAAAAGAGCATTTCTTAGCTGCTCTCTCTATACAATATTTCAAAAATCATAAAATAATAACTCTAGCTAAATTTTTGAGAGACAGAACCCAGAGAAAGATCCAGTGAGACAATTCTCCAGCCCAAGGTAACCCATAAAATAATGGAAAGGCTCCACTTCCCGGGGTTAGAGGAGCAGCCTACCAGAGTCAAGGAACTTTAGCCTCCTGGAGACAGCCCCAGGGCATGTGGGAGCCGCAGCTCATGGCAGCAGGGGCAATTTCCTGATCTACACCCTGGGGAGCACCAAGCAAAATTTGGAAGATCACTGGGAGACCTCTGCCAAAGTGAGCATATGAAGCCCAGTCCTCAGGGCTGAGCTAGCAGTGGTGGCTGTGGCAGCCCAGATCCAGGAAACAGAAGCAGGTAGAGCCAGTAAGCAGGAGCCCCCAGGCAACTGAGCCTTTAGTGCTCAGCCTACCAAAGGTAGGAGAGTAGAGAGACTTCAGAGATTTGTCCTCTGTACCTGGACAGGACTCTGGGGCTCTGGCCACATTCAGATGCTGGTTGCAGTCTAGGGCTCCCACAGAACAGCAGGGCCCCCTCTCCTCCACCTCAGCACCATGGCAGGGGGGTAGTCATTCACAGACCAGGAGGGAAGACAGAACCTCACACACTGAGATCCTTATGGGGGTGTGTCCCAATAACACTCAAAAGCTTAGGAAGCACCCCAAGACCAGGCACAGGTTGGGGAAATGAGTAAACAGAGAAAAAAAGAAAAATACTATTGAGAAATACATCACCTATGATCCCAGGAAGGATCAAAATACTCAATCTGAAGATGAGGAAGTACAAGCTTCTGCATCTAAAGACTGCAAGAAAAATGGAAATTGGTCTCAGGCTATGACAGAGCTCAAAAAAGATTTTGAAAATCAAGTAAGGGAGATAGAAGAAAAAGTGGGAAAAGAAATGAGAGAGATGCAGGAAAAAAATGTGAAAAAGAAGTCAGCAGCTTAGTCAAGGAGATCCAAAAAAATGCCGAAGAAAATAACATATTAAAAACCAGCATAAGTCAAATGGATAAAACAGTTCAAAAAGTTATTGAGGAGAAGAATGCTTTAAAAATCAGAATTGACTAGATGGAAAAAGAGATAAGAAAGCTCTCTGAGGAAGACAAATTCTTCAGATCTAGAATGGAGCTAAAGGAAGCTGCTGACTTTACAAGAAGTCAAGACACAATACCTCAAAAACAAAAGAATGAAAAATGAGAAGAAAATGTGAACCATCTCATTGGAAAAAAAACAACTGATATAGAAAACAGATTCAGGAAAGACAATTTAAAAATTATCAGAATCCCTGAAAGTCATGATCAGGAAAAGAGCCTTGACATCATTTTCAAAGAATTATTACAGGAAAATTGCCCTGATATCCTAGAAGCAGAGGGCAAAATAGAAATGGAGAGAATCCACCAATCTCCCTGAGAAAGAGATCCAAAAAAAAAACCAACCCCTAGGAATATTATAGCCAAGTTCCAGAACTCCCAAGTCAAAGAGAAAATATTACAAGCAGCCATAAGGACACAATTCAAATATCGTGGAGCTGCAGTCAGGATCACACAGGACTTAGCAGTTACTACATTAAGGGCTTGTAGGGCTTGAAATATAATATTCTGGAAGGCAAAAGAGCTCAGAATGCAACCAAGAATCAACTACCCAGCAAAACTGAACGTCCTCTTCCAGGGGAAAAAGATGGACTTTCAATGAACCTGGGGAATTTCAAATGTTCCTGTTAAAATGGCCAGAGCTGAACAGAATGTTTGATCTTCAAATACAGGACTCAGGTGAAGCAAAGAGAGTAGAGGAGAAGGGTAAAATATGAGGGACTTAATGATGATGAACTGCATGTATTCCTGCAGGGCTGGATGGTTGCTGGGCCTTTGGGGTGGTATGTGGGCTTGGGGCCTCTTGGCCCCAGGACCAGTGATCAGTTTGCTGCACCACTCAGCTAACCTACAGCATATTTAAGAAGAGAGACAGAGTGAAAGGAAAGAGAAAATATAGTGTATGGTAGTGGGGAAGTACAAATGGAAGGAGTTGTGATCAGCAATGGCAACAGTGGAAAAATATGGAAGTAGCTTTTGTGATGGATCAACCCACAACAGAGCTGGTGGCGTTGGAACACATTGAAGTACTTTTTATTATTATTATTGTTGTTGTTGTTGTTATTTTATTTTATTTTGGGTTTTTTGTTTTTTTCAGGGCATTGGGGTAATTTGCCTGGGGTCACACCGTTGGGTGATTGTTGGGTGTCTGGGGTCAAATTTGAAATCGGGTGCTCCTGACTTCAGGACCGATGCTCTGCCCATTGCACCATCTAGCTGCCCCCCATTATTATTATTTTTTCAATTTTAATTTTAATTTTTTTCTCTTTCCTTTGGTGCTCATGAGGGTCTATTTTCTGGCAGGGAGGGGGTATTATGTTTGCTCTTAAACAAGAATATTTTAGCAATGTATAAAAATATCATCTGTACAAAAATAAAAATAAATATCATAAAAAAGTTGCAAAACAAAATAAATAAATGCCCTCCCAAAAAAGAATGTTAAATCTTTGGGCAGCTAGGTGGTGCAGTGGATAGAGCACTGGCCCTGGAGTCAGGAATACCTGAGTTCAAATCCAGCCTCAGACACTTAATAATTGCCCAACTGTGTGACCTTGGACAAGTCACTTAATCTCATTGCCTTAAATTTAAAAAAATAAATAAAAAATAGTGTTAAATATTAAATTATAAGGTACTTACAGATCTGCACTGATGGAAGGTTTTCTTCTTTGTATATTTAGTATGCTAATTAAATCATAGATCTGGCCCAGAAAAGGAAAGATCTATGTTACTAATTCATATTCAGAAGTATTCCATACCTAGAGTTTTTCTTTCCTCTTTGTAATTATTACTTTAATATTTCAATATTTCTAAGAAATATGATTTCATTGGTGTACATATTCCCTCCACTGATGCAGATTAGAATCCTTCTATGCCTTAGCACAAAATCTTTTAAGATTTACTTTTGGCCAAAAGACTCATGTCCAAACTTAGACTGACCCTCATGAAATAGACCATGGGTTCCATTTTGAATTCTTTCTGCTTTGGGAAGACTTGACCTGATGAGATACTGGAAGGGAATTTCAGTAGAAAATTTATATTACAACAAATGTTTATTTGATCCATTTTCATACACACACTAGAAGATGTAGAAATGGACTGCTACATCTGATGCCCATGTAGCTGTCCAGTGCTTTGGGAAGCATCCAACTCATGAGGAGTGAATGACACCAGATATCTTTGAGTTCAATATTCACACATTGATTGCTGATGGATGATGATGATGTCCTTTGTTCTCAAAGAAGACCATGACATCAGGGAGATGATGCCATGACAAGCATGTGAATTGCATTTGAATGAGGGGATGCTGTGCTAAATCACCAGCCTTAATTTCTCCTCCTGAGTCATCTGAGTTCAGTAGCCATATATGGATCAGGATAATCAAAAATGGCCCTAGATGCAAGACAATCAAGGTTAAGTGTCTTACTTAAGGTCACACAGCTAGTAGGTGTCAAATGTCTAAGGTCACATTTGAACTCAGGTTCTTCTGACAACAGGACTAGTGCTCTATCCACTGAATCATGGTGCTGGTCACTGAGTTCTTGAATAACACTGTCACAAAGAGATTGCCAAAAGTTATGATCCATACAGTGGTGGCTCCAGGGAAACACATTAAGAAATTTTTATTGGCAAGATTTTCTCTTGGGGACCTAAAAACAGAATATAGCATGTATGTGGTATTAGGATCTAAAGGAAAGTCATAGCCTACAGATCACAGTAGAGGAACAGCACAAGGCAAAATGATGAAGCAAGTTCAGGCTTAGAACCCCAGTTCTTGGTTTACGCAAATGGTATACATTTCTCAAAGGGCTACCAAATATATATTTTTGATTCATGTCCCTAACCAAGAATTTTTCTTGGGAAACCCAGAATTTGGCTTATGTCTCAGTCTTATAGAAAAGGTAAAAAAAATGATCTTCAAAACCCCTATGCACATTAACTCAGGCTAAAAATATACATTGGCTAAAGGCTGTCCCTTGAGGGACTGGCTATAGGATTCTCCTATACAAAATACTCTTAACTAAGGTCATAAATGGTCAAGTCACTTCCTAAAAGAGTAAAAATAAAGGGTCAAAGTCATAATGAAGAATAGTAAAACTGGAATTTGCCTTCCACTTCTATTATAAATCACTTGGATTATGCAAATCTGATAGTACCCAACAACCTCAAAGGTATCGTTTTGTAAGAAAACTGCAAACATAACTGGGTTAACTTGCTATTATAAGTCTAGAGGGCCATAAGGGTCCTTGGAACTTCTTTCCTCTTTTCAGTAAGCCTGAGCCAGGAATTATCTTTGTATGGCATTAGTCTTCATATTATTGCCGCTGCTTAAAGATTATTCCAACTCTAATATTTCTTCCACTAAGTTGTCAAAGTGATTTTTTGCTATATTCTTTGGGCTCAAAACAATGATTGATAGACCTCTCCCAGAAGGATGGATCCAATTTGGTTAAAGAGTTTTCACCATTTCACCACTTCTGGTAAGTTCATGTCTCAGTGGTAGTTCTAATTTCCCATGGTTCCTTCCCCTCCTGGGGCCACTAGTTTCTTTTTTCCTCATCAAAGTCCTTCCCTGATTTGTTCCTGCCTCTCCGAGGCTGAGGGATTTCCTAGGGTCTTGTACAGATAAGTGTTGTCTTCAGCTCTGCCTATAACACAGCTCTAGTTTCCAATTTTTTCTTCTCAACTCTTTCTGCTTCCTTTTCTAGGCTCAGAACTTAGGAAAAAACAATCATCCCCAAATGCTATAATATAACCAGTCATTTTTAATGGACCAACAAGCACTGAAAGCTAGAGTACTCATTCACACCCCACCATAAAGTTAAGTGATAAAACATTCCACTGTTAGTAGCTTAATCATGTGGGAACTCAGGTTGATTGAATGAACTGGAATTGACATTGCACAGGAAAGGTGTTTGGATTGGCTGAGGAAATTTGGTTGTACTTCAGGAGTCATCTATAAAAAAACTCAAGCTTCTCTGGGCCAAAAAAGATTCAGTATCAAGTGAGTGGCAGCAAAGATAAAAGAGAGAGAGAAAGAGAAAATAATGTCTTTGAGGAGCACTTAACTCTCAGCTTTTGTCTTGGCCTCATCTCTCCCCCCATGGCCCACATTAGAGTAAGATTTTGTGAAACTTTGGAGGTCCAGAGGATTTTCCATCTTCCCTTAGGTGTCTTAACAGTGTCCCTGAAACAGTTAAATGGAAATTGCATAGAGAGCTAAGGATAGATTGTACTCAGATTCACAATTCTACAAAGGACTCTTCAGAAAACTATTCCATACCTAAGGAGAATATCTTGAGGACTCTGGAAAAAAGACTTCCAGGAGCTATGAGCGTCCTTTGTTTGCCTCATATGTTCTTTAACTTTTTGAATCTCTTTCCTTTGGACTCTTATGTACTTATGGAAGAATATGTCATAGGTATTTGGTGAGCTGTCTTACACAGTTTTTACTATACTACTTTAGTAAATTATCTTTTTTAAAAAAACTATTTAAATGACTGACTAAATGACTAGCTGATAATGATGATGGCAGAAGTAAAGTTAGAAAGAATTCACCAATATCCTAGGACTACTCCTAGATGCCTAAGGGTATCCAACTTGTCGATGGGAGTGGGAACTGGAGTAGTCATTAACAAGCATGTATTGCTTGTAGAAACAAGATGAGGCACATATCATCTCTGAAATCCCATTTGCAGGGGAGTTTTATCAAGACTTTCAATGAAACTATAGAGAATGAGCTAACATCCCAATATTTACTCAACTACAAAAAAAGGAGTTATCCTCCTGTGAAATGGTCCACAAAATATTAAATATAAAAGATGAAAAGCATGATATTGACTTTACCAAGAAAATTTCTATGTGAATCCTATCCAAAAAGTGAGAAAAAGATAATAATAATAATTAAGACTAAGATAACCATTATTAATAATTTTGTTTACATGGATGATAACTGTACTGTATTGCTCTATCAAAAATCGTATTAAACAGCTCCTTCATTTCAAGGACTCTTTCTCCAATGATATCCAAATGTCATTTTGAGTCAATATGTATAAAATTCTCAACATAAGCCAAGAAAAGACAGCCTAAAGGCTTCAAACTTGAATCTAGAGGTCATATTGAACCAAGGCATAAAGGCACTATCGAAAAATGTCTTGGTCTCTGCCAGGTGACACATTAAGTATCAAGAAGTTTGTGGTCGAGTATATTGAAGCTTAATGGAGTCTTAAATGGGAAGAATGTATTTAAAGCAATTAATACCTATATAATATTAATCTCTATTAATATTATAAGATTTGGAAAGTATTCTAACAAAGCTACATGGAAAGGAAGAATAACACTTCTTTGCCCAAAAGGAGGAAGAGGGTTCAAAGATATACTTAGAAGTAATAATAAGCAGAATAAAAGTCTTCAGAAAAATTATTGGAACAAGAAGTCATCATTTCATCAAGTCACAGTAAAGGCTGTTAACATGTATTCACTGTTGCATTTCCAATGTAATAGATAACGATATGCCTCCTGAAGGAGCTTATGCAATGACAATGATCCAAGAATGAGATCAAAAGGTCCTCCACAGGTGAGATGAACTTAGTCTACAATAGACTGACAAGGAAGCATTAAACAGTGACTGATCTATTCAGACTTTTTTTTTATTTTTTTATTTTTTAAGTTTTTGCAAGGCAAATGGGGTTAAGTGGCTTGCCCAATTATTAAGTGTTTGAGACCGGATTTGAACCCAGGTACTCCTGACTCCAGGGCCGGTGCTTTATCCACTGTGCCACCTAGCCACCCCCCAGACTTTTTTTTTAAGTAAGATTTTGATTGGCAATTAAAGACCACGTCATTCACACAAGAAATTACAGAAGAATCTTTCTTCTCAAGTTTGGACTTCATGATCAATGTAGATCATGCAAAGAAATCAAAATCATAAGGGAAGAGGTTGTAGTCTATATTATTTTTGCTATTGAATTTGTACTGAAGATGATTTCAATGAACCTACAGAGGATAAGTTCATTTTTATTATTATTTTCATAATAATTTCATTATGATGATTACTTTCATTCAAATGCAAAATGCATCTCTTTTATCTATACCACAGTCCATAGAACATTAAATAGAAAGGAATAATTTGTTATAGGATTGTTTTTCTTTAAACATCATCAAAATGATGAAAAGATCAAAATGATAACAATAATATATATAGTAATTTAAGGTGCACAAAATGCTTAATTATCTTTAGTCTTACAAATCTAATAAAAAGTCTTTCCATTCAAAGAGAAGGTAGATGAGAAGGGGAAGAAAATAGCTTCAGTCTATCTAATGGTTACATATTATAGAAAGTAGCTATAATGAATGATCCTGGAAACTCACAAAAGGTAAAATCCAAGAAAGGAGTCAGTGTTAAATTCCATGGTCTACATATAAAAGATCACAGTATGACTAACAAGCAAATTAAAAGGTCATTTTGACCCTTTAATTATCCCTTATGCTTAGGGGATGAAACTCATGCCTAGAATGTAGCTTTTGATAAGCATATCTTTGTCAAAAATAATAAAAATATAATAATGGAGCCATAGAGGGAATCACATTTTATGCTAAGAAGATTACCTCATGTGAAGAAATCTAGGAATCTGAGTGAAGATATCACATAGAAAGCATTTGGATACACATCAGCAGAGAAAGAGACAGAGGTAACATCATTAGAGTTTATTAAGAAGCACCTAGAAAGAAAGAAAATAGATGAGGGGTTTAGGAAGCAGATCACACTCCTGGCAACAAAGATGGATGTAGGAGCGTTGAGGGACTTCAATTAGCCAAACATCCGCTGGAACTCTCTCACTGCCAAAAATAGAGCAGCAATCCATTTCTTAACGTCCCTTAATGATAATTTTAAACTTCAAAAGGCAGAGGAACTAACAATGGGAAATTCAACTCTGACTCTGATTCTCACCAAGGAAGAAGAACTGGTCACTGATGTGGAAATGCTGAGAATTTAATGGGGAAGGGACCCAATTAGAATGAGTGATAGAGAAGGAAATGAAAGCTGGAAATAGTCTAACAACTAGATTTTAGCTTTCTAAATTTGGAGAAAAGGGGCGGCTAGGTGGCTCAGTGGATAGAGTACCGGCCTTGGAGTCAGGAGTACCTGGGTTCAAATTCGACCTCAGATACTTAATAATTACCTAGCTGTGTAGCCTTGGGCAAACCACTTAACCCCATTGCCTTGAAAAATCTAAAAAAAAATTGGAAAAAAAGGACAGATAGATTCCCATTGGCAGTGAAAAAGACACAAGAGACTGTTAAATTTTCAATTGAGCATTTACATCTTGGAAATCAGGGAAAACTCCAAATCAAGGCTTGATTTATTGTTTTATTGATTGTCTATATTTAAAGAAATGATGAAATAAATGTTAACAATGGAGATTAAACTTAAAAATGTGTTGTCTGTATAAATATCACCTACCCCTCACCCCCAGAGAGTCAGTTGTTAAACATTTTACCAGCACCCTGACTGATTGCTGAACCACTGTAATACCCTTGCCTTAGACTGCAATTCAACATGGAAGAGGGGAATGGCAATTTCTCACTACTGAAATTCTGAGTCCATAAAGAGACACAATTTTGATGAAGAGGTGATGTAAAAGAGAAAGTTAAACAAAGAGTCCAATACTGATGCAGAAACAACTCATTAAAGAACTTTGATTTAAAGAAAAATATAATAAATGGCACTAAGAGTTAGCATTTTAAAGTCATTTTAAGGTTTTAAAGGGGCAGCTAGGAGACACAGTGGATAGGTTATCAGGCATGGAGTCAAAAAGATTCATCTTCCTGAGTTCAACTCTGACTTTAGACACTAGCTGGGTGATCCTGGACAAATCACTCAATTCTTTTTGCCTTAGTTTTCACATCTGAAAAAAAGATTTAGAGAAGGAAATAGCAAATCACTTCAGTATCTTTATCATGAAAACTCCAAATGGGATCATGAAGAGTTGGGCACAACTGAAAAATGATTGAACAAAAAGATTTTAGATCTATATATTATTCATATCTAAATATATTTTCTCAGAGACGGTGATAGGCATTCAGGCCAGTCTTGGAGTCAAGATGAACTGAGCTCAAATCTAGCCTTTGTTTCAACTGATTTTATGATCTCTCAAAAGTTTAAAAAATTTTTTAAACCATTTAGCCTGCCCCAGACAAGTCAGTAGACAATGCAAAATAGCAATAGAGACGCAGATTTGTATTGATGTAGGGAGTTTTCTCACCAGGAATTCCCCCTAAACCAATGTGATCCAGAACAAAATGTACAGAAAATAGGAGCAATAAAAACATAGAATGGTCTCCTGAGAATGGTGAAAAGTGTTAATATTCTAAATGAACTTAGCAGTCTAAGTATTAAATGAAGAATAAAAAACATTATATTAAAGAAACCGAGAATATGCTTACTACAATGGATAGTGTGCTTGAATAGTAATCAGAAAGACTTGATTTCAAATCTCTTCTTAGCAGCTGTGGGATCATGAGCCAAGCATTTAAACTCTGAGCCTCAGGCCACTCTCTAAGACAACAAATTATAGACCAATTGGGAGAAACAATTCCCTCTAATTCTCGAAAGGTCCCAGATCCATAACATCATGGGTTTTTAAACTTATCTAGGTTTAAAAGAAGAGAGGAAGATTAGATAAGCCTTGGGACTATAGCTCAGAGTGGGTCAAATGATGATAAATGACAATGGAGAGAAGCCAGAGTCACTAGAGTTTTAGTTTACTTCTTTTTCCTGACCCAGGAAAATGGCATTTTCACTGGAAAGATAGAACAAAAATGATTACTAGGGAGCTGTTACTCAAGACAAGTAGGGAGAATGCAGGAGCACCTCACTCTCAGATCCTGCAGGAAGAAGAGATCAGACTTTGGAATGGAAGCAGGGACAGGAGAAGTCAGGGTTAGAGCAAAGAAAGGCATTTCTGCTGTTTTCCCTTTCCAATGATTGAATCCTTATCTCCTTTTCCTTTTGGAATGGGTTTTCCATTGTTGGTACTCCCACTGGGCATGTTTGGCCAGAGAAAAAGGTGATCTTTTGTCTGTGTAGACCTCCTAGGTAAAAGGAGAGTTTGGAATGTGGAACATGTGTAGGTGCTTGTGCAAGTTAGTGACAGTGAATTGGGGCTTTTGATCAGTGGAGAGATCCATGAACCTTATGGGTCGTGGAGAACAAAGTTCCCACCCTTACCCCTCCATGATTTGTTCTTGGTTCCACTTTTTTCCCTTCCCCTCTCCCCCCAGTACCCTGTATACCCTTCTTACACCATTTTTGGATAATGGATCCTGAGAACACCAAGGTTTGGGCTGAATCCAGTTCTCTATATGTACCAATATTTCCTTTCCATCATAATCTTTGCTTTAAGGCTATGTAACCTGTGTATGATGATATATCCAGTTGTGTGGGATTCAGAAATGGGGGGAGGGAACATAAGCAGAAGCTGGACTGAGAAATGGCCATACTATGTACTTGTGTTGTGGCCAATGTAAAGTCCATGGTATTTGTAAACAAGAAATACAAGATAATGTCACTGTTGTGAGCTTACTATAGCATTGAAGGTACTTTTAAAATTTATGGAAATGATGGGATAGAGTAGAATGTTGTAAAAGGCCAATGTAAAAGGTTGTTGGTTCTGTTTTAAATCTTCTGAGATTGAAATATGATCATTTTGGGGCAGCTAGGTGGCACAGTGGATAGAGCACCAGCCCTGGAGTCAGGAGTACCTGAGTTTAAATCCGGCCTCAGACACTTAATAATTGCCTAGCTGTGTGGCCTTGGGCAAGCCACTTAACCCCATTACCTTGCAAAAACTTAAAAAAGAAAGAAAGAAAGAGAGAGAGAGAGAGAGAGAGAGAGAGAGAGAGAGAGAGAAAGAAAAGATGATCATTTTGCAGTTTACTTTAAAAAAACAACCAGTGCAAAATCCATACAAATAGTCACTGATCAGCGTGACTTCTAGTTAGTGAATGAGTTATGGGGAATATATTGATGCATTCTTTCCAGGAGCAATGCTGGAGAGTAAGAGGTATGAAGGATGCCTATACAGCTGGATATAGTAGACTCCAATTCAACTATCAAGATTTCCGACTACATGAATGACTAAATCCAAATAGTGTCAATTAATAGTGCAATGATAACTTGAAAGGAAGTCCGTGGTAGAATAATCCAGGTTTTCATGTTTCACAGATTATGACTGCCTGGTAGTTAGTCTGAAGACAATCTAAGGGTTTTAATGGTCTACAAACTCAATTTTATTCAATAAGGTGTTATGACAAGTCAAGGAAGCCAAAGTAATTTTAGGCCTACTTGAAGAGCCTTAATATCTTGGTCTGGGAGGGATAGTCCTTCTTTAACCATCTCTGATGATGGTTAAGTCACATCTGGAATATTGTCTTCAGTCCTAGGTACCACACTTTAATGAAGGGTATCAGTACCATGGAGAGCATCCAGAGAAGGTCAGTCAGAGTGGTGAAAGGCATCAAGTTCAAGCCATATAGTGATAATAACCTTTATGGAACTGAGCATGTTTAGCCAAGGGAAAAGACTCAGATGGGTTCTTGTTGTTCAGTTGTTTAGAGTTGTCTCTGAATTTTCGTGACCTCATTTGAGTTTGGTGATTTTTTTGTTTTTGTTTTGTTTTTTGCAGAAATACTAGAATACCTAGCCATTTCCTTCTCCAACTCATTTTAAGATGAGGAAACTGGTAGAAACATGTTTAAGCAACTTGCCCAAGATCACACAGCTAGTAAGCATCTGAAGTCAGATTTGAATTCATGATGAGGAGTCTTCCTGACTCCAGGCCCAGCACTCTATCCACTGTGCTACTTAGCTGCCCCCTGAGTAAATGCTTAATAAATACTTTTTGACCATTCACATAATAAATCCTTTTTAAGTAGAGGGAGAAGAGGAAAAGGGTTTCCATTCATTTGGATAGGTTTTAGATGAAAGAGCAGAGGCCTCATTTAAGTTTCACAACCTCAATTCTTTACCCACTTTGCAGGATAAAACCCATCAAGTAAGGTTAGGGTAATCTAGACACTGGAAAATAAAAAGTATTTACCTATTAAGTTTTCATAGACTATAAGTTTTTATGAACAGGAACTAGTTCATAGTGACTATTTCCAAGACCTAACAAGCACATAGTGTTTGACTAATAAACATTTGTTGGTAGATTGATTAACTGATGTCTTCGGCCAACACTCAATTGGTTTATAATTAGGTGAGGACCATATACTGCTTTAATTTTGCAAACAAACAATAGAATTTGAGAGATAGTATTAAAAGTTCAGGTCCAATCATTCAAAATACAAATATACAAAGTGTATCTTACAAAATGCATAGTCCAATTAGCAGCCTTAAGGGGAAATGGGAGTCCTACTAAGGCATTCCTCTGAAACAAGAAGAGTTAGAAAAAGACTTCAGGATTTCCTGGTTAGCATATAAAGCATGACTGGGAATAAGTAGTAGGAATGTAGTAAGGTGCTTTCCCAAAGCAGTCCTGCTCCCCTGTAACTCAGAGCTCTAGCATCTTTGAATTTGTTTCCAAAATTCCTACTGATGATATTGGATATTTTGTTTTTAATCTTTTTTTGGTCATAGAAACAAATTGGGATATCTCTAAAATCATAGTATGATATAACTAAAAGGGACCTCCGAGACTACCAAAGATCATAGTTATCAGTCTTAAAGGTAATCTGAATCAAAACTCCTTTTTCATAAAGGAGAAACATCACACATAAAGCCAGTGTTCAAACTCAAATTTCCTGTCTCTAAATCCAGAACTCTATATATCACACTCCCTCCCAACTAGACTAGCCCCTTCATTCTACAACAGAAAAAAAACTGGGTCTTAGAGAGATTAAGTAATACCCCCCCCCAACCCCTCCCAACTAATTGTTGTAGAGCTACGACTGGCAGTCAGGCTTCTGACATAATGTATTCTTCTTATTACCCCATAGTACCCATAGTTACAGTCAGTTTCAGAACTTGTATCCTATTTTAGGTCAGCCAATATGATTCAACTTCCCTTTTTAAAATTTCTTTTTTTCCCTCTATCTTGACCTTAACCTCTTCCTTCTACAATCTCTACCCTTCATTGACTTCCTTGACAATGAACTTTTGGACTTCTTTCTCTCAATAAAGTTCATCTAAAACTGGATTCCCAAGGTTGAAGAGAGGGCATAAGGAAGTCCTTAGTAAGACTCCCACTTATTTGCTGCAAATGCAGCAAAAAGAGGTGGTCAGAGATGAGCCAGTCCTTTTTGTTAAAGACAATGATATTTGTAGCCACACAATCAATGGGAATAAGGTTTCTCTAAGTCATGTGGTAGGCTATATTTTGTCAAACTTTAAGAATGAAAATGCAAGTAAAAAAGTAAGAAAGCTCTTCCTCAAGAAGGGACTAATAGTAGAAGATATAGCACTTAAAGTGAAGCTGAAAGTGGGAGGGGCAGAGAAGAAGACAAAGGTACCCAAGGTGGGAATGATAGGGAAAGTCAGAAATGAAGCCTGGAGAAGAATGAGCATGCTCTAGATTGATCACATTTCTATGGGAAACAGCTCCTCAAAATCCTCCATGAGGATGCTCTCCAAACTGATGGGGTTTTCACATTACACATATACAATCTCATTTGAAATGTGAAAATCCTTGATCCTCCTAGATAAAGGTTAATTCTCCCTCCTCTGAATTCCCATAGTCCTTTGCATGCAACTCTCTTGGGACAATTATTCAACAAAAAGCTATTAAGCAATGACTGTTCAGAGCACTATTGGGCTCTGGAAGAGATAAAAAATTGAGATGAAGCTTCTTTTCTGCCCTCTTGAGACTTATCATCTTGTAAATAGTTTTTAGCACATTCACAAGGAAACTATAAAACAATGATGTTGGTTGTGACAAACCCCAGGACATAGCAGAGTCTTATTTGCAACCAGTCAAATAAGTTTGGCCTAAACGTTTCCATCAGAAAAAGTAAGTGGCTAAAGAACATCTGTTACCCAGATAATGGCATGCCTTTAGTTAGGTTACCTATAGATCTAGTCCATCATACGAATACATACATAAGTAGAGGATGCTAGTCCGTCTGTATATCTCTGCAAGACATGTATCAGAAAAATGAGTTATACGTGAACAAGTATACAAATGCAAAATGAACATAATAATGTGGATAATATTGTAGGTTTGTATTATATTAGATGTTTCATATACAATTTGTTACCTTTTGAATATATCTTCCACAGACAATGCTGATACCTATAAAATATATACATTTGTAAGTACACCCAAATAAACATCTTTCACAGAATGTGTAAAATATATACATGTACATATCTTTCACAGACAATACAAGTGTCTAAAATATAAACATATATATCCATATATGTATGTGTATATATATATATATATATATATTCATCTTTCATAGGCAATGCAAATATCTTTACAGGTGTATACACATAGAATGGCAGCTATGTAGCATGGTAGATAGAGTGCCAGGACTGGAGATAGAAAGACCTGACTTAGGATACTTACCATGTGACAAGTCACTTAACCCTATTTGTCTTAGTTTCCTCATCTTCAAAATGAACTGGAAAAGGAAATGGTAAATCATTCTAATATCTTCGCCAAGAAAAAATATTACATATATATAAAACATATATATGTTTTATATATATCCATCATATATATATGTATATATATACATACATACATATATATATATATATATATATATATCTTTTACAGATAAAACAAGTATTTGGAAAATATAAGCATGGGTACACAAAGATACATATATACCCATTTTTTCAGACTGTGCAGATAAATGAATTGGGTGGCACAGACTTAAATAAGAGAAAGATAGTGGGCTGAACAGCCTTTAAAAAAATGGAAAACAGTCTTTAATGGCACCAAACTACTCTCAGAAACAAAAGCCTTGTCTTTTAGACACAGACAATTCTAACGGTATTGTTCCATGATGGTGACTCACAGAACCCTACAGCCTCTGGAGAAGTGATAATGAGTATTACTCAGAGAGGAATGGGGAGGCACAGGGTGGGTGTCTTAGGGCTGCAGAATGTAACAAATGGAGAAACTAGAGTAAAGGATGCTGGCAGAAGAATCTGTGATTGAAAAAGATGGACTGGTCCCATGTTGAGAGCAAGAGCCAAGCAGTGGACAGTATGGGACTCTATTGGTACCCTGGTGAGGTCTGGAGAAAGTCAGGAATAACCTGTCCCCAGTGTTGGGTGGACTCCCATGTAAAATTATTGGAGGACATGAACAAAGGCGGTATAGGACAGTTAGGGTGAGTAAACTATGGTTTACCTTGTTAGAAGGAACATCCCTTGTTCAAATCCATTTGAGAATGTTTATAGTAGAGGTATAAGCAAAGAGATAGTTGTATGGGGGGTCTTAAGGGACCAAGCAGGGGGAGGGGCAATCATGGACTCTTCCTAGAGAAGGTAGCATTTGAACTGCACTTTAAAAGAAGGATAAGGAATTCAATAGATGAAGAACTGCAAAGAGGGAGCTGCCTGAAGAAGAGAGGACAGTGCCACCAAGGCCAGAGAGTGTGCCAATCAGGAGACTGCAAGCACTCTGGTTCAGATCCAGAGAAGTGGATGATGGGAGTGATATGGAATAAGAGGAAACTAGAATGATATTTGATGCCTTTGATTGTAGTTCACTGTAGTTCACCTTTTTGTCTTCAACAGGTAAACATAGACACCCACATAGGCAAACAACTGATGCTGCTACTGTACAAAAAAAGCTATGCACTGAATTAGAGAAAGAAGATGTGATTTTAATTACAACACTGACCTCCATAAACATGGATCCATCCCCAAGTCCTCTGAACTTCAGTGTTTGCATTTTCAAAGAGTGATAAAAATTCCTGCATTAACTACCCAACATAGGGATGTTTCCAGGAAAGCACTTTATAAAATTGCGTGTGCACCCTAAACGTGAGTTTTTATTAATACTTACAATTAATGTCTTAACAATGACTAATGCATCAGCCAGCAAAGGCTTGTTCTGGTATATGGGATGGCTTGAGAGTAACAAGAAACTGATTTTAAGTAATTTCTCTGAAGATACTAACCATGTTCCCACTTTTACTGGTGGTGTCCCCCAAATTACTGTAGGTCTCACCCCAAGGAGTGTGAGCTCCCTCCATGAGAGCAAGGGCTGGCTCACCTTTTCTGTTTGCATCCTTCCAACTTGACTCAGAGTAGAAGCTTAATAATTCTCATTCATTCATCCATCCATTCATTCAAGCCACTTAACATGTCAATGCCTCAGGCAATTTTCTAAGACTATAAATTTCAAAGTTGTCTCAGACACACATTAATTCAGAGATCCTTACATGGGTGGAATCACAGGTCTGCACCAAAAGGAACAGCCCCTCCCCCAGCAATTTGTCCAAGAAACACTTGTCTCATGGTACATTTTATGTTTCTTTTTTTTATCTTAAGACTGAAACTTAGGGTGAAAATACAAGAAAGGTAAAACCCAGCAATATCAGGGGACATTTTTATTTTGTGAACTTTGTTATCGAATTGCAGGAGCCCTATGGATTAGAAGGAAGATAGAGTACTAGACTTGAGAACAAGAGGACACAGGTTCAGATCCATCTCAGACTCTTAGTAGCCAAAGAATCCTTAAGGAAAAGATAAAATTTTAGAGTTAGCAAAACTATGTAGTACGTAAGTCAACTTAAAAAAAAATCGAAGGTAATAGTCTTTGGTCTTTGTTTAAACTCCACAGTTGTTTCTCTGGGTACAGATGGTATTCTCTGACACAGATACCTAAAACTGTCCCTGATTATTGCACTGATGGAATGAGCAAGTCCATTAAGGTTGATCACCACCTCCAGGTTGCTGTTAGGGTGTATAGTGTTCTTCTGTTGACCAGAAACTTTAAAGGGTCTTCCCCTTCTATATTTCTTTTCTTTTTCTTTTCTTTCCTTTTTTTGGGGGGGGGTGATACAAAAGAGACTCCTTTCCTTCTTTCCTTCTCATCTGCCTTAATCACTGAGACACCTGAGAGTCTTATCCTCCCAGCATTTTTTTTCCTTCTTTTTTTTGGAAGCAGTCATTCTTACCTTCTTTGCCTCATCTCTCTCTCTTACCTAAACTTAAAGACTGGATGTGCATTGCTTCAGTCAAATTGTAACCTGGGAAAGACCTGGCTTTAAAAAGTCAAGGTCTCCCACTGAGACTTGGCACTGACCGTCTTCAGTGGTCCTGATCCATAGCTCATCACTGGACTCAAATGATTCCTGAGGAGAAAGTGAAGAAGGTGACTTTGTACAACCAAGGCTTCACCTCCCTGATGTCTTGGACTTCTTCTAGAATGAAGGACAAACAACAACAAAGTGAGCTATTAGTGAGCTGGAAAGAATCTCAGAAATGATTTTGTCCACCTGCTTTCCATTCCCCACCATTCAACCCCTATTTCTTGGGGTTTCCATGAAGATCATATGAAATTCCTTAAATGTGTGCTAATTTTTACAATTCTCTCCTTGTTCCCCCCCTCACCAGTTTCCTTTAGCACAAATTAGCCACAATAACAACTGCAACAATAATGACAACACTAATAAACATATTTAGGAATCTCTTATGTGTTATACATCTAAAGTCGAGTCTGGTGTCACGATTCCCTCAGTACTGAATAGTTAACCACTCTGAGTCATAAACTCACTCATCTTTCCTTGTCTTCTTGACTTTTAAAGTAATTTAAAATGAATTATTTGAAAAATTTTTGAAATGGCAAATTTCCTCCTCCACCTCTCCTCACCACCATCCCTACCCTTGTTCTTTTCATGAGAATAGTAATAACTCACATTGGCAAATGGGTTTTTAGGGAGTGGGGGGGGGGGGGATGATGGTTATGTGTATTCATATCATCCCCAGTACCTGTTGAGCTGGTAGAGTCAGGAAGGGCCTGGGGTTTGATCCTGTCTTCCTACCCTTCCTGATGGGGATCATGGGGGGGGAGTTTAAATTATTTCTCTAAGCCTCATTTTCCTGCACTACAAAATAGGGATAAAAATGCCCAGGATACCTATCTTACAAGCTTCTCATGAGACTCAAATTAGTGGGGATGGATTTGTGGAGTTCAACTTCCCAGAGAACTTCATTATGTATGTAATGTACTTTGTAAACTTTAAAACCATACTAGATAAATGTTAGCTATTTTCTGCACCCTCTGGAATGACCTTATATTCTTTTCTTTGTGTATGAATTGTATTCTTTTAAGAGATTGGAAGCTCTATGAGGGCAGGCATTGTTTTGGTTTTATTCTTGCCTCCCCAGTGAGAGGCAGGGTGATTTATTGGTTACTAATCTAGCCACTCTTGGAGTCAGTAAGCACTGGATTCTAGTATTGCCTAGAAAATGCCCCCCCCCCAGGGCAAGTCACTTAATCTTTCAATGTCTTCCAGGCAACTTTCTCAAACTCTCTAGGAAATACTTCAAAAAAGAAACCACTGAATTCGCATGGTTCTGGAGGAGAAAGTGGTGGCTTTGGGCAGCACACCCTCACTTATTTCCAACTCCCTTGCATGTCTCCTGATATCACCTCCCTGATGTCCTGATCTCCAACAATAACGAAGGACAGACAGTAACAGTGAGCTGAAACCTAGATAGCTAAGGGCTCAATCAAACATTTGTTAAATTGAATACATGGGCAGGACCCGTCTTTCATTTTTGTACCCCAGCCCATTCTTTGCCATCGGATTTCCTTTCAAATTATTCATCCATTCAAATTTCAATTTCACTGAATGAAGTTGAACTTCAGGGAGCTGCTAAGGCTTCCATCTTTTCTCCGGGAGGGCTTTGGGGGGGAAGTTCTGTCACTGAGCTTTAAAGACCTGGGGTTGTGACTCTATCCGAATAGGACTTTGCATGGATGCAGAGATGAAAGAGAAGCTGACACAGAATCCGACTAGCTGAAAGTAGCCGGAGAGGGGAGGGAAGAGAACATCGGTGGGGGAGGAGGAGGGGGGAGGAGAATAACTGAAAAGCTGACTGCGATAAATGTGACTGAAGCATTAACCCCCTGGCACTCTGTTAGGTGTTGGAGACACCAGGACAAGCGGGAAAGCCGTCCCCGGCCTGCCTTCTGCTGAGTAAACGAGCTCTGCTGCAAAACCTTTAAGTCAGTACCAAGTAATTTTTGAGGTGGGGCTGGAGGGGGAGGCAGCAGGGACAGGGATTCCGAGCGGAGCTAAGAGTTTAAGACGGAGAGGGGTTAGAGCTGGAAGGGGCTCCCGCAGTCCTTGGTCCTGGTGCCCTGGCAGCCTATAAATGAAGACGCTCTGGAGTTCCCAGGTGAAAAGAGTTGCCATTGCCCCCTGCCTCTCCCTCCCTTTCCAATCCGGCGCTGTGAGATGAGGATCAAACATTATTAATATGGGAAATATGAACAATAAAAAATAATGTACAAGGAACTATCAATCAGGACAAGTCTTCTGCCCTTGGTCGGCCCCCGATAAGAATAATCCACAGCGCTATTTATAATTAGGAGTCTTCTGTTCCCTGGGACCTCTCCTGCTCTGGTGACCCTCCGAGCCCCTGCTCATACTTTGCAAAAAGCCATTGGCTGCAGAGATGCCAAGAAGGCAAAGACACTTGGCTGAAGGCCCTGACCTACCACTGTGTGTGTGTGCGTGTGTGTGTGTGTGTGTGTGTGTGCGTGTGTGTGTGCGTGTGTGTTGAAGTGGGGGGTGTCTCCCCCAACATGTGGGGGGGGCTTCTATTGGAGTTGTCACTGGTCTCCACCCCTTTTTGCATACCCTCCCCTCAGCCACGCCCCCTCTGCAGCACACCTCCCCAGCCTCCCCTCCCCCACTCCCTAGTCTTGCCCCTTCCCTCCCTCCTCTCCCCTCCCCCACTCCTCTCGGACTTCCAGCTCCAGAGTCAAGCCTTCGCCTCCCCCGGGACTACAAGTCCCAGGGTGCCACGCTCCCGTGCAGATCGCGGCCCATTGGCCGGAGGGAATTGTATTTGGAGCTGGACATGTGGCTGCTGCTGGTCCTGGGCTGCTGCTGAAGTGTGTGTGAGAGTGTGTGTGTGTGTGTGTGTGTGTGTGTGTGTGTGTGTGTGTGGTGTGTCTTGTGTGTGTGTTGTGTGTGTGTGTGTGTGTGTGTGTGTGTGTGTGTGTGTGGGGAGCACTCACTCCGCCGGCCATGAGGAGAGGTAAGTGCTCTCTGGACCCTCGGGCTTCCAGGGGGGCTGGGGAGGGCCTGGACCGGCCCAGCCCCCCCCACTCCCGGCCCCCCAGGCAGAGCGGAGCGCAGCCAAGGCGGGCCGCCCTGCCCCGGCCCCCCCCAACTCCTCAGTCCCGGGGCCCGGGATCCAGGGAAGAACTTGCCCCGCTGCCCGGAGAGATGCTGCCCCCGAGGGATGCGCCCGAGGAGAGCCGCGGGCGGGGAGGGGGCGGCCGAGCCCCGGGAGGGAGTCTTCTCTGGGGCGGCCCGGCCTCAACTTTCTTTCTCTTTGTTCCCCCGAGCGCTGTCAGCTGGCCGGAGTCGAGGACCACCGCGTCTGGCCGTTCTCCCCCCCCCGCCCCGCTAGCCCACTTCTCCCCACCCCACTCTTGCCACCTCCGTGGCCTCTCGGATTTCCTCCCCCTGTGCCCCTGGACCCCAACCCCCCCCCCCCCCCATGGGACATCTGTCGTTCTCCACTAAAGGTCGCTCCATCCACTTGGAGAGCTGCAAGTGGGCTCCCGGTGAACTTAACGTAGCTGGGCGGTTGCTAGGGGCCTGCCCCCGCGTTGGAAGGACGCCTTCCCTGCCCGGGGAAAGACTTTGGAGAGGACAGACAGAGAGACACAAAAGAGAGAAAGAAACAGACACTCAGAGAGACGGGCCGACCGCCTGAGACACAGAGAGACGGAGAGACTGAGAGACATAGAGAAAGAGGCACAGAAACTGACAGGAAGAGACAGAAAGACAGGCAGGGAGACAACAGACAGACACAGAAAGACAGAAAGAGAGAGAGGGAGACAGAGAGACGGAGAGAGAGACAGAGACAGAGAGACAAAAAAGAGAAAGAAACAGACACACTCAGAGAGACAGACCGACTGTCTAAGACACAGAGAGACGGAGAGATAGAGACATAGAGAAAGAGGCACAGAAACAGATAGGAAGAGACAGAAAGACAGACAGGGAGACAATAGACAGACACAGAAAGACAGAAGAGAGAGACAGAGAGAGACAGACAGAGACAGACAGAGAGAGAGACAGAGAGAGAAAGATACAAAGTCACCAACATCCTGTACTTTTCACTTAGATGGGGAAAGACCAAATTACTTTTTTCTGCTACTTTTCTGATATAGTATCTAGTCCGGGAAGACTTTTTAATGGAGAAGAAGGGTGGAGGAAGGTAGTGGACAGAGAGAGAGAGAGAGAGAGAGAGAGAGAGAGAGAGAGAGAGAGAGAGAGAGAGAGAGAGAGAGAAAGAGAAAGAGAGAGAGAGAGGAGACAGAGAGAGCAGAGACACAGAGTCAAAGTCACAGAGACAGAAGTGGGGGGGGCGAGAACTAACGTCTAGTACTTTTTACTCAGGTGGGGAAAAAAAGCACTTTTCCCACCTAATTCTACACTCAGTCATATCTCTTGTGAATTGATGGATCTCAGAAATGACTTCAGTAACACAAGAATAATTGGGTGTTGAGGGTTGTGAATGAGTTCTCACTGAGGGTGCAGAATCTGTCCGCACCCACACAAACACCAAGACATGCACAGTCACAGTCCTTACAAACTTTTTTTCCATTTTAAGTATTGGGAGGTTAAGTTAAATAGCTTGTTGGAAGAAATAAGTAATGGGGTGGGTGAGCCCCAAGCTATTTGGATTTTGAAACATTAGCTCATCACCAAAGTTAGAAACCAGCTGATTCCGGAGACCTCCTGCTTTAGATTTCATTTGACACTTTGTTAAGTGGAATTTGCTTCTTGTTAAACAATCTGAAACCTTAATGTTTATTAATATTGATATGTTTTATTTATATACATCATAAATTTTCTAATAAATAACCCCCTCCATCCATAGGACTTTTACCATAAAACAAAACGAAAAGTGTCCAACAGACCAATATGAGAACTGACAGCACATAGAACTTTCTATTTTAAAGAGTTTATCTTTTCTTAATTAAAAGGAAGGATGTATCTTAGCCTCAGTGAATTGGAAGCAACATCGACTTATTGTGTTTGACCTGAATTCTGTTTTTTGAATTGTCTTCATCTGTATTATTACAATAATTGCCTACATATAGGTTCATTTTCTTTAACAAGTCCTTCTGGCTCTCTCTATCACCACCTTGAAATTCATACTTTCTATTAGATTTTCAAAAGACAAACTTTATATCCCAACAGGCAAGTTTAGAGGAGAAAATCCCTCCCCCCTTCCCTATACTTATTTGTAATGGTCATTGCCCTGGTCAGTCATCACAATACATTTCTTTCTCTGTGGGTTTTGTTGGTATATAAGTTTGTGTGTATGAATGTGGATGTGCTGTATGGGTATGTGTGTATGTAGCTGAATGTAAATGTATGTGTGAGTAAATGTGTGTATGGGACTACAGGTGTATATGTGTGTGTATTTGTGTATATGAGTAAATGTGTGTAGGAGAGTATGTGTGTATATATGAGTAAATGTGAGTATGTGTGTGAGTACATGTGTTTATATGAGTAAATGTGTGTGAGTGTCTATGTGGGTATATGTGGTATGTGAGTACTTGTGTGTATGTATGTGCGAGTAAATGGGCATATGTGTTTGAGTATACATGTATGTGTGAGATTGTATGTCTATATGTGCTATGAGTAAATGTGTGTATGCGAGTATATGTGTTTATGTGTGTCAGTGTATATGTGAGTATATGAGTATGTGTGCATGTGAGTAAATGTATGTGTGTGCTAGATGTTAGTGTCCCGAACTTTTTCTCTTCTCTGTCTCTGTCTCTCTCTGTCTCTCTTCCTATGTAGTAGGTGAGCTATTGGGTGCACAGAAGTGATTTTTTTCCCCTTCTGGGCACCAGACTGGCTTTGTGTGAGTTGTAGGTATCAGCCCCCATCTGTCATCTGCCAGGATTTAAAGCCCCAATCAAATTCCTCCAGTCCACTCCAGCTGATTTAGTTGGAGAAGGTTGGAGGGCGTCTGATCCAGGCCACGTCGGAGGCGAACCGGTGCTGGGGAGAGAACTTCCACCTCAGGCAGGTCAAATAGGGGCTTCCAGGGTTGGCAAGGACTTCTTATTGAATTATGGAGGGGTGTGGCAGAGGGGCCGAGAGGGGAAGGGGAGCAAGGTGGCTTCTGTCAATGCGATGGACTGACAGTTTTCTTTTAAGAAGCAGCAACTTCCCCTCCTGAGGACGATGGTTCTCAAGGTGAGGGGAAAGAGCTTTACTGGGTTACTGAAATTCAGGGGTTAACTTTGGGTCCCCTCTAAAGGGCTCCTGTTGGCTTTAGACACTGGCAGACAGAAAGCAAGTCTGTTCATTTCTTTGCATGTGATTCTCCCCCCACCCCAAATCTCTTCAGTGGTATAGGGGTAATTCACCCTCTTTATCCAGGGCCCTGTCTAAAAATACAGTTTTGCCTTCTGAGTGTTCATTAGTGGCAAGCAGCCTGGCCTGAGCTTTTTACAATTGCCATGCCTGTGCTTAGAGTGCATGAGTTGGGGATATCACGTCTCCGGTGTCATGTGAGGAAAAGATTAAATAAATAGATAACCATAACTAATAGTTTCCATTTCTGTAACAAGTTCCTATATTTCCCTGCTTGAGTTTGTGATAGTTGCATCCTGCCAAGGAATCTTTTTTATGGGAGTTGGGGGGGGGGGGGTGAAAGAGGAAAGGGGGAGGGGAGAGTGGAGAGAGGATGGGGGGGAGTTAGAGAAAGAGAAGGGAGACAGAAAAAGACAGGGAAACAAAGTCAGAGAGACAGAGAGAAGGGGAGTCAGACAGAGAGAAGGGAGACAGAGAAAGACAGGAAGACATAAAAAAGACAGAAAGACAGAGAGAGAGAGAGAGAGAGAGAGAGAGAGAGAGAGAGAGAGAGAGAGAGAGAGAGAGAGAGAAGGGGAGATCAGAAAGAGAGAAGGGAGGCAGAGAAAGATAGGGAGAGCAGATAGAGACAGAGACAGAAATAGAGAGAAGCATAAAGCTTAACCATTTCTATGTATGGGTGCCTCCACTGTGAAAACATGTTATGTTCCTGTAGTCATGTCTAGGGATTTGCTAATTGACCATGCTCTAGCCACCAAGAAATATTGCTTCAACTTCAGCCCTGAGAACTTCGTCCAAGGACTAGGTTCAAAGAGAGCTTCCTACTTGATGGCAGCTTCACCATCCCAATGCTCCCCACTAAAGCCAAGTCCTCTCACTTGGTTTCTCGCAGTTATAAAAGACCCAGAAACCTCAGTTTTGGAGTCCAGGAGGATAATAATCAAAGGATGTTTTGAGGGAAAGGAAAAAGTGAAACTCATCAATGTATTGTGTTTCCCTTTTCTGAGAAAGGTACCAAAAAAATAAAAGCCCCTGCAGTTTGAAGACCCCCAGGAACTTTGTCTCTTTCTCTCCCACCCCAAGGAGGCTGCCAGGGGTAGTGAGCCCAAGTGAGCAGGCACCAAGCACACTGTAGCTTTAAAAAGTCAGCCATGAGACTGAAGGCAGTTGGTGCAGCTCCGCATGGGAGTCCCAACGTCATGTTGGCTCGGGGCCAGTCAGCTCTCATTTCACTGTGTCAAATTGTGCCTCCTTCTTGAATTCCTTTGCCAACCCACTTTATGAAAGAAAACATTGGGGTTTCTTGGGCTGATGTTGACAAGCTTGTTTTTGATTTTTTATGCTCCATTTTAGTTGCTTCTAGGTAGGTTTGGTTTTTGACCTTTTTTTAAAAAAATAATTTCCCCCCAGAAAAATGACAATATAGTGGGAATAGCAGCATTATAGTGAGGGATACTTTAAAAAAATGCCAAAAAACCCACTTTCCTCCCCCCCCCCATCCCCACTCTCATCCCAGACACCTCTTATCCCTTCTTTCCTAAAGATGCTTAGAAAATGGTGACTGTGTAATCAGTTTCCAAATGAAATGAAATCTTCCTTCTGGGGTTGGCCAAGCAAACTTATCTCTTTGGGATCGTTTCTGTATTGAGGTATTTGTGTATTGATAAATATGATGTCAAATGCTTAGAAGTGATGAGAGGAGTTTTTTTTTACTAACTAAAAGTTTTATCTGTGTGTATTTACATACATAGAACAAAGAAGACCCCCACTCACAACAAGATTTGCTATTTCTTCAAGGATGTGGGGTGGGGGAAGCATTCTCTTCTCTGGCAGGATGTCTACCAAATGAATCTCTTTTAAAGGATGTGGTGGAACCCCTCTACCCACAGCACCATTCCTCTCAGAAGGGGTATTCCAGTATAAAGCAAATGGAGTGGAATTCTTTTTAAGCAAATATATCCACTATCAAAGAGAGAAAACTAGTTTTCTGGGGCAGTTTCTAAAAGTTTTACTAAATGTTTATTTTTTGATTGACTCATTGTTACTGGTGCTGATTATGATTTTCCCCATCTCCTTTCATGTACCTCCCCTGAACAGCGATGGGAGACCCTAGGAGGTTGTTCTAGTCAAGTGGATAAGCCCCTTTCTCCTCAACCCTGCTAAGGCTTCCCTGATATGTTTGTGAGCTCACAGCTCCCTCCTCAGCTTGTCTATCTTATACATTGGCATTTGAGGCTTTCATGTATGAGTGAGGAAGGGAATATTTGCTGCCAGAAACTTGAAGGAACCTTTTTGCATTGCTAGGAGAAGGGGGTGTGAGGAATCCCTTGGGAGGAACGCAAAGCAGTTATACTGAATTAAAATACCATAATGCTGGGGGAGGGAGATGGAGGGAGGGAAGATCCCAGTTGCTATTGTTTCTCCCTTGTCTGACTCACTGATGTGGCTCTGGCACCCACTTTATGAAGCCTGTACTTATGAACACAACACATATTTGAATTCTGGGATATGAAGTGTTTGCTAGAGGTCTGCCTAGGAGTGCCAGTTCATATAGAAGCACCAATAAGCAGTTTCACCCCTCTGCTGGAGCACAATCAGCTCCCTAGAGTTTTTTAAGGGAAATGGGGATTCCTCAAATAATTCAGCTGGTCTGAAATTTATTCTCACAACAATGGCAGTTTGATGTTTCTGATACTGAATAAATGATTTTGCTTCCTCACTTTCTAGGTATTAACATAAGGTTATTGTTGGTTTTTTCTCTCCCCTTCCCCTCTCCACTCCCACTGCCCACTTTATTGATTAGTTGCTGGAATAAGAGAAGATCGAGGCCTTCCGATGTACCCAGTTGACGTGGAAAACAAGGAGAATGGCTCTGTTGATGTCCCAAAGTAAGTGACTAGTGACTCTTAGATTTTCACCTTCCACCAGCTCCTGCTTTCAGTTACTTCCTCTATATTCTAGCCCCAAGACATTGGGGGCTAGATTGACTAAAATGGAACACAAGGGAGTTGTCGACCTTGCAGTCTGCTTATCAAAATAGAACTTATCCTGCCCAAAGAAATTATGCAGGGAAGGCTTGTGGGGATATCAGGAGAGTGACAGGGAAGGAGCAAGGGAGGGAGGAAGAGAATCATAGTTTTTATGAAACTGGCCACTTTGTAACCCTCAGAGATATGGTCATGGAGAAAAGGGAGGAGAAAAGGGGGAAGAAAAAAGCTACAGAAAAAATTCTTTAAAAGTATCCTAGTTTGTCTGAAATTTCATCAACTGTATACAGTGTTTTACTTGTCACATTGTAAATTTCATCCTCCCTTCCCAGGTTTGTTTTGGTTTTTTTTTTTTTTTTTTCCCTGACATTACTGTCCTTCCCACATTTTTTGCTCCAACCAAACTGGTCTGTTTCCTATTCTTCACATAGGTCATTTCATCTCCTGTCTCCATGCCTTTGTATAGGTCATGCCCCTCTGCCTGGAATCACTCCCTCCTCACCTCTGCCTCTTAGCATCCCTCATTTCCTTCAAGGCTCAGCTCAAAAAGCTACATCCCACATGAGATCTTTCCTGACCCCCCAGCTGATAATGGCCCCTCCAAAATCCACGGAATCCTAGCTGTAGCTGGAAGGGACCTCAGATTTGGCAGGTGAGGTAACTCAGGACCAGAGGGCTAAGTGATTTGTCCAAGGCCACAGAGGTGAGTGATAGAAATGGGTTTCGAATCCAGGTCCTTTGCCTTTACTCTGTCTTTGTTTCATCTTATCTTATGTGCAAATGTTTCCCTTGACAAAAATGTAAACTTTTTTTTTTAGTTTTTTAGTTTTTGCAAGGTGATGGGGGTAAGTGGCTTGCCCAAGGCCACACAGCTAGGTAATTATTAAGTGTCTGAGGCTGAATTTGAACTCAGATACTCCTGACTCCAAGGCCAGTGCTCTATCCACTGCGCCACCTAGCTGCCCCCAAAATGTAAACTTTTTGAGGACAGGTTTGTTTGTTATTTTTTCACATTGCTTAGCACAATGTCTAGGGACTTAGTAAATGTTTGTTGACCGATTGAAAGTACTTGATATTACTTTCTTGTCTCATGTTAAATCCCTGCATTTCTCGTGTAAGATTTATGTGTATATAGACATATAGATATAATATATAATAAATATTATATATTATATGCATATTATATATATATATATATGTATGTGTTTTTTTAAAAAAAACTACATGTTGTATCTTATACTCAAGAATAAAAAATTTCCCCCAAGATAGGGGGATTTGGAGGTTGTGTTTATGGCTACAGCTAACTAGACTTCATTTAGAAATTAATCTGAAGATACAGTGAGGGTTCTGCTACACTGGTGAGAGTAAGCTCCAGGAGGGTGGTCTTGATTTCATTTCTTTTTCCTGTGGATTCTGTTAAAACTTTCCCTTGAGTTAAGGTTTCAGAGAAAAGTAATTAAATGTAATAGAAGCTGTGACTTCTAAATGAAGACACACAGTGTTTGCACAGAAGGCACATTTTCCTCCTCAGAGAAGTTGCATAAAAATAAGCTTAATAAACATTGTTTCTTTAGCACCTTGCTCATTTAGGGACTAGTGTGCAACCTTCCCTCTCACTCCTTTCCCCGAGATCAGAGACAGAGAGTTTAAGGAGAGAACAATCAACAGATACAAGGTTGACTTACTGTATGGATCATGGTGACTGGCAATACAAAGACTGGAACATAACTGGAGGCTCACCAGTCATTCAAATGGAAGAATTTGGCTATTTGCTTTGGGAGAACTAGGGGTCCCTACACAAAAGGGCCATCAAGGTCATCTATCAGGGCCTGACCTCAGTTTGTTTTTTGTTTTTTTAGTTGTTTATTTTTTGCAAGGCAATGGGGTTCAGTGACTTTGCCCAAGGCCACACAGCTGGGTAATTATTAAGTGTCTGAGGTCAGATTTGAACTCAGGTCCTCCTGACTCCAGTGCTGGTGCTCTATTCACTGTGCCACCTAGATGCCCCATGACCTCAGTTTTTAAAGGGTGGTCCTAGTCCATTCTAGCTTTAGGGACTCTCGTTTGGTCTTTCCACTATTTTTGCCATTTCAAGAAATATAGGAAAATTAAAATGTGACAGAAGTTATCAAGGGGATGGTTGCCTTCCCTTAGAATGAATGTTTCCAATCAAAATGGTACCCCTAACTTTTTCTCTAAACAACTACAGGGTCTAGTCTAATCTAAACACCCTTGGGAATTAGTTTAAAGGTCAATTCCAACGTATTAGAAACTAGCTCATGTGCAACCAAGCCACTGAGTCCTCTCTGCTTCAGATGAAACTATGGCAAACACAGAATTTCAGAGATGTCTCAGAAATTGTCTAGTTCAAGTTATACCTGTCATCAGGCTAAACATTTGTAGCTTCCTAAAATATGGAACCTGGGACTAAATTCATTACTTTTGTGATCAAATGTGGTCCGGTCAGAGCAAAGACTGAAATAGGATTACATCTAGATTTTTAGGATTTTAGGATTTGCAATCTAGAGTCTGAAGGGACCTCAGAAGTCTTCTAATCCACTAATTTTACAGTTGAGGAAACTGAGGTCCAAGGAGGTTAAATGACTTATCAAAGGTCACACAGGTAATTTGCATCAGAGACAAGATTTGAACCCAAAGACCTTCGACTTGAGACACAGTATACTTTCCTATTTTTGGAGTATTTCAAACTTGGCTCTAAATCCTCCACTTTGTCTTCTCTTTATCCTTATCTAGAAATATAATACTTAGGATTAGGAGAAAGGACTACAATTATGTTTCATTTGTGAAGGGACCTCCCAGTTGAGTAAATTCCTTCAGCCGATTCAAATTGTACCTTTTCTGCAATTTAGAGCAGAGGTGTCAAACTCCAAAGGAAACAGATTAAAATGTAATTGGAAATGTTTAACAAAATAAAGTAAAATACAACACCATGTAGATGATGTTAATTTATGATTTTCTAAGTCTATATTCACTTCACAAGAATCCCTTTTTCTTTGAGTTTGACACCACTGGCCTAAAGCACTCAGAGGTCAAGTGACATGTCCAGGGTCACCCAGCCATATGTTTAAAAGGCAGAACTTGAACTCAGATCTTCTGGTGGCTTTCTATCCTCTATAGCATGCTGCCCTTTTATGAACTAGCTAACTGCCCAAATAAGTTAGAAGTCAGTCAGATACCCATCTGTCAAATGCATAGGGTGAATTTACAAAATGTATATCCTTGCTGGGATGATGCTGAGCATTCACAGCTTGTCCATAATTAGAGGGAAATATGCAACCTCAGTCAGCTTGTACAAGATATAGCCCATTTAGTACCTATAAAACTCTGACCAGATGTGGGATAGAAATGGGAAATGTTTCCCTGATGCATACTAGATTGGACCTGATCCTGGCCAGCCCTACTGCTGGGACTTCCGAAGTGATAGCCACTGTAGGTTTTTAATCTTCTCTGCAAAGAAGAGAATAGCACCTGGCTTACTCAGACTTGCAGCCATGCCCATATATATCAAGATGACATTGCTCCATTGACAAGCCATTTGTGCTATGTAAAAGACTTCCCTCTCCAAAACCATGTGAGGTGGGTGGTACAAGTTGTATTAATGGGTACAGATTCAGGGAACTAAAATTACTTGTCCATAGTTAGAAAGTATCATTTCCAGAGGTTTGAATTCAGCTCCTATGGCTACAAAACTGACATACCAAGATGTTTCCTTGTTGGGGGAAATCTATCTTGAAAAAAAATCATGCAAGACCGTGACTGTGTTATTATCTCTCTACTTTTTAAGGTTGGAAGATGAATCTGATATCATTGAGTGAAAGGAATTATCTGGAAGGCATTTAGATCTTCTTCCCCAGTGAAGACAGGCTTCCTCTCTCTATTCATTCTTCCATCCATCCATCCCTCCATCCATCCATCCATCCTTCCATCCATCCATCCCTCCACCCCTCCATCCATACATCCATCCATCCATTCTTACCAAAGGACTATCAAAACTAAAATGTGGATTAGATGACCTCTAAGGTCTCTTATAACTCAAGATCAAGGAGTCTATGATTCTCTTCATCTACTTCCCTCATAGATGAAGACCTCACTCCTATCTTTTACCAAGAAGAATTATTGTAGTTTGCATGTGAAGTACCAGCATTCCAATTCTTTGGACACTAACCCTAAAAAGGGTTCTTAATCTTCACCTCTTTCCTGGGCTCCTTTGTCAATCTGATGAGTAATTTAAGTGCATTAGGGTTTAAGTGCATAAAATAAAATGTGTAGTATTATGTATATATAAATATATTTTTGTAAAACATTTTATATTTATGTTTTACATATAATATTTTATGATAAATAGCATCTATATTTTATAGCATATGGCATATTTGTTTATACATACATATATAGGCATGTGTATGTATATATGTATTTATTTTTATATATAGCTACAAAGATCGATATAAATATATCTAATGGATATCACTCCAGACATAATTTTTGTCTAACCCTCACTTGAACCAGAGTCTCTTCTACAATATCTTTGACAAGTACAGTTATTCAGTCTTTGCTTGATAACATTCCATAATAAAGAACTTGTCCTCTCCTGAGCCTGCCCATTGCTTTCTGAGATGGCTGTGTTAATTAGGAAACTTTTTTCTGTCATCAAAATTTAATCTCTCTCTCTCATCTTCTACCCATCATACCTAGATTTGCTTTCTGCAACGAAGGCAGAATAATATTTTTGTTAATCTTTCAAATTTTTGTTGTTGTTTAGTTGTTTTGGTTGTGTCTAACTCTCTGATTCATTTGAGATTTTCCTGGCAAAGATACTGAAGTGGTTTGCCATTTCCTTCTTCCGTTCATTTTACAGATGAGGAAATTGAGGCAAACCAGGGTCAAGTGATTTGCCCAAGATCACATAGCTAGTGAGTGTCTGAGGCTGGATTTGAACTCAAGCCCAATGCTCTAGACACTGAGTCACCTAGCTGCCCAACCCCTCAATGCTTAAAGACAACAGCCATCAACTCCCCAACCTAATCTCTGACTCCTGGTTCCCAAAATCTTTTCTAGATTAACCATTTCTAGTTCCTTGGACCAATTTTCACATGGCAGGATTTCTAGTCTTCCCACATTCCCAGTTGCCCTTCTTAGATGTGCTCCAGTTTTTCAGTGTTCTTGGAACAGTGGGGTCACTGATTAAAACACTTTATTACATTAAAGTAGGAATACTCTCTCCCTTCTGTTGGAAACCATACCTCCTTTAATATAGACCTACAATTGCTCAAATTCTTAGCTTCTTCTCTGATTTGCTATTGATGTGAAGAATGATAGTAATACTTGAACCCATCCTAAAATGACATGGATGTTTAATGTTACCCTGAATGGCCTGGATTGTAAAGCTTGAGCAATTCATTTGAGCTGCGGGTTGCCTCATTTCCTTGTGTATAATAATCATGAAGATGTGTCCCTGAGTTAATAGTTCTGAATTTTTCAAGGAATTAATTAGTTCAGAAGTATTTATTGCCTACTAGGTGTTGGGCCCTGAGGGTTTTGGGGTTATCCAGTGGAGTCTGTGAACCTATTGATCCAGAAACTTCCTCCAGTGACACAGAATCATACCAATGTGGACACAACCTATCTATACCCAACTCTGGGACTCTTGCTTATATCTTCTGTAACTTTGCCCCAGGGGGTCCACCCAATTGGCTGGAATCCTTCTTTGCTTAATGCTAACTTTGTGAGGATGCTAGTGAAATACTCTGGTCAACCATCCATCATACCCTCTCTTGCCACATGTCTTCTTATTGTACCCTTGATTCCCTGAAGTCATCCTTTACTCTTGTTCTTCATATGAAGCTCTCACTGGTTATATGTTGTGACTGAGCTTCATAGTATACTTCTCCTTTACTCTGTTATATTCATTTTTTTAAATTCTTCAGTGACATTTGTAGCCCATTTGTAGCCCAATATGTATGGGGCCACCAGTAGAATAGTCCTTTGAAAAAGATAGACGTCTGCTTTCATGAGAAGTTTGGAGCTTCACAGGTTACCAAAGGCAAGAGAACCTGTTATCTTCTTGTTCAATAAACTGGGTCCAACTTACTTACCCATCTGCCCTTTTTGTTCTCATTCCAAATTAAATTTGGAAAATAAATAATCCAATTAAAATTAGATTAAAATCCAAACAAAACAGTAGACATTTTTCATCTACTTGCTCTTTTTAGTGTGGTTGGTCAGATCAAATCCCTTTAAAGGGGGTACAGATTTCTTTCTGAAGACTTTGTAATATAATCAGGATAGTGTCATCACCCAAAAAAGGAGCATCTAGAGAACCTTAATAGCCACAGGGAATAAATATATAGGTACTAAACATTTCTGTTGAAAAGATAGCACATCCATCCATAAGCATATGAAGTCAATACAGGGGGGAAAATATTTTTGGAAGTTGAGGGGCACCAGAATCTTTGGCTTTCAGAAAAAACTTCACACAGAAAATGGTTCTTGAGCTGAATCTCAAAGTTTGACTCAATATCTAAGACTCGGAGATGAAAAGGAAATGCATTTCAGGCATGTGGAATGTCCAGGATCCAGGTAGAGAAACAGGAGAAAGAGCACTGTGTATGAAAAAGTAATAAGAAGGGACTTTTGGAAAATATGACTCTCTTAATGAGGGCAGATCATTCAACTTTCACATATTAATCTCAGAAAAATCATAAGGTTCAAAAAAGAACAAAAAATGCTGAAGAAATAAATGAGAGTTGACTCCCTAAAAACATTAGTTTTTTTTTTTAAATCCTAGATACTTTAAGAAATCATAAATGACATTTGCCCAGTTCAGTTAGAATCAGAGGGCAAAATAAAGATTGGAAGACTCTTCCATAATCACTTCCTGAAAGGAATCTCTCCCCACCAAAGAAAAGCCCAAGGAGAATCATAGCCAAAATCCAAAGTCCTTACATCAAAGGAAAAATACTGCAAACATTCGAAGGCGGGGGGAAATGGTACCAAGGAATCACAGTATTATCCAGGACCTGGAAGTGGTAGTTATAAATGAGAAGAGGTCTTGGAGTGCAGAATTCCAAAAGACAAAATATATGGGTTTATAATCAATAATAACCTGAAAAACCAAGTGTAATCTTATAGGGGGAAAATGGAATCTTAAATGGAATAGAGCTGAGTAGGAATTTTGAAATATAAATTCAAGGGTCCAGAGAAACCTAGAAAAGTAAATCTATTTGAGCAATTGGAAGGAACTAGGTGATAATGCTGACATTCTAACAGAGGCAGAAGAACCAAGTGTTTATTCATTACCAAGGTAACAAGGGAAATGAATGAGGGCCAGGGAAAGAAGAATAAAGGGAACAAGAAGAAGGTGGAACTTGGTGCTTCTTATAATTGACATATGAGGAAGAGAGTATTCAAACATGGAGGGCAGGGTTGGGGTAGAATGGGCATTAACCAAATCTCACAGTTATTTGAGTTAGACACAGAAATGCTGAACACACTCATACATGTATAGAGTTTGATAGTATCTCCTCCAGTAGACTAAGCCCCTTGAGGCTTGTCTCAAGTCATAAGCACTTAGTAAATATGTATTGACTGGATGAATGACAGGGCACAAAGTAGAGATGAGATGTCAAGGAGAGGGGTTAAAAGGAAGGATAAAGCCAGGGAAGAAAGAATGTAAGCAAAACATACTCTCTAATCCTGGACAATCAGAGAATAGGGGAGGGGTAAGGGAAATATCTTAGATTGCCTCTTAAGATATTTGGGGGGGCCAGCTATTGGGCAGCTAGGTGGCATAATGTATAGAGCACCAGCCCTGGAGTCAGGGGACCTGTGTTCAAATTCAGCTCAGACACTTAGTAATTGCCTAGCTGTGTCACCTTGGGCAAGTCATTCAACCCCATTGCCTTAAAATAAAAATTAAAAAATTAAAAATTAAATTTAAAAAAGATAGGGAAATGAACAAACCAATTATGGCATATGACCACAATGGACTATTATTGTGCTGTAAGAAATGTTAAAATAAATTATTTTAGAGAATCCTGGCTAGTATGAACTAATACAGAGTGAAATGAATAGAGCAGTGAGGCATAAGGACACAATCAAATTTCTATGGTCAACCACTTTGAAAAAGTTGAGAACTCCTTTCCATGTAATGATCTATCACATTTACAGAGGACATGCTTAGGAGATGTGATCCAGATAATGATCCAGTAAAAGACTGACCAGATAGAGAAGAGGAGTACCAAGGGACAGCAGAATCATCAAAATCCAAAGAGACAGTATCCAAAAGGAAAAAGAAAGCAATAGTTTCGGAAGCTTCAGAGAGGTCACAAGGGATGGAGAAACAAAAAAAAAGTTCTCATGCTTATTAATTAGGAGATTATTGGTAACCTGGGACAGAGCAATTTCATTTAAGCAATGAAGTTGAAAAATCAAACTGCAGAGTATTGAGAAGTGATGAGAGGAATGGAGGTAAAGACCATAGACTTTGACATAAACCAGTGTACACATTTTACCACATTCTTGCAAAATTCTGTAAAATCACATCAACTCTCAACCTCACACCTTCTCCCTGTCCCCGTGGCCCTTCCCTTCTTCTGATTAGAGAGGATAGAGAGCAGATTTTGGAGAACTTTCCTCAGATCCTCCTTTAAAGATGATGCCCAGGGCCATCTTGTCATTTCCAATTCAACTGCACTCTTCCAGTCAAGTACCCTCCCCTCCCCGCCTTCTCAGCATCTTTTTTATGGCTCATGTTCCTCCATCAGATTGTAAGTATCTTTTGCCTTTCTTTGTGTTCCCAGTGCTTAGTTGTGTCCCTATTTGTGTCTCCTTGCCCAGCATGAAGTAGGTGCTTAATTAACTGACTGACTAACAGATTGATGTGCAACCCTTGGACAAGTCATTTAATCATTCTCTAAGGCTATTCTCTGGGATAATAAACTTCAAGAGCATTTGCAGTTCTGTACTGGTAGAGGGAATCTCTTTACCAGGAGTTCCCTAAACTAATGAAATTACAAGTCCAATCATATGAGTGCATATATATGTTTAAATAACATATACCAAAGTTAGAAATGCAGTCTGTACAGTAATTATTATCATTCTTATGTATGATTTCATTAAACCTCAGACACTTTATGTGTGTCCATCTGTGTTGTATGTGTATGTACGTTTGTGTTTATGCATGCATAGTTCTCTTAAGTTTTGGATATGGAAGAGACTATAGAAATTATCTAGTCTAGTCCCTCAATTTACAGTTGAAAAAACTGAGACACAGAGATGTTAAATGGAAGGTCTGGGGTCATGTAAGTGACAGGATTAGAATTTGATTCCAGATTTTCTCATTTCATACTCAGTAGTTTTTCACTATGTCTTGAATGGGGAATCATTGTATTTGTTCATATTTACCTTATCTGCTCAGTTTTCTTCATCTTACATGATTGAGCTTCTTTTCCTTTTTCCATTTCCCCCCTCAAAGGACACAAAAAGTAACTCCTCATTATAAATGATCTAAATAAAGTATTTGATCATTATAATCACCTTAATAGACCTAATTTCAAATATAACCCTAGATACTTATTAACTGCGTGACCATGTGCAAGTCACTGACCCTCTCTGTGCCTCAGTTTCCTCTTTTGTAAAATGAAGAAAATAATAGCACCCATCTCCTGGGATTATGGTGAGGATCAAATGAGATGATATTTCTAAAGTGCTTTGCAAACTTTAATGCACTATATAAATATAAATACTAGCTATTATTAATATTATTATGATTATTATGATTATTTCCCCCACATACACACTCACACTTTAACTGCTGTTGGAGGTTAGTTTACAATTTCCTTGTTCTCCAATGGCTTTGAAAATAGAATTTCCCACTCTAATGTTCGTGACTTGTGACAATATCCCTCTGCTTTCTGATTTCTTAATGTTTCATCATGAGTTAAAAGCAAGATTTTTTTTCACCCATTCTTGAAATGTTATTAGTGTGTTGTTTTCATGATGAGACAAAAGGTGCAAATTGCAGCCTCCTTCACACATTCTAATTCTGGGTAAATTGTAGTTCTGCCTTCCCCCTAAATCTCCCATGGAAGATCTGTTCCATTCCTAGGGGGTCTTCCTCTTGTGGATTTCTGAAATATCCCACAGTTTGTGTTGACAATCCATTGTCTCATTGCCACCATTGGCCGACCTTCCTGCTTCCAGGGTCATATGTGTTCTTTTTTTTTTCCTGCCACTTCTCATGAGTAAGTCATAATTCCAAGTAGACTCCAACCCACTTACACCCACCATGAGTTTTTCCATTGCCTTTTAAATTACTTATAATTTTGTTTTTCTTCAAGTTCACCGTGTTCCATCATTGGCAGTCACACAGCCTCATCGGGGAAGAATATTGATGTTACAGAGATAAGGTTTTGGGGAAAGGAGCCATCTGAAATCACCATGCAATTTCCCAAATGTGATGCAGCCTCATTGCTTCCTCTCATCCAATTCTGGAGCCAACTCACTGTCTATTGGTGATGCCTGTTATGCAGGGTGTCCCAAAAGTCTTAGTGCAGTTTTAAGATCTTAAAAGCCTAAAACTGGACCGAGGCTTTTGGGACAACCTATATATTTACATTGTGCTCACTACAGAGAGCCCTATTCAATGCTGGAGCCAACTTGCTGTCCATTGGTAATGTCTGTTATGCAGGGTGTTCCAAAAGTTTTAGTGCAGTATTAAGATCTTGAAGCCTAAAACTGCACTAAGACTTTTGGGACAACCTGTATATTTAGATTGTACTCACTACGGAGAATCCTATTCGATTCTAGAACAACTTTGCTTCCCCTTGGTAATGCCTGTAATATATAGATTGAACTACAAAGAGCTCTTTAGTGAAATCTGTAGCTGAATATGTGTGGGGGGGATAAAGGTGGGGGTGGGCAGAGAATGATTTCACCATTCATAATGGCAAACAAATGGAATAAAAACACATTGTTCTTAGACTGTAGTGGGCAACTAACCCTTGAAGCTATCTACTTTTAACTAAAGTATGCTTCCCTTCTCTTCTCCCCCCCCCCAACCTTGATATTTTGAACTTCTAGTGAGGAAATGCCTTCTCCCAATGCAGATACACACCCGGTCTGCAGCTTATGGTCTTGGAGAGTTTCCCGGATTGATGAGACATTAAATGATTTGTCCAGAGACACACAGCGTGGCCAGTCTGTGCCGGAGGTCTTCCTGAGAGTGAGGTCAGCCTTCCATGTAGTATATGATAGCCCTTCTCAGACTCTACCTGTGGGTGCAGGTGTGCAGGTGGAGATAAAAGAAGAGGAAACAGATGTTGACATCTCTATATCTGAAAAGAATCAAAAGAGCAGTTAGTTTGTTAGTTAGAGCAATGCTCAAGAGGATAACTTCTAAATAATAATTGTAAAAAGAGTCCCATTTTAAAATACTTCCTAGTGGTTCTGATGAGATGTTTCAAATTGGTCTGACTACTTTTTCCATTGATCTTAACAAACAGTAAATAACAGTTGTGAATATTTTCTTCCTTACCTCGATATCTATATCTAACTGCAATATACATGTATCTGCATATTTATATGTGTAAATACATGTGTGCAATATACTTAACACAATATGCATGTATCCTTGTTCATATCTACATATATTATATATGCAGATATATATAATATATATGTATATATACACTCATTCATACTGAATTGTGGGGCTCCAATGGGATTTTATGTATGCATACATAGGTGTAGATGTATGTATGTGTAAGTATATATCTGCTATATGCACACACATCTGAGATATATACATGCATGCATATATATATCTTCTCCCCTCTTTTCTCTCTTCTCCCTCCAGGTACAGACAGAAATGGTTATAGAGACCTTACTACTAATTGTAGTTAATAGGAAACAGCAAAATGACCATGTGCATGTATATTATACATACACATACCCACATATGTGTGTCATACAGTTATTTCCGCCATGGCCAGATCTTCATGACCCTATTGGAAGTTCTCTTGGCAGCGATACTGGAGCACTTTACCTTTTCCTTCTCCAATTCATTTTACAAATGAGGAAACTGAGGTGAACAAGGCAAAGTGACTTGTCCAGGGTCACACAGTTAAGAGATATCTCTTTATATCTCTATCTAATCTATATCTAGCTACATCGACGTCTACATCTCTTATCTCTTTATCTACATCTACATTTATATATTTATCTATCTATCTACATCTCTATCTCTATAGATATATTATACATATATCTCAAGTATACTCTATCCTAAGTATACTATATATGTCAAAGGGAAGACATATTTGTATGTACATACATTTATCATATAGATTATCTCCACACATGCATGTATGTTACTATCATGTACAGTCATTAAGACAAATCTCACTTGTCCTGTTGATGTTCATAGACCTTGTGACCTTGGGAAGGTCACTGAGGTTCTAAGAGTTGGGGACAGCTCTCTAAGAACTGGTGAGAATTTGCATTGATCCAGGGTTTTTTTTCACCAGGTCTTCCCTTTACTAATACTAACAACTAAGAACAATAATAAAAATGAACAATCATGAACTTCTTTTTAAGGTGTACAAAATACTCTACAAACATTACCTCACTTTTTCCTTACAATAAATTTGGGAAGGGGTAATACTATTGTCCCCATTTTAGAGATGAGGAAATTGAGGCAGACAGCAGTTAAGAGACTTGCCCAAGATCACACAGATGTTAAGTGTCTCCTCACTCCAGGCCAGGAGCTCTTATCCATCACACTACCCATCTGCCTCAATGAAAACACAGGTATGGCTAAAGAAACCAAAACCAACCACAATAAAAAAAACAACAGCAGAAAACAGAGGGAAAGGGTCTCATTTGAATGACTCCAGCTGAACACTGTGGGCTAGATGAGATGTGGTTTTCTTCCTCTGCTTCACTGGTGAGGCTGGTTAGAACAGTTTTTCCTGCACTGTTATAGATTTAACTGAGAAATCTCTGGGGGGGGGGCTCAACATATTGTCCCCCAAAGACTGGAGTTTGGGGAGAACCGCCCCAAGCACCAACTTTTGTCAGGAAGCAGGATCTCAGCAAGCAGGTGTCTTAAGGGAGCTCATGTCTCGGTGTTTCACATCTGGCTTGTTGTCAGTATGCAGGAGATCCCTGAACAGAACGATTTGCATAATCATATAGTGTGTTCATCTGTCATAATGTCTTGTATAATTGAATGTATATATTCAACAACGTGTTAAAAACTAAGGAGGTTATTTTTATCCAAGTGAACCAGGTGATTGCGGGTGTGATGAGCAGGGCTGGGGAGGGCTAGGAACTTTGCCAAGAATTTCAAAAACTTGAATTGGTTGCATTGTGGAATCTTGTCACTTTTCTCCTCTGGTCTTGGGAGCCATTTTCCTCTCTACAACTATGGTGTCAACATGTCAATCACCATAGAGTTTCTGAATTCTCCTGCCATAGAAACCTCTTCATCTGGGAAGCTTTACCCCTGCTCTTGGACTTCATACATTGGAAAGTCCCTTTGCTCCCCTCCCTGCCTCAAGAGGTACCTGGGTGGTATAATGGATGGAGCACTGGGCCTGGTGTCAGAGAGAAACCCAGGTTCAAATTTAGCTAAAGACTGAGCAACTTTCTTAAGTTCTGTTTGCCTGGAAAATGGAGATAATAATTTCACCTATGTCACAACATAGTAGTAATGATGAAATGAGATGAGCAGGGTCTACAAAGTTAAGTTCTATATAAAAAAATTCTACGGAAATACTTGTTCCTTCCCACTTCCCCTTAACTCCATGATTAGCTGGTTCCTCCAGAACATCCGCCCTAGCCAATCAACGTATTCATTCCCTCCTCACTCTCTGGACCTTCTCCACCATGACTTCACTCCATCCCTGGACTTCATACATTGGAATAGCAATGCCCCTGCTGGGTACCTTCAGCCCCCATCTTCCAGCCTTCCATCGTTTTGTGCATTGTCTTCCTCCATTAAAATGTCAGCTATTTGAAGGCAGGGGCTATCCTTTTCTGCTTGTATTTGTATTGTCATCCCTCAGCCTTTAGCTGCCTGTGAGTAGCTGGTCAGGATTAGCTAAAACATCACCTATCTGCTAGTACATCCTTGCAAAGAGCAGAGATTCGTTTTCTCAGCTCTTCTTTGGGGGGCTAAACTTCATGATTATTATAATCACACAATATTCAGTATTCTAAAAGCATAGTTAATTAAGTTGGTGAGTGAAAATTTTCATCAGAAACTTAGGAGATAAGTGCAGATTTCAGTCCCAAACCTTTTCTGGATAACTACCTACCAATATGCTATTATTACCCTTCCCACTGAGCTGCCTCTTTGCCCATCTTAGTAACTTAAATAACAACTTGGGGGAAGAGTATTTGTGATATTTAATATCTTGATTTATGAGATAGTATAACCCACCCATTATCATTGCATATGTCTCCCCTTCCAAAACATTACAAAGTTTAAAAGTATAAAATCTGTAATATCGACCGAGAGTGTACTAATGTCATATTTTAAACTTGAAAACGATTAGAAAAATGAATTGTAAGTTGTTCCCTCAGGAAACAGAGATCTACACCATATATCTTTTACAAACCAACAAGCCCAAAGTATTTATGGCCACCATATTCCAAGGATTACTTGATTTACCTTCTCTGTCATCATAAAAAGGCTAGTCAGAGTTAGATTTAGAGAAATACTGAGGGGTGGCTAGGTGGCACAGTGGATAGTGCACCAGTCCTGGAGTCAGGAGAACCTGGGTTCAAATCCAGCCTCAGACACTTAATAATTACCTAGCTGTGTGACCTTGGGCAAGCCACTTTACCCCATTGCCTTGCAAAAACCTAAAAAAAAAAATAGAGAAATACTGAGTCTCCCAACCTTCTGTGACTGGAAGATGAGGAAAGTTTGTTAATTCATTTTTTCTTAGGAAGTTCCCAGTGTCTGCACGGCTCTCCCAGGTTGTTTTGGAACTGCTTTCCCATAGTATTAATATTTATCATTGTGTTTTGGGGCAGGTCTTAGTGATTTTCTTGCCCTGATCAATAAAGGCCATATTACTACCTTGATGGATTCTCTTTTCTGGCAGCACTATTCTTTCCACTAATGGGGGGGGGGGCAGGGGGGGGATCTTATTAGTAATGGCAGATGAAAGACAGGTGACAAACAAGGTCCTTTGTCCTGGCACAGGGTCATCAGGAAGACAGAGTTGAGCAATCACTGTACTAGGACCGAGACTGCATTGATCAAACGAGTACAATGCAATTCCAAAGAGAATTTATTTTTAAAAAGTCATCCTACATTTTCCCAATGGGGCTTCCATATGTTATGTCTTAACTCACAATCAACTAAGTCATTTAATTCTGTACTTTACAAATCAGTTAGTTGCACATTGTTTCTAATTTTCTTGTTAGAAAGGACATAATAGCTGTCTTCAAGTATCTGATGGGCGATAATGTGAAAAGGGGGAAGATTTATTTTGTTTGGTCCCACAGGGCATTTCCTCAGAGAGTTCCCTAGAAATGATTGTTTGGGCATAAACAACAACAGTATATCTTAGATTGTAACGTAATCTTGGATGGAAGGAGTAAAGAAGAAAATTGAGGTTAGATGTAAATAAAAATTTATAGCCATTCACAGTATCCAAAATGGCAATTGACTGCCCCAGTGACAATGGGGCATGAAATGTTTTCAAAGGTTAATTGTTGAGTATGTTAAAGAGGGGAGATGGGTTGGATGAGATGGTCTCCAGGTCCTTGTCAAATCTGAGATTCTGTGATCTGCTTTATCCTTGCTCCTAAATGGCTATTTCACATGGAGAAATCTGCCCTTCAGAGGCAGCATGGCCTATTGAATGAAGTCAGGAAAATCCTCTGTCCAATGGTGATTACTTGTGAGGAGCAAATGAGATAACAAAATGGATACTTGAAATGATTAAAGCATTTTGCTATGGATACAACAAAAGAACAAGACAGTTCTTGCCTTCAAGAAGCTTACGTTTGAATGGGAACATAATATCTATGGAAGATAATCTATGTAAACCCTATATAAACTTTTAAAAAGTGTTTTATAAATGTTAGTTATGTTTAAAATTATTATTACTTTCTACTTAAATGCAAAAATGATAGTGTTTCTCCTAAAGATCTTTGTTAAGTTTTATGAATGACTTTTGTCATTTCCTGTCATTTCTGGGTTGGAGGGGAACTTCTCTCTAAATTGAACCCTGAGTGACCATAAAAATTAAGAAAAGATATCAACATAGTGATTGTATCTGACAATGTGTCCAACATTCTTTTCTTAGCCATCTCCCATCTCTTTGTCATGAAGAGAGAGATGTTTTATTATGTGGTTTCCTGAATTAAAGACTTTTTTTTGGTATTTGGTAATACCCCATATCCTCCCCCTGAAGTCCTTCTCATTATGACTGGAGGTACTTGGACTGAGAGTGTCACAAGTGATAACTGGAATCTAAAAATTGCAAGATGGAAAGACTTTGCATATAGACCATGCCTTGTGGCTGTAGTTCAAGGACTGAATGAACAGAATGGAGAGACTCCTCACCAGATCACTGGCCACCAGAAGACAAATTTTCAGTAGGCCACAACCTCTAAGACAGAGAATCTACCAAGTCAAAGGGGTGTTGTCATTTTGGGTAAAAAGGAGTCCCACATTGATAAAACCAAAGATTTATAAAGTAAATATTCATATCTACAATATTGGGGTGTCAAAGTGGAGGAGCAAGCATGGGGTCATGGAGAAACATATTGAATATGGAGATAGAAAATTCAGATTTGAATTCCAGCTCTGCCCTTGCCAGTGGATCTTAGACAAGTGAATTGGCTCCAATTTCCTCCGGTGTCAACTGTTGGAGTTGGACTTGATGACCTCTAAAGACCGATCTGATGATGATTTTGAAAATCAGTGGGAAAGTCTTCTGTACAGTGAGGAAAAAAAAGCTAAGTCTTAAAAACTCATTTACTTTATACCACAGGTGAGATAGAGTCAGCATCAGGCCAGAACTTGGTGACTTGGAATTGTATGTCAAATTTAAGTTACTGATTTAATGAGCTTGTTTATCCAGTTTTTCTACCTCCTTCAGTTCTTAGGGCAAACAAGGTAATGGGAGCAAGGTTAAGAGTAAGGTATGATAATTATAAAGTGGGAAATAATAGTGTTGGATTTGAAGTCAGAAGATGGGTTTTCTGAATTCTGTCTCTGAGTGACCTCAGATAGTTCACCTAACTTCACTGGACCCCAATTTCCTTATTTGTAAAATTGAGGGTGTTGAACTCCATGATCTATAAGGTTCCTTTCAAAACTAAATCCATGATCCTTTAACCTTTATTTAAATTGCTAACCATCATTTAAATACATTGATGGATACATGGTGTGTGGTTTTTTTTTTTTTTGAGACTGAGTGTCCCTATCTCACCCAGGGTGGTAGTGCAGAGATCACTAATTAATTTAGTTTCATCCTCATATGTCATGAGGTCACTTGACTGGCCTGAGTCTTACTTCAGAACTTCCAAGTTCAAGCAGTGCACCAACTTCTGTCTCAGGGACCGCTGACCTGGGTACCCATGCCACACATATACATATGTGCACACAAATGCAAAAGAATACACTAAAATATTCATAGCTCCTAAAAACAGTATGTTTCTCTCATTCATGAAAGGTGTCTTCATTCCTGAAACTGGATTTGACCAGGTTTTATACTTTACTCCCTGGGATTCCAAATTTGTTTAATGCAATTTTTCTTCTAAGCTTCTGCTACCTGGTCAAGGTGATCTCCATTAGCTTAAAAGATACTTGTGTACAACCCTGTAGGTGGAGGAAATCAGTGAGATAGAAAATTTTTAAATCATCCACAAAGTGGCAGCATCCGGGAATTTTAATTCCATATTGCTACTTAAATTCTGAGGGACCATGCTGGAGGTGCAATGGTTGCATTTGGTCTCTCTTGTATCACCAGGTGCTCTAGCTGCAGCATATTGGAATTTGGTTTGTTGTGTAGAATTGGTGTCCTATATATTGGAAACTCTGTAATTATTTGTTCATCTCTTTTTAAAAAAAACCCATACTTATGACTTATCAATGCAAGCTATCTATCCAGTTGAAAATAGTCCTAGAGTAAAAGAATCAGATCGTAGAAAACCCAATTGCTTTGGTGGTCTTACTGCTTACCTCAGAATGAAGTATTCTGAACTGTTGACCATTTAGGGAAGATCTCCATTCAAACAGTTGGGACCTGCACAAATATTCACCAGCCATTGAGTCCTGAAAAGGCTCTCTAGTAAGGTCGTACAGATCAATGTCCGACCTTGGTCACAGATCTTTTCCACCTTTGAAAATTGAAGTGTCTTTCCTACAGAAAATATCAGTTGATGTGTGATCACAGAAGTGAGGGTAAGTTGCTGGGATCTGAATGAGTGAATAAATAGATTCACAAATGAAAAAGCATTTATTAAATGCTTATTAGTTGTCACACTATGCTAAGAGCTGGAGTTACCAATAATAAAAATCAAGACAGTTATTGGAACTCCATACCCCAATTGAGGGTGACAACATGTAAAAGAGAGTACAGTTGTAGGGTTCATGGAAAGGCCCAAAAGTGCTCCATCACCTGGATGAAGTGCTACTATTGATTTTGGCAACATTAGAAAGGACCATTGTCCATTTCTGTTTTCTTGCAATTCTGCTCTAGAACAAACTGGTATAGAAGTCTTGAAGGCTTGACGTCATTTGTGCTTTTAATTCAGTTCAAACATAGATGGCATTCCTATCAATGGCACAGAACTTTAGCAGGTAAGACACCATGAATGCCTTCAGGAAACTTAGAAATTTAGAGATAAGACCTGCAGACAACAAACTAAGATGCCAATTAGAATATGGTAGAAAAGATGGGAATTTACAGGAGAGACTGATAGTTTGTGGTTTCAAGGATGGGTGCTTCCCTGGGTAGGGTTCAGACTTCTCTTTGGAGTGTAGTAGGATCAACTATTAATTTTCCCAAGACTGATAAGTCCAAATTGCCATGTTGAAAGTCCTTGATTCTCCCTTTTCCCTGGTGTACCCACATTTTGAGCCAATTAATTGCTCCTTTGCAAGGAAAATGGATGTCAAAAAACAAATAAATGAAACCTAATGTCATACAACTGCTTACTTTTAGACATGCCATGGGGGATAGATGTCAACACTGATGGACCACAATCAGAATTTTTATACTTTTAAGTATAGGTTGTTGTAAGATTCCAAGGCAAAGAGTAGATCGACCTGAATTTAAGATAAATTATTAACATGAAAACAAATCAAAGTGATGTTTCTGAGCATAAAAAGGTACAATTTTGGAATTATTTCATAAAGGGAGAATTAAACTTTGTAGTGTAGAGGACCTAGATTCATCTAATATATGAACTTGGTCAAATCAAATAGCAGAAAGTTGCTTCTTTTCAATGGTAGAGGAAACTGACATCAAATCCAATCACAGACCTAAGCTTCTCCAACTCCCATTATTTAAAAAAAAAATTTGCAATTTCAGAGTCTAAAACAACTTCAAATCTGTAAGCAAAAATTAGATGACCATTTGTCAGGTACATAGTTGACATATTTGGGAAAGGTGGTTTTGTTTTCATCCATGGCTTTCATTTCTTTGAGCAATCTTTTCCCTCAGGGAGCACTTAGAACACTGTTATCTGTGATGAGATTAGTGAAATCAAGTTGAGGATAACCAACAGATGAATTAGGGGAATAAGTAAGGAAAGAATGTGACCAAGGATAACTTGGGAGTTTCCTTCAAGCAGGTGAAGACTTTCCTTGGTGAAATGGGCAGATGACAACAAATTGTTCCAATGGTCATGAAAACAGCTGAAGAAGATGTTTTGAAACATTTAGAGTTTAACGCATCAAAGAGGCCAAGGTCATCCACTGCATTCTAGGTCATCATCACCAGTTATTCTGACTTTTGTCTTGTTATTGGACTAAAATGATTCTGGAAGAAAGAGTGAGGCTGATCACTTTATGCAACTCTGCTTCACTTAAATCCAGTTCCTGAACAAGTCAAGACATTATCCTGGCAGTGAGCTTCTTTGAAAAATGAAGGATGAACAACAACAATCTGTAGTTAGTAAACAGATGCAATAGGATCATAGAGAGCTAGGGGAACCTTCAGAAGTCATAGAATCTAACCCACTCATTTTAATAGATAAAGAAGTTGAGATCCAATCAAATAATCATTTATTAATCGCCTACTGTGTGCCAGTCACTAGATAAGGAGACTTGCCCAGGATCACAGAACTAGTAAATGCTGAAGATAGGATTGTTATGTATTGTCTTTCTGCTCGAAGAGATCATTCTCCTGAAATAGATGTAAGACCTGAGAGATTACTTCTATAAAATAAACTGGGCCAAAAACAAACTTGATTCTTCCCTGCTTGATATAACTTATGCCAGTATATCCTGTGCCACATAAAAATTCTTGCCTTATTATTTGCATATATTCCAAATATCTCACCATAATTATGAATTGAGAAATGTTATGAGCATTGATTCACAAATGGGTGGATGTGTGTTGCAGTTGATTATTTCCTCTTTATTCAGTATATAGATTGTGAGCTCCTGGAGGGCAGAGACTATCTTTTGTCTTTTTTTTTATATCCCCATTATTTAGTTCAGTGTCTGACATATAGTAGATACTTAATAAATGTTTATGGATTTGCCTACTGACTTACTAATGGATTGACTCTGGAATCAAAGCATCTAACCATATAGTCCCATCTTCACTGTTCACTCCCTGTGTGACCTTGAGTAATTCATCTAAACTCTATGGTCCCCAGATTCCTCCTATATAAAATGAGGGTGTCATACTTAATAGTATCTAAGGTCCCTTCTTGCTCCAAATCTATGGTTCTGTAGTCCCCAACAGCTAATAACCCAATTACTGAAATCATTTCAAAGTTGCCAGCCGTTCATTAACACCTTCTGAGCTCTCAGTTGGTTGGAACATTTTCAATTCAACAGACATTTATTAAAGGTCTGCTGTATGCAAAGGCTTTGTGCTAGGTGCCAGGAATAAATACATTTTTAAAAAAGGGAAACCTACATTCAATGGGGAGTCAAGGGTTTGGGTTTGGGGGAAGGGTAGCAATGGTATTTCAACCAATATAAGACAGACAAAAGTTGAAGCAAACTAAATATGGTAGTAACGTTTGATTGAGAGGGCAGGTTGGAATGAAGACAAGAGCTGAGCCTAGATAGAAGATAAGGATTTTGAGATATGAAGTTCTTCAACAGATTGTATTCTAGATATAAGCAATGCTTTCTTCAAGGACTGGGAGGTAGGACATAAAATGTCTAATTTGTCCAATTTGTCTGGGATATGATGCACAAAAAAAGAGACTAATATGAAACTCACCTAGAAAGGTAACTCCAAGCCAGAAAGCCAGATTGTAGATGGTCTTTCATGCTTGATTCCTCTTTCCATTTATGATATTTTAATTTATATCTATTTTAATTTTTTATGTCCATGCTTGGTATCTCCCCTATTAGACTGTAAACCCCTCTCCCCAGAGTTCTTGATTTTTTCTTTTTCATATTCCAACACTTAGAGGTGCCTCACATTATAAATTCAATAAACCTTAGTTTAATTGAATTGAGGATCAAATGGATTTGTACACATATCAAGTAATTCTCATTTAATTCCCAAACATATAATTTATGTTATCCTGACATTTTTTAACTTTTCAAAAGATCTGCACATGTAGTCTCTTCATTTTATTGGGGCATGATGAGTGTCCGACATTCAGGCGCCATCTGCAAGAGCTGCAAAATGTTAAGGGTGAATTTCCAGATGCAGGACTTGGCCTGCAAAATACCTGGAGACATTGATGCATTTAAAGGGGTGTAAAACTGAAGACATGAGCATGGCTCTAAATGTCAGCTCTCGAAAAAGCTCAGGTCAGATTATTTTATAGACAAAGTGCATGCAGCATCAGGGCAGTAAAGTTTAGACAGCATTCTCCAAATATCAGGTCTTGACTTCCTGTTTTTTTCTTTCTTCGTCTTTCCAAAAGTCCTTTGAAGTTTAGATTACTTAAGTTAAAACTACTTAGCAGGTTAGCCTTATTTTGAGAAGCATGAGCAGCTATTTTTGGAACCCCCTTTTTTGGCACCGACCCCAATAAGTCACTTCCCCATTCAGTAAACTTCAGTAGTCCCCTGTTGTTGATGATGATGATGATGTTTGTCCTGGGTTCTTGAAGAAGGACATTACATCAAGGAGGTGATACCATGACAAGCACATGAATTGGATTTGAGTGAGGGACTGTGCTAAGTCACCAGTCTCATTTTCTCCTCCAGAATCATCTGGGCCAAATATGAATCAGGATGATTGGAGATGGCCCTGGATGGGAGGCAATCAGGGTTAAGTGACTTGCCCAAGGTCAAGCAGCTAGTAAGTGGCAAGTGTCTGAGGCTGGATTCAAACTTGAGTCCTCCTGAAACCAAGGCCAGTGCTCTATCCACTTTGGAGATAATATTTGCCCTCTCCTGTTGCTCCAGGATAGAATATAAATTCTCCATTTGACTTTTAAGCCCTTCAAAGCCCTGTCCTTTCTACCTTCCTAGTTTTAGTACACTTTGTTCTTTTCCACATACTGTGAGAGCCAGTGAAAAGGGTCTTTTTGCTTTTCCTCTCACAAGATACTCCACAACCTTACTCTAGTTTTTTTTCCCCCTAGACTGTCCCCCTTGCCTGAAAGGCTCTCCTTCCACATCTCTGTCTCCTAGATTCCCTGGCTTTTTTTTTCCCCAAATCCCAACTAAAATCCCAGCATCCTCTAGAAACCCTTTCCAGAACCCCTTAAATGATAGTGCCTTCTCTCTGGGATTATCGCCAGTTTATCCTGTGTGTATCTTGTGTGCACATAGTTGTTTGCTTGTCTCCCTTAATAGAGCGTGAGCTCTTTGAGGGCAGGACTGTTTTGGCCTTTGTATCTCCCAGTGATTAGCATGGGGCCTCTAACATGTTGTAGGCACTCAATAAACACTTAATGTTGTCACTTGGTACTGATTAATTTGATTGGGTCAGGGACTACCAGTCATTGGCATTTTTATTCAGGACTTAGCTTAGGTAGACCAATGCATGTTTTAGGATTGTCTCTAAACCCTTGAGTCTCTGCTATTGTTTCTGATGTGACCAAAGAAGAAATTTGTGTTGTTTAACTAGGTGAATTTGTTACATAGACTTTCCTTTTTCTCTTTTTTCCAATGGTTGAGAAAGAGAGATAAAATTGAGGAAGAAGATTTTTGTTCATTTTTTAATATTAAGTTAAATTTAAAAATAGATGAATAAAACTTTGTCTCCTCCGTGTACATTCCATTGAAGCAATTATGGGGTGCTGGGATGTAAGCTAGATTTAGCATCAGAGGATCTAGATTTAAATCCTTTTGTTGCTTTATGCAAGTGGCAAATCACTTCATTATTGAAATGCAATTTCTTCATACAAAGGGTGGAGATTAGACTAGATGACATTCAAAGTCCCTTCCAATACAGTCTTCAATCTTTTGTTCACTATATGTAAGGAAACATCCCAGTGACATTGACATAAAAAAAGTTATTTTATTGATATCTTTGATATTTGTTGATATTACTGATAACCTCACCTACATTTCTCCCTCCACTATGTCTTCATCCTACCCTCTTCCAAGAAGCATTGCACATATGTTGACTCTTACCAAAAATTATCAAGGTAAAATTTTGTCTTCTAAAGCCTGTTGCCAGGGAATTTGACAGAGACTCCATTTATCTGGTTCTCAACCCATTATGGACACTTAGGAAACTTTCTATCCTTTATAACTCATGGAATGCCACAATCCATGAGAATCAGAAATGCCTTCATTTATCCATCACAGAGAAGACAATAAGGACAATTATCTATTTGTATTTTGTATTCCTAAATATCAAGAAAGTTCCCTGAGGGGAGTGCTCTTCTTGTTTGTATTTCCAGCACCTAGGGATCTTAGGTACCTAGTATAGATTCTTTACTACTATTACTACTACTACTAATAATAATTTAATATTTGTTTTCAACATTCATGTTAGATTTTGTTCCAAATTTTTCTCCCTTTCACCCCTTCTACCCACTGAAAAGGCAAGCAATATAACAATTATATCTGTAAAATCATGCAAATATTCCTATATTAGCAGTATGTTTTTTTTTAAAAAGAAAGAAAATGAAAGGAAATGAAACAAATTATACTTCAATGTTCCCTCTCTGAAGATGTATAGCAATTTTTCATCAGAAGCCCTTTGGAATTGCCTTGGATCATTGAAATGCTCAGAGTAGCCAGTCTTTCACATGTGATCACCATTATTATGCACAATGATATAACTCTTCTCATTTCACTTTGAATCAGTTCATAAAGGTCTTGCCATTTTTTCTGAAACCACCACCCTGGTCTTTTCTTAAAGCACAGTCATACTTCATCACAGTCATTTGCCACATCCCTAGTAGGTGCTCAATAAAGCTTTGTCGGACTGGGCTGAATTGCTGAGACAGAAAGATGATACCTTTCTAAACTGTACACACACAGATAAGCCAGCTCTTTGTTGTTTGTGCAGATGAAATGGAAGAGAAGGGAAATGGGAAAAAGCAAACATGAAATCATTTTTAAGAGAGTAGGTCAATTGCTCATTTAAGCAATTAGCATAAACTAATATAAAGACAATTTGCATTTCCCTGAGCACATACCAGTTGGACAACGAACAGAAGCATTGCAGAATTTAAAATGTCATAGGATCAACCTAGACTTAATCTCAGAGGTCAGCGAGTCACAGGATTAAGACTGTTGTTGAATTCCTTGTTATGGTCCTCTAGTCTAAACTGCATAGTCTATAAAGAGAGGAATCCCAGAGAGGATACATGAATTGTTCTAAGTCACATGGCTTATTAGTGACCAAGCCAAGGACACAACCCTGAGGTTTCCCAATAGGTACCCGGGTCTTGATATGGGATTTGTAGATAATATATTTCGAGATTATGATGTATCCATTGTGCCACAGCAGTTAGAGCAGAGCAAGGCCTAACTTCTATCCAAAGTGAGGTCCTTTTCACTTAGGACATACTGATGGAGAGACACTTCTGGACTGCTGTGATGGGAGGAGAGGATGCAGTGGCATAATGAGGAGAGAGAAGATTATGCTTACCTTGACCCTATCCCTACAGTTTGAGACTAGTTTCATTCAGAAACCACAAAGTAAGACCAGCTGAAATTAGTGTAAAGCTTAAGGATAAGAAAATAGACCTATATTAATTAGGATGGTCTTATCTACCATAACCACTGGAGGATCTCAAGGCAGAAGGAGAAAAAAAGCTATCTAGTCAGTCAAGTTAGAAGATGCCTCAATAGTAAATAACTCCTATGGAGAAAAGGCTAAATAAATGAACATAAATGGTATGATCTGTCTAGTGAATTCAGACCAAAAAGGTCAATATAGGCAGAAGACCATTGGAGACCGCTTTTTAAAAATATGATAGATTTTCAAGGGATCTTAGATATCATCAAATATAGCTATTTTATTTTGTAGCTGAAGAAACCAACCAGATGAAGAAAATTTATGAGGGACAAAGCTTGGATGAGAGTCCAGATTCTGTTACTCCAGATATATTGTTTATTTTACTATAACAAGAAAGCAAATGATCTAATTTCAGATGAACTCTAAGGTCCTCCCATCTTAAAATCCACCATCCTGTGGACCTCAGAAACAAGTTGTCACTTTTCATTAGCTGTCCCTTTTTGCTGATATTCCTCCTTCTTTTTCTCCTGTCATACATCCTGTGAAAATTCAGAAAGGCAGGTAAACTTCAAGGTCATAAAATATATGCCCCGTGGCCTTTCAGAATTCCTTAGCCCGACCTGGGATAAGAACTGGCAAATGACATCCCTTGTTTTTTCATCTCATTCATTCCATTCATTCAGTCAATGTGTCCTGCACATATTGTCATAAAACTCTAAGAGTTTATAAGAACAGGGTGTATTGGTTTTCTAGTTCTAGAAGTTGGTGCACGTCTGGCCTACCAAAAGATAGCAGAACATCCTAAGGACCAGGAGGGGTCCTAAGGACCAGGAGGGGTCCTCAGAAAGATGAGAAAGGATTTGCAGAGCTCATTGAGTTGGCCGTGGCTCTGCAAATAGGGACCCAAGTGGCTGTCCTTGGTGTTTTGGGCTTGTCCTGCTCCTAGTCATGACCATCTTCCTATCCAAATTTGCATTTTGCAGTGCCGTAGAGAATGGGAGACCACCGGACCCTGTGGACTGGGCTGTAATAGATGTTGTCAATTATTTCCGTACAGTGGGATTCGCAGAACAAGCCATTGCCTTTCAGGAACAGGTAAAATCTCTTTGGGAAAACAGTTGTTGATATGTGGATACAGTCAATGTGAGACTTTGGTTTGACTGGACATTCTTGGAACAAGTTGTTTCTGTTTTTCTTTTCCAGTGGGGAGGGGGGAGAGGGAGAAGAAATATTGTTCCTTGAAAATTAGATTGAGACTTAGATAAGCTTGACTAGGATTGCCACTGTGGACCTCATGAGGACAGTTGTTCCCCCATTTGGCAAGCTGGGGAAGTGGGTAAAAGGAAGAGCAAGTAAACAATTATTCCTTGGTATGTCTTCACCATTGGTCCTAGGGATGCGAAATTGGGAATAAAGATGATAGGAAAAATGAGAAATGAGAAATCCATTAAATTGTGAGATTCTTGTGGACAGGGTCTATTTTTTTTGCTTTTCTTCGCACCCCCAGCACTTTGCATCATGCTTAACACACTCACTGGGAAATTAATATAGTCTTGTTCACTTGATGACTTGGAGTTAAGAGCCCTGAGACATAAGCCAAATGCACAATCTGGGACCCTGCCCCTCCCTGTATTGAAAGTAGGAAGTTTTATTCTTTGTATTTGTATTTCCAGCTAATACCTTACCTGAAACATAGTAGGTCCTTAATAAATGCTTTTCGGTTGAGTCATTGATTGGGAGATGACTAACCTCAAGCAAGAAATGATTAGAAGAGAAAAATAAGGAAAAACAAATCCAATCTTTCCTGGCTAGAGGGTTTTTAGGCATGTTTGTAAGCAGTGAAATGCCACAATAGCAAGCAGACCCGAGTTGAAATCCTACCTCAGACACTAACTTGGCTCCATGACCATGGTCAAGTCATTTAATCTTTGCTTTCCTCATCACTAAGTTGTGAGGATCAAATAAAATGATTGTAAAATGCAAAGCACATACAGTGGCAGCACATCCTATATAAATATTATGTAAATACTAGCTACTATTATTACTGTTATTATTATTGTTATCATTGGCCTTAAGTCATTTTTCCTGGGTGCTTAGTAGAGCAAAGGGTAGTGATGGAAAACAGAGAGATGGATGGGAGGTCATCTCACTACAAATATCTTTAGCCAAAGCAAGGATACATCAGCAGTATCACTCATGGCCTTTTTCGGTTAGTACAGCTTCCCCATCCCTACCATGTAAAGGTGGAAGAGGTAAGATGAAAGGGCTTCAAAAGCATGGAAGTAGTTTTGGAGTCTATTTCCTGAGTCACACCAACTCTGTGCCACACCAACTCTGCAAGGAAATTTGCCATAAGGTTGAAAGTAACTGTGAAGCCAATAATTTTTCACCAAGCTTACTTTATCTTTCCAGTTTGACAAATACTGAATGGGTCGGGCATTTGGTTGTTGGTACTACTTCTCCATGTACGTGTGCCCGAATAACGATTCCCTTCAATAGACAGTTTTTAAGATTGTCTGTGAAAGAAAAATTTACCACCCTTTAAGTCAGCCTGGTGCAAAATCTTCCCATCTCTGGCCCTTGCATAACAGACCTATCCCTTGATGGGCCAATACTTCAAACTTTTCTGACTAGGTAGAAGCCCCTGAAAGTGGGGGGCAGGGTGCAGAGACTTGGAAGTTATAGAGTCCTAGATACATGACAGTGAAGTGGATGAGGGGAATTTTGCTGGAGGGATTCCTAACTTTTAGGGTTTTTTTTTTGTTTTGGGGAGGTTTTTTGCAAGGCAAATGGGATTAAGTGGCTTGCCCAAGGCCACACAGCTAGGTAATAAGTGTCTGAGACTGGATTTGAACCCAGGTACTCCTGACTCCAGGGCTGGTGCTTTATTCCACTGTGCCACCTAGCCGCCCCGATTCCTAACTTTTAATAAAAGAAAACACAGCCTTCTGGGCTGCAGGATATTGAGGATTAAAGGAACTCACCCTTCTACATCCTTCTATCCCAAAGTTCATTCTTCATTCATCTTTTGGTTGTCTCCAACTCTTATTTCTTTAGCCCAGTGTCAGAGGCAAATGTCTAAGAGAGATGGGGATCTTCATTTGATCGAATGGCAAGAACTCTAAAGAGTTCTCATTTTCTCAAGAGCTTCTCATAACTGACACTGTCAGGACAATTATTATTATTATCCCTACTTCACAAATCAGGAAACTGAATCCCTGAGAGCTTAACAAGGCTCTGTCCAAGATTCTAATCCACCACTCCAATGCCTTCATAGAATTGCAGATGTAGAGCTAAAAAGAATATTACCAGCCCCCTGAACCAAGGACCTTTCTCATTTCATAGATGAGCAAACTATGGTTCCATGACTTGGAGTGACTTGTCCATTGTCACCAGTAAGTAAATTTCAGAGTTGACCACAGTTTGCTTGCTATCGGTCATGATTTCCTTTAAAACCTTCTCCTTATTTTTTTTTCCTTTGTTTATTTGGTAACTCCAAAAATCATAGAATTTGGAAAGATACATGGAAGACGTCTGATGGACTGGTGTGTGTTCTATTTTTGTTTTTAAAGATATATTTATTTGGATTAATGGATTTGAATAATTCCCTTCTAAAATAAAAATGTTAATGATATTTTAAAAGATTGGCCAAAATGAGTTAGCAAAAATGTCTAGGCTGGAGTCTCAATTGTCCTGAAGTCATTTTGCTTTCTGAATTGAGATGGCTGCAGTTGAGACTCCCCTGGAGTGCTTCAGAAGTGGAAATAATTCTGCTCAAAGATGTCCTTGAGAGAGATATTATGTCATCTCTGACCTCACTTGTTTGGCACAGGGGAAACTGGGAGTTGAAATGGGACTGGTCCTTTCTAAAGCTTTTTCATTCAGAAAAGTTTTGAGGGATAAAGATTACTGTATTGATCCAGCTGACTTTGGAGCCTAAGAAATATAATCCCAGGAGTTGTATGATCTTGGTCCTGCAGTCTTATTCTCAAAAGGGAGGGGAGGGACTAGATTCAGCCTCCTTTAAGGAATCTCCAGTATTTTTTTCCTTTCCTTCCCTGATTAAGAGACAAGAGTCTAGTGTAGTTGGAGCTGAACTGGCATTTGTTGTCTCCTTTGAGGAGACAAGACAAGCTACCATGTCCTAATGGTCAGGTCCTAATGACAGTGGATCTGAATCCTAGGAAATTTAATTCTACCATGAGTTTTAAGACAGGGGTCTTCTATTTTTGGTTAACAGGTAGGGAAGTTCCAGGACATTTTCATTATCCTAATGGACCTTAACTTTAAAGTCCACACATGGTTCCTCATCCCAGTGATGGCTGGAATTTTTGACCTGGTCATAGTCTTTCAGCTGCAACAGCTGAGGGAATCTTTCATTCCCAAGAATATCGTATCTCTTGATCCTGTGCTTTTTGCCTTACCACTTCATGGGAAGCATGGTATGGATGGAATAGGACCTCGACCTGGCTTGGTCCATGATGCACTCAAATTGTGGTCTAGCTCTGGATTTAGGTCAGGGGTTATTACTGGTAGTCATCCTCACCCCAACTGAACAAATCTACCATTGCTGCCTCTCAAAGTGTGACTTTCTTCAAATCCCAGGCTAATAGGCTGTTACTGGTCAGGGTGTTGTTATAGCAACCAGATTCAGTTGTTGCTTTTTCCCTGCAAGTCACCTCTGAGGATGTCAGGTCATTAAGTGTGGTTTGTTTGGAGACCAGGAGCTGTCTTGGACTGTGTGAACTGGTGTCCAGCAGGGCTACCACACTAATTTGGAGACCTCCAGTTAGTTTGCTATTTCTCTATACAGCTGGATCTCTCTAGGGGACAATCTTTGGCAGCAGGTAGTTCCTGGAAAATGATTTCAGAGTCGTTTGCAAAAAGACCTCTTGAGGGGAAAATGTGGTCTCCCTCTGACCATTGACATGTCATTAATGCATTCACTTGGGGTTGTTTTTCCATGGGTGGTTCTATGCTGATTGATCAACACATTATCCCATAGAATCTCAGCAGCATCAGAAAGGACCTTGGATGTTTTCTATACTGGTTGTTTCTAAGTGGGAATCCCTGCTACAGCAGACCTCCAATAAGGGGGATCCATCCCCCTGCCCAGGCAGCCCATTCCACTTGGGCATCCACCCCTGCAGCTTATACTTACTACCCTATTTCTGCCCTCGGGTCAAATAGAATGAAATTGGATTCTCTTCCTCATGATGTCAAGAGCTCTACACTTGTTCTCTCATCTGATCCTCACAATAGTCCAAGGTGGAGTGAGAGTTGGGGGGGGAGGAGGATCAATTAATTCTTTTTATTTTTTTAAATTCTTTTTATTTTTATTATATTTATTTTTGGTTTTTAGATTTTATTTTTAAAAAATATTTTAGCAAATTCTATAGCTATCATTATTATTATTATTATCTCCCATTTCAAAGATGAGAATCCTGAGGCTCAGAAAAATGATCACAAGGTCATAAAGACAAGGACCGTTAGGTATTACAGTAGATGGGATGCTGAGCCAAGAGCCAGAAAGATCTGGAGTTCAAATATGACCTCAGACACTTTGTGTGACCCTGGACAAGTCACTTAACTACTGTCTACCTCAGTATCTTCATCTGTAAAATGGGGATACAGCACCTACTTCCCAAGATCGTTGTGAAGATCAGATGAAATAACTGTAAAATGCCCCGCTCTATAAGTGTTGACTATTATTATTGTTGTGGTCACTAAATGACTCTAAATCTAGTTTTCTTCCCACTCCATCTGTGACTTCTCAAACAGTTCTTCAGATATCTGCATCCTATCCATTTTCTGATTGGGGGGGGGTGCTCCCCAGCCATCCCATGGTGTTTTAGGTCAATATTCCCTCTTTCCTTTCAACCATTCTTCGTGTCAGTCAACAAGCGCTTGTCTACTATGTGTGAGGTGTGATGCTAGGCACTGGGGGGAAAGGAGCAGCCACCAAGGCAGGATGGCATTTTCCCCAAATGACAAGATCATTGATTTGTAATTCTTTCTGGAGCATGGATCCAAGTTCAGCAGTTGTGTTTGACTCTTCATAACTCATTTAGGGTTTTCTTGGCAGGGATACTAGAGTGCTTTGCGATCTCCTTCTCCAGCTAATTATACAGATGGGGAAACTGAGGCAAACAAGGTTTACCTAGGGTCACACAATTAGAAAGTGCCTAAGGCCAGACTTGAAATCATGAAGGTGAGTTTTCCTGACTCTAGGTCCCTGTGCTCAATTTACTATATCACCAATAAGGTAATACTAACTTTCAGAGATCTTTATGTGGTATGGCATCATCTCTTAGTTTCTCACCATCTTGGTGCCCTCCTTCTTTGCCTGATTCTATGGGATCATAGGAACATAGATTTAGAGCTGAAAGTGACTTTCAAGACCATTGTAGTAAAAATCCCTTTCTCTTAAAGATGAGAAAACTGAAGCACAGTAGTTGTCCTAGGTGTCTGAAGTAGGATTTGAATTCAAGATTTGAATTGGAAGAGAGACCTCAGAGGCCATCTGGTTCATCCCTCCCATCTTACAGATGAAGAATCTGAGACCCAGGAAGGCTAGGTGATTTGTCTTACAACCTCAGAAATAGCATTTTAATCCAGATCCCTTCCAGATCCAGGGTCCTTTCTACTACCCAATACTGACTTCATGACATCCAAGTCCTTCATTTTACAGATGAAACCATTGAGACTCATAGAGGTGTAACATTGCCCAGAGCCTCACAAGTCTTAAGTGGGAAAGAATGATTTCATCAAAGTTATCCTGGGACTCAAAATCCAGAACTCTTTTGCTGTTGGTTCTGGTTATCACCATTCCCAAAGCTGAAATCACATGATAGCAATAGGGAAGGAAGGTCTTTCAATTCAGTGTAGCATTGATGTTCTTCTCATTGAATACCAGTTCTAGATCATGGCAGCAAAAGTCCGTTTACCTTTGGAGCACTACCCATAATTCTTCTCTATCTACCTTTCCCTGCCAGCCGATCAATCCTCTAGGAAGATAAAGCTCAAAAAGGAAACACTTTCCCTCTCATCATTGTTATGGAGATTCTTCAAGCCATTACAACTTGAGTGACATCAACAATCGTGTCCTAGAATGTTACTTGCTCTTAAGACAATTTTGTTTTCTCAATATTACAACATCATAGAAGAAAACCCATGATGTTGAATTAATTTCACTCTATTATTCCATCACTGACCCCAAGCACACTAAGTAGAACAATGCTTTCAGTTGGAAAAGGAGGATGGGGTAGTATACATTTTTGTATAGAAGTATTTCAATGAGATCCATTCCTAAAGGTTCCTGGCTTTTTCTTGTTTGAGATTTATCTCATTTGTCCAATGAGATATTTATAATACAATTTACGAACTTTAAAGCAAAATATAACTGCTACTAGAAGCATGATTCTTAATAATTTATTGAGTTCATGTTCACTGTTCAGATCAGAATACAGAAGGCTATATTTTTGATTTACTGATTTTCCAGGTACAAGGTGCATTTTTACAACTCACCCTCTTGGATGCAGTTGAACAATAAGCCTGTTCACCCTTAGGCATAGTTTTTCAATTGTTTTAATTGATGGATAAATACATATACTTCGGAGTCCAAAGGTAAATTTAAAGGTCACCATTTTGAAGCAAAACCAAAAAAGAATCCAGTTCATCCAAGAGTGATTTCATCCAATGTTCATTACCCATCTACAATTTGGAAGACACTCTAGAAGGTATAGAAAGATAGGTGCAAGATAAAAACTGGCCCTTAGGAAACCAACATGATGTTTTAGAAGGCCCAGCTCATGCCTCCTCCTTCACACTTCCCAGTTGCTATTGCTCCCCAAATTATTGTTTGTATTTCTAAATAGTCTGGTTTTCTAAGTGGATGTTATCTATCTTGATAGAATGTGAACTTTAGCACAGGGACCCATTTTTTCCACCTTTTGCTTCAACACCTTGCCAAGAGAGTGGTGGCCCATGGTAAGTTCAACATGAGGGAACTAGATCCCCATTACTAGAGGGACCTAGATGCTCCATCTTTAAGTCTACAATTTTGCTTCTTATCCTGCTTCTTAAGATAGGATTTCTAATAATGAAAATAAGGAATCATTCTTCTTCTTCCTTCCCAGGGTGAGGTCTGTATGGTAACTTGGTAATGTGGCTCCTCTCTCATCTACCAACTGCTAGCAGTGAATGTTAGTTATGGGGCTCAGGTGTGTGTCTCCATTAGGTCACTGAAGTATTAACCCTCACAATGAGCTGAACTGGATTTGGGGGCTGGTGCTATGCCAAACCTATTTATTTTCACTGTTACTTCAGCTGAAGTGGGTGGGTCATCTCCTTTCTGAGCAGAAGTGAAAGAAAACTTCCCCCCATGGCTTGGGGAGCCAGTACCAGCTTTCAAGGTTCTTGGGAATCCTTCATCTCTCTCTCTGTGCCATGACCTGAACATTTCCACCAGTAGAACCTGAATGCAAAACTCAGACTGCAGAGTCATTGGCTGAGAATTCTGAGCTCACAATCACTCCATCACTGGTAATGAACTACTGAGGACAGGGGGTTAGAAATTCCAGAGTTCATCAAAGTGGGGTTTCTTCCCCAGAAGAAAATTTCTGTCAAGGGAACAATGTGGTAGGAAGGGGAGGTGGGTGGGTGGGTCTTGTGGATGGTTAGAAAAGGAAGCTGTTCTCCATCCTTCACAGTGTGTGTGGAAATTCCTCCACAAGAGGCTATTCAGTGGAGCAGATAACTTAATGTTCTTGAGTCCAGTGAAAAAGCATGGTGAATTATTATAAAATTCTAGGGGTTCCTCAGAATGCCTCATCTGCTGACATTAAGAAGGCTTACCACCAACTGGCTTTGCAGGTTCATCCAGATAAGAACCCAGAGAATAGGGAAGCAGCAGAAAAGAAATTCAAACAAGTGGCCGAGGCCTATGAGGTTTTGTCGGACGCCCAGAAACGGGATGACTACGACAGTTCCAGAGGGAGTTCTATCAGAAGAGAAGAGAAGGGCGACACCAGCCAAGAGACAAGTGGGTTAGAAGAAGAACTGATGTTCCAAAGACCACGTACTGTCTTTCAGGACATTTTTAATGAGAATGGCCTCTTTTCAGGGGATTTTTTATCGACAAACTATGTAAGCAGCTCTGGGCCCCGGCGCCGGTCCCGGCCCAGGCAGAGGTATCACACATCCCTTTTTGATATGGCCCCCATATTGAGCACAGGGTTCTCCACCTTGGTCACACTGGGATCAGGAAGAAGTGCAGGCTCTGCTTGGACCTTCATACCATTCATGAACAATACCACAGGCAACTTCAGATTTGTCACTACCTGCAGTCAAATAGTGAATGGCAGGAGAATCGTTACAAAGAAAATTTTTGAAAATGGGAGAGAGAGGATCGAAGTAGAAGAGAGGATGATCCACTAGACTCCAAGGTGACAACTGATAAAGAATGAGAAGACCTGCTACGGCACACGAGGAGTACATGATAAGCTGGTTCAAGGAAGGATTGGTAGCAACCCCTAATCGGTTGGGCTGCGCAATAATAATAATAAAAATTTTAAAAAATTAAATAACCTATTAGTGCTTTAAAATTTGCTGAACACTGTTTATATGGAATGCTATGCTGCTTTTTGGTAAACTATTTCCACTTATTGCAAAAGTTAAGCTGTTTGGAGGGAAAAGTTACCAAAGATATTATTATTATTTAAAAAAATTATTTTACTTTTAGTAATGGAGGTGTAGCATATTATAATAGAAAAGCTACTGAGTTAGTGGGCAATCTCCATTCTGTTTACTCTCTGTGTAGCTTTAGGCAAGTCACTCAAGATGGTTGGGCCTTGGTTTGCTGATCTTCAAAATGAAAGGTTGGATTTATATGACCTTTGAGGTTCTTTTTAGATCTTAATTTATATTTCTGAGATTAATCAGTAAAAATCTATGATGAAAAAATGTACCTTGGGTCCCTTATAACTTGCTAATTCATACATAGGTGTTACCCACATATGTATCTCTCTATACAAAAGTGTGTGTGTGTGTGTGTGTGTGTGTGTGTGTGTGTGTGTGTGTGTGTGTGTGTGTAGAATACAAGTTGAAAGTCCCCATGTTCTTTACAATTTGAGTTAGTAGATTTAAAACCACCAGGGAGCTTGGGATCTTGTCTTATGCCTTCATTTTACAGGTGATGAAATTGAGATTAAATGATTTACTCGCAAGGTCACACAGATAGACTGCAGTTGGGATTCTAAATTCTAAATCTAGGATACTTCCTACCTCCACGTTGCTTCTCTAAAAGAGACACTTAGCAGGACTTTTGTAAGACATCCCCCCCCCATTTTTAAGAATTTACATTTTTACAGGGAATGCCCAAGTCTTTCAATATTTTTCACTTTTGCAGTATGAGAGTGATTAATTCAACCTTTTCTGCAAGTGAAGTAACATGGTCCAGTGGGAAGAATGGTAGCTTAGAAAATCTTTGTCCCGAGACTTGGCTCCACTAGTTTATTAGATTTGAGGAAGTTACTTGAACCCTGATCTGCTCATCTGAACCATGAGATTAAGATCTCCCCTGCCCATGTCAGAGTGCTCTTGTGCAGTTCACATGAGATTAATGGGACAGCGTACTGGAGACTGGTAAGTTAACGGCAGGAGACCACCAGCATTATTGAGAAGCTATTTGGCATGGCAAATTGAGCATAAGACTTGTGGTCCACATCTTCCCTCTTGACATTTAGCAGACGATGGGGGGGGGGGGGGCAGAATCACTTAATCTCTGTTTCATGTACCTCATTTGTAAAATAGGGATAATGATATATGCACAGGGTTGTTGTGAGGTTCAAATGGAATAATGTAAATATTGCCAGCGCCAACATGCTGACTAAAAGATGAGTGTAAGCAGCAGGAAGGAATAATTAGCAAGTTCCTTTTTTTTGGCTAAAATATAATCATTTTTGTATGTGTATATGAATATATGAAAATTGTTATATATACACATATAAATAGAACATGAAGTATTATAAGTGTCTGCTATATATGCATAGGTATATTCATATGTGTCTATATATTTACCTATATGTGTAAAAAGCCTCATTGGCAGATATTGGTCAATAGTAACTTATAAAAAAAAGGCTTTTTTCTTAGCAGGAGCCCTAGTTTGAGCAATAGTTTCTTTTTTTTTAATTAAAGACTTTTTTTGAGTTTTACCATTTCCCCCCTAATCTTACTTCCCTCCCCCACCCCCCACAGAAGGCAATTTGCCAGTCTTTACATTGTTTCCATGGTATACATTGATCCAAATTGAATGTGATGAGAGAGAAATCATATCCTTAAGGAAGAAACATAAAGTATAAGAGAGAGCAAGATCAGACAATAAGATATCAGGTTTTTTTTTTCTAAATTAAAGGTAATAGTCCTTGGTCTTTGTTCAAACTCCGCAGTTCTTTTTCTGGATACAGATGGTATTCTCCACTGCAGACAGCCCAAAATTGTCCCTGATTGTTGCACTGATGGAATGAGCGAATCCTTCAAGGTTGATCATCACCCCCATGTTGCTGTTAGGGTGTACAGTGTTTTTCTGGTTCTGCTCATTTCACTCAGCATCAGTTCATGCAAATCCCTCCAAGCTTGTCTGAATTCCCATCCCTCCTGGTTTCTAATAGAACAATAGTGTTCCATATATATACACACACACACACACACACACACACATACACACACACATATATCACATATATATATATATATATCACAGTTTGCTAAGCCATTCCCTAATTGTTGAGCAATATTTTCTTGAGAGATACAAGGATTATAGAGGCATCAGGACTTCCTTAAGTTAGAAGATTCCTCCTCAAAATAAAAGTAAAAATAGCAGCCTACTATGCAAAGCTTTTGTTTTCCGTGCCACATGCTTCAAGTAACACATAAGTATATAGAATTTTAGAATGTTAGGGCAGGACCTTAGTCTCATTCCCTCATTTTTCAGAGAAGGAAACTGAAGACAAGAGGAAAAAAGACCTTGCTCTACCCAGCTCAATATTCCCCTTTACATTATACCCCTGTATTATATAGACAAACAATAAGAGGAAACATTTGTCATCATTTTAAGGCTGGAAAAGGCTGCATCCATTCTGATTTCATGTAATACCCCCAATAGAACTATGCTTTTCCACATTTTACAGAAAAGCATGCTCAGGCTTGGATAACTTAAATGAATTATTCCTGGTTCCCAACTCCTGTCAGAGGTAGAACTTGGACCTCACAATCTAATGTCAGATTCTTCTCTGGTTTTGATTCAGTTGCATTAAGTCCTATTTTGCAATCATCTACTCTTTTTTTTTTGGCAAGGCAGTGGGGTTAAGTGGCTTGCCCAAGGTCACACAGCTAGGAAATTACTAAGTGTCTGAGGCCACATTTGAACTCAGGTCCTCCTGACTCCAGGGCCAGTGCTATCCACTGCGCCACCTAGCCGCCTCATAATCATCTACTCTTGAGGAGGAGGTAGCTCTCCACAATGCAATCCTACAACTTGTAGTGATTTTACCAAAGAAAGTTATTGTTTGTAGTTTAATCTCAGGACATTTGTAGAACCTCAACAGTGAAAAAAATGTCCAAGGCTACTTTGGATAAAGGTCAGAAATTTGACAGTGAACTGCGTCCAAGAAACGGAGAGGGCAAGGTGGCCAGAAGGTCAAGATAGACCTCCAGACACCTGCCCTCTCCCACAAAATTCAGACTCATCAGTTGGAAGTTCTATCTTGTTCATTGAGTCCATTCATTTATTTGTTTTTAATTGTGACTTCCTTCTGGTCCTTTCTTTTCCTAATCCACAGTGAACAGCAACATGTCTGCTGAGCATAGGGAAAACAAAATTGGAGGGTGAAATATGATTTTCCATTTTGTTTAAAGTAGAAGCCAAATTTTACTATTTTTTCAGACATTCTCTGCTTTTGACAGAAGTGCTGAGTTGGGAAAGAACTTAATGGTAATAGATGAAAAGATGTCCTTTTCTAGGCTCTCTTTGGAAGCCTCCTGATTTCACAGGGCAGGGTGGAGGCAGATTCATCTGTCTTAATCTTTATGTCAAACACACAGCAATCCCCTTCAATGAGGGACTATAAGCAAAGCCTAAGAGCCTATAGGTTGGACTATTTGTTTAAAAAGTCCTAAATGAGAACAAGTGGAGGTAGAGCTGCAGAAAAAGATTAGATGTTGCCTGTCTCCAGAAAATAAACTCTGATCAGTTCATGCTCCTGCATGCTGGTGACTTCACAAAGCCTTCAGACCTATGCCTTCTACCTGAATTGGCTGGAGCCCACACTAGCATTTTTCCATTCTGTGGGATCTTTATAAAGTTTCCCACTTAACTGCCCAAAGAGAAGGGGAGTGATGAATCAAATAAATGGGAGAGTGCATTGATGAGTCTTAAGGCTGTTAAACAGTTCTGTTCACTTGTCCTCTTAAATGGTAATTCTGAGAATTTGCCTCATTGGTTAATGGGTGATATATGGTCAAGTCACATGGTTTTGTTCGGTAATGTAGTCCACTGAAGGCTTGAGAGATCCAAACCCACAAATGAACTAAAAGGGATTTTGCTTCTACTTTATTGCTAGGAACAACATGGAACCTGGAGAATAAGAGTGTTAGGGGGGGCAATAACCAAGATGATGATGATGATGATGATGATGATGATGATGATGATGATGATGATGCACTCTTCCTAGGAGGTATTCAAATCTCTTTATTAGGATCTGATCACATTTATTCTTGCAACAGCTCCTTCAAGTAGATGAGAAGTTTAGGGAATTGATCTCTTCAGTGAACTGCCTATATCACCCTGAGGAAAGAACTGTTCCTTTCAAGGCTGTTTTCCTCTAGCCTCCTGCCCAGCTGCATGTCACCTTCCATTTAGGTACTGATCTCTATTGCCTAAATGAGCTCACCTGCAGTGTGGAATGACATGGAAAGCAATTTGTTTTATTTGTGAAAATGTGTCTAGACGTGAGAGGAAAAATAAGCACTGGAATAACCAGGCATTTTGTTCATATTTATTAATTGGGAGCTCAAATCCAGGTCTCTTAACTACTTTGTTCATGCCTGTGTTATTAAGAAATAGTAGGTGAAGTTACACAAAGCACCATCGTTCCAAGGACTTCAGAAAAAGTCTTCACTTTTGTGTGTGAGACAGAGAGAAGCTACTTTTCATTTTCTTTAATCTCTATCTTGCCTCTGGGCCTAGATGACTCTGGAGGAGAGAGTGAGGTTAGTGGCTTTTCATAGCCCTCCCTCAATTCCAATTCCCTTGTATGGCATGGTCCTCTTTATGAACAAAGGACTTCCCACCTTCCTTCCAAGATGATGATGATGATGCACTCTTCTTAGGAGGTATTCAAATCGATTTATTAGGATATGATCACATATATTCTTGCAACAGCTCCTTCAATTAGATGAGAAGTTTAGGGAATTGTTCTCTTAAATGAATTGTATATACCAATTACTGAGGAAAGAACTATTTCTTCCTTCCATTCTTTTGCTTTCCTTCTTCCCTTTTTTCTCCCTTCACTTTCTTTCCTTCCTTTTCTGTTTCTTTTTCTCTCTCTTTCCTTCTTCCTTCCTTCCTTCCTTTCTTTCTCTCTCTTTCTTTCTTTCTTTCTTTCTTTCTTTCTTTCTTTCCTCACTTCCTCCCTCCTTCCTTCTATCCTTCCCTCCTCCCTTTCCCTCTCTTTCTCCCTCCCTCCCTCCCTTCCTTCCTCCCTCCCTTCCTTCCTTCCCTCCTTCCCTCCTTCCTGCCTGCCTCCCTGCCTCTGCCTGCCTACCTTCCTCAGATGAAGAAACTGAAACTTTTATTTTATTTTGATTTTGGCCTATGATTTTATCTGTATGAGGATATGCTTCTCAGTGTAAGAACTTTTTTCATTAATCCAAATGGACAAACCTCCTGTAGCTTCAAGTTTCCTTAGAATTCATTACCCAGGACACTAGAGAAGAGAAAGGACTTATCTGTAGTAAAACAAGTATTATATGATGACTCTTATGTGCACAGTCTCATGAGCTGGCTCTATGTTCAAAGTATTAGAGGCACAAAAATATAAGATGGGACTTGAAGTCGGGAAGACCCAGATTCAGGTCCTGCCTTTGACCTATATTGGCCAGGTGATTCCAGGCAAATAATTTGTCATCGTGGGATTCTAGACAATGCTTTAAAACTTTTAAGTGACTGATTAGTACTGATTTATACCATTAGTGGGACTCTTCACTCTTGAAAGTTTTATACGCTGATGACATCATGAATCCAAATTTTAAAAAAAGATGTCTAAGATCTTGGTTAAGCCAATGGAGGTACCTCAAGGAAATTCCATTCCTCAGCTTTATGCTTCCAGAATCTTAGGGGCTAGCTATTGTGACTCCCAGAATCTTGCTTAGAGCAATCCTGAAATAGTGGTTATCCATCCTTTGCTTATATAGCTCAATACAATACAAGTGACAGTATCCTTGATTGACAGTTAAATTGTTGGTTGAAGGGAACTTGATTTCTTTTTTCCTTACACCTTTCTGTGTGGGCATCCCAACAAACCACAGGGAAGGGATTATGGCATCAGCAGCTGGCTCAAAGATCTTGATTTGAAGTCAGGGTACTTAGGTTCAAGTCAAGTCAGGTTCATCTACCCACCAGTTGTTTGACTATTTGGATAAATTACTCCACTTGCTTGGCCATCTGGCCCATCTGAGAGCAAAGGTGTTAGAGTGGATAATCTCTAAGGTCCTACAACTTTAAATCCTATTATCTCTGATCCTGGATGATTGTTTGGTACTCTAACACATGAATTAACTATTAATATCTAGTATGACAGCTGGGAGATTGTTGGGTGTCTAGGGCCAGATTTGAACCCGGGTGCTCCTGGCTCCAGGGCTGGTATTCTGTCCACTGTGCCACCTAGCTGCCCCTATTATTATTATTTTTTCATTTTCATTTTTTCTCTCTCTTTTAGTGCTCATGAGGGCCTATTTTTGGGGGGAGGGGCTATTATGTTTACTCTTAAACAAGAATATTTTAGTAATGTATAAAAAACATGATTTGTAAAAAATAAAAATAAATTTAAACAGTAACTATAATATAGTAAAACAAAAAAAGCATCTAGTGTGAGGTTTTAATTCTGTTTTTAAGAGGGAAAACTGAGAACCATTCAAAGTCAAAGTAGAGTTTACAAGACTATTAATAAGTTAGATATGAATATGACTTCAAGAAATCTGAGTGCCCATCCCTTATTTTACCTATCAACCACCATTCAGTTTGCATATCCAAGTGCCTGATGTTAGGAATCGTTTTTATGTTTCTTTCCAATCATTTGAAGAAACCAGTAACTTAGTTCTCTTTGTCATGTTTCAATCTAGAGAGCTACAGTCTTCACATCTTAAAGTCTTGAGCTCTGGACCTCATCATCAATTACTAAGATGTAATATTTGAAGTTTTGATAGCTGTGACTAGATGTGGGTCATGTTTAATCAAATCCCAGTTTGTCTGGTGTTTTTTTTTAAAGGGAAGATGACATTTGGAAAATTTTTTCTTCAGTTTGTCCCATATTAAGTAAAATAATTTGGGTTTTTGGTTTGCTAACAATCCTCAGTGCTTTATCTCTTCCTTTGAAATGGAAGGGAAAGATTTCTCAGACTCTCTAAAGCGTCTGGAGATAAAAATTGGTTTTATTTTATGTTTTCTGTTTTAGGAAATTGATGGAAAATCCCTGCTGCTGATGACAAGGAATGATGTGTTGACAGGACTTTCATTAAAATTGGGTCCTGCTCTGAAAATCTACGAATATCATGTAAAACCTCTGCAGACACAGCATTTAAAGAACAACTCCTCATAGTATAGTCAAATTGGGGCCTTAGACCTCAAATAATAAATGATTAAATAATTTAGTTTCATGTGATGAAACTTTGTAAACATAGAATACATATATATGTATATGTTGAGAATTTTAACCAAAGAAAACTTTATCCTATTGGATAGAATAGGCAATCCACTGACCCCCATTCATCCATTGGGACCTAGGAACGCCACCGGAATGCATGGTTTTCCTTTGGGGGTTTATCAATAGAATCATGGAAGGAATTGGGCACCAATGCTTTGAGTGACAAGGCTTGCTTTAAGTATTTCTTCACTCCTACATATGTGATTTCCCCCAAACTCTCAAAAACAGAGAAAGAAAACAAACACCTTTACTATGGACTTAGGGAGACATGGATAAAGAAAAGGTGGGTGGAAGTTTGGGGGTAAAGAAAGGTGAAGGGAAAAACCCCAACTCCAAGTCCCCGTTCCTTGTAGCTTTTGTTACTTGGATGGAATTGCCAACACCCTTATTTGTAGAGGGTCTTCTACTTGACCTTATTAAGGTTTACATGTATTGTCATATGTTTTAGAGGAATGAGTAGACAACATGCATATAGCCCATTCCAGAGCTGAAGGCAATGCTGAGAAGTGAAGTAGTTAGGGTAATCATCCACTTCCCAGCTTGTTTTCATGAGAATGTAATGGCATTTTCTGTGTAGAGTTGCTTTTAAGTAGGTTATATTGTTTGAAAGAAAATGTTTTCACTTTATGATTTATATTTATAACTTGTGTTTTGAAGAACTTTGCAGACAGTTGTAAAAAAAAGACACTGCTTACACAGAATTTTTTTAATATATATTCTTTTATAATGGTGTGATTTCTTTTTTCCAGTAATCTGATGTTTTTCTCATTTAATTTTTGGTTTGAAAATTTGCTTTTAAGAACATGAAATAAATGGGCTTGCTACTTACTCATCTCTGTTCCAAGAGACATTTATTCAATCTGCATATTCCAATGCCCTTGTTGAATTGGTGTCCTGTGATCCTTCCTAATAAAGTGTTACTTTGGTTCGTCCCCCCAAGTTTTTGTCCCTTTTGCTCAATCTCTTCTTCATTTGGTCTAAAAGGTGATTATTTTCTGGAGATATTTCCTAAGTTCAGGTTGTGATGACATGGTGTCAAATAAACTACAGAGATGGGGAATTAATTCAATTTAGTTCAACTCAGCAAATACTTACTAAGCTCACGTACTCTTATGTTAAGCACTTTATGTTGCTGGAGATTTGAATAAAAATGAGTAGAATTCCTGCCTATAAGGAGCTTGCATTCTATCAGAGAATACAACAAGGATATTGATGAATCAATACAAAATAAAGGAAAAAAATAATTTCATAGGAGGGTCAAAATGGGAAGATTATCAAAAGTCTTATTTGGGAAATGACACTCAAACTGAGCTTTGAAGGGAGCTAGAGATTCCAAAAAATGAGATAATTACAGACCTGGAGGGGCTAAATTGTACAAAGATATAAAGGTAGGAGATAAGATGGTAAATAGACAAAAGAACAGGTAGACCAATTTGACCAAAGATAAAATTAATTTGTAGGTTGTTGCCATATTGTGAAGGACTTTAAATGGCTACATATGACTAAATGAATCCAGATGGGCAACCAAAAATTTCAAGAACAAAGAAATCTCCAATGATACTAAATGTGGAGTTCCTTCCCTTTTGTTCCAGGATAATTAAGGTCATCATCGAAACCTTTTATTTATTGTTCTGTGTATTTATTTTGACCAGAAAACATGGAGGCTAAAATATAAACCATTTAACAAAAGAAATGAGTAATATGTGTATTTATGTTCTAATCCTAAAATCATTTGAGTGGCTCCAATGGAAAGAATGTTGAATTTGGAATCATGGGATGTTCAAATTCCAGTTGTACTACTTATTTGCACAGTAGAGTCACTTACCTTACCTATGGGGACCTGTCTGAGTCAAGGATTTCTTGAAGGGCAAGAAGGGTGCATACAGGAAGTGCTCAGTTATGTGTATTCACACAGTAGAGTTGGAGAAATGAGAAGAGTCATCAACTGTCCCACCCCACTTCTGCAGCTCCTTGTGCTTTGGAACATCTCTTGTTAGGAAACTTTCCTGACTTCAAATTTTCTTCTTTGCAGCTTCTATCCATTGTTCCTCTCCCCTCTGTAATCAATTAGAATAAACCTAATCCTCCTCAGACTCCAAAAGGGGAAGAGATTAATTTGAATTGGAATGACCCCAAAAGGTTTCACTGAGGAGAGTCTACAAGAAGGTCCAACCTTGAGAAAATAACTTAAACCATCTCTAAAATAATTTTCCATCAGAAAAATGGGTAAAATAATCCTTGTCCCTCCTCTTTGTCACCAAGGATGTTGTATGTTCCAAAGAAAGAAATTACTTGAGTTCTACTTTAGTGTATTGCCATATTCTCAACTCTATTTGGTGGCTATTCTGTCCTTTAGACATTGTATTCCCTTAACACAGTAGTTGTTGGCATGTTCATTAATAGCTCCTCATGTCCACATTCGCTTTCATTCTTTCTCAAACTCCTGAGTATTGACATTGGGACCCTGGTTTAGTGAGTCTTAGTGAGTCTAGACCAATCCAATGCAAGTCTCAAAGCATTGATTCAGTGCTAACTACACTCAAGGAGAATGGCAACTTTGATATAATTGATAGAGAAACTAAACTAGTCTTCAAGTCAAGAAAATGAGTGTTGAAATCCTGCCTCTGATGGACTGTCTCTGTGATTCTGGGCAAGTCCTTTGAGTTATCTGAACCTCAGGCACTGTCTAAAATAATACCAATCCATCAACAAACATTAAATATCCACTATGTGCCTGTCCCTGTGCTATTAGGATTACAAAGAAAGAGAAAATGACCATTGCTACCTTCAAAGAGCTCACAAACTATTGGTGGAAACAACATGCAAATGACTGTGCAAAGAATCTATTGACAAGATAAAAGGAAAATAGCAGAGGTACTAAAATCAGGAAATACTGGGAAACAATTCTCATAGAAGGCAATATTTTAGAATGTGACTAGAAGGAAACTAGGGAAGCCCAGAGGAGGAGATGAGAAGAGTCAACAATCCATTCCCATGATTCAGATGAATTGTTGCTCTTCATTGATGGGAAATGGTGCTAGGAGTTTCCTTCCAGGTTGAAATTTTCTGCAATTGATTTCTTCTCCTACCCCACCACCAAATACATAAAAACCCACTGGAAATACAAAGGTTTTTTTTTAAGTTCCTGACCTCAAGGAGCTTATATTCTATAGTGTAAGTTAATTGATCAAAACACTATGACTATCTTGAGTACACAGAAAGTGCTTTTAAAATAAATGATGGGAAATGAAGGAAAGTTATTTCCTCTTGACTGATTTAAAAGGAAAAAAGAAAGGAGGTCATGTAATTTCTCTGGTCTCTTGTGAAGCCTTTCTAACAGCCTCTTTCCTAATAGAGGCAAAAAACTCAGAGACAGAAGGTAAAGTCCCTAAGAAGTTGAATAATGGCCTGCTACAGGCAGGCTCTACATTCTCCAGAGAACCATCAGAATGCCACATTGGACAATAATTAAAAGCTGTCTTCACTATGACTTTACCAGGGGAAAAACACCATGATCAGAACAGGCCATGGAGGATGGCTGATGTTTGAAATGTGTCCCGTGTGGCTTTTGATACCAGACAGTTGCAGAAATCAGCAAAGTCTGATTTCTTTTTCATCTCACAATGAACTTTAAATAAATTTATGAGACCTGGCTCTGTATCTTGAAGAAATGAAGTCATACAAAGAAAGGTGGTAGTGACTGGAGCAGATTGAGCATATCCTTTGGTCAAAATGTCTTCTGTGGGGAGGACTTGGTGAGGAACCACCTGATATTTGAGATCCTGCATGAGGGCTTGATGAATTGATTCATACCAAGAAACAAGTGGTATGGTATAGTGGAGGCAGCGCAAAACTTAGATTTAGGAGTACCTGGGTTTGAATCCTGCCTTAGATACCTACTGGCTTTGTGATCCTGGGAAAAGTCATTTCCCCTCAATTTCTTTATTGAAAATTCCTCAATTTTCTTATCCACTGAGATTATTATTTAAAGTGTTTGGCAAATATGAAAGCAATATGTAAATATTAGTTCAGACCTTTTATTATTTGAAAGTTAAGATATTTTTGTAATAGAATATAGATATTATATGGAAACGAGATCTTGGCACAAAGATGGGTACCTCAACTATGGGGGGGAAATGATAACTTGGATTATTGGGCTAGAATGCATGGCAAACTAGAGCATCTTTAAGATGTATAATGAGCAAGATGGATGTAAATAATTGCAGTGCAGTTCGGTAAAAGTTTCTGGGTTCTGTTCTCATTGGTCATCCTTACTGAGCCAGATTCCTTTGTTTTTTTTGCACTAAGTTTCAGAGTATGCCATCAGGGATACAAAACAGAATTTCCATCATGTTAGATTAAATTTCTTTAATAACTTGGAAGAAATTTAATTTGCCAAGGTCCTGAGGACTTTGGAGGGTCAGACACAAAGAATGGTTCATGGTGATTCATCATCAGCTTTAGAGAAGATGTATCAAATGGGGATCTGTAGAGGTCAATAGATGACCTAGAGCTATTTTGTATTTTCAATCATGAATTGCATGGTAGTAATAATAATAATAATAATAATAATAATAATAATAATAATACTAAGAAGAAGAATAAAGCACTCCATAGGTGACAAACCATGTGACCTCAACTAACTCTACCAATAAAAAAGCAATGGTAGAACAAATGTCTGAGTCATGAAGATTTGTTTATAGAAATGAAGTGGTATATGACAGCAATTGAGAGTCAGGTCATTCCACCAGAAATTACAAATGGATTAGATTTAAAGAGCTAGGACTTACTAATCATTGTAGATTAAACAATAAAGTGGTGGAAATCTGGGAAAACATGACTTCAGGTTGTATGGGCTAGTTACCTAGAAAGATCCAATCAAGGGGCTAGAATTAGATGCCCATTTGAAGACTATAAAAGTTAACAGACAACATATCCTTGTGCTACAAATTCAACCTCCAAAATATCTTTACTATGTGTTGCCTTGGAGTCATTCACTTCTGGGCGTCTTACTTCATTTTCTCATCTGTAAAATGAGGAGATTGAACTAAAAGAAATATGAAGGTCCTTTCCAATTATATCTACCCTGTGATCAAGGAGAATTCATTGAACTATTCCTTTGAGCATAGGATTGTGGAATAAATGCTGAGAGGAAATGAGGCATGATGACTTGAGAGTTGACCTTGAAACCAGGAAGGCTTGATCAAGTCTCTTCTCTGCCAAACATGGATTCTGTGACATTGAGCAGGTCCCTTGATTTCCTAGAACTCTTAACAACTTTAAGGCTCCAAGTGGCCGACCTAAATTGGTAAGGAAGGATTTATTCATCCAGAGAGTTCCCTGTATAAATGAAATGCCAATGTGGTAGCTATCCCTATTGTTATTCAATCAACATAATGTATTGGAACCAGAGCCTCATGATGGATGTCATTGTTACTTTAGAACATTTAAGAATAAATGAATTAGGGCAGCTAGGTGGCGCAGTGGATAAAGCACCGGACCTGGAGTCAGGAGTACCTGGGTTCAAATCCGACCTCAGACACTTAATAATTACCAAGCTGTGTGGCCTTGGGCAAGCCACTTAATCCGGTTTGCCTTGCAAAAACCTAAAAAAAAATTTAAAAATAAATAAGAATAAATGAATTAAAAAGCATTTATTAGATATTCCGTACTTGTGAGTCATCTTACCAAACTCTCCCATAAGTATTGTGCTGAATGCTGAGGTTACAAATATGAAAACAAAGGTTATCCTTCCCTTCAAGGAGCACAGTAGTCAATATAAGAGTGGTGGTCAGGAGAGGATAGTTTGGTTTGACAAATTACTGGCATGAAGAGGGAAACCACAAGGGAGTCTATCAACATTCCTTTTCCAGAAACCATGACAGAGCTGATTTGAACACCATTGCAGAACTGAACATACGGTGGTAAGGGGAAGGTTCCAGGTGAGGGAAAAGGTGACCAGGGAGTGAAGCATGACAGGGGCTAGCTTGAGAGAAGAGCCAGGTGGGGCAATTATGAATCAGGACAGGAAGAGGTGGTTCAAGGGCAAAAGATCTGAAAATGGAAAATGAAAATACCCAAGGTACAACTGAGATTATTGGGCAAAATACTTCTCTTCAAACTCTATAGAATGAAAAGCTTTCAAAACAGAGACTTTTGACAGGAAGCCAAAAGCAATGTAACAGCTCCTTCTATAATCATTATTGTTGGCTTTTGTACATTCCTATTTATGTGAGTGCTGTCTCCCCAGTAGAATGGAAGCTCCTTCAGGTCAGGGACTGTTTCCACTTTTCTTTGTGTACCTGTTGCTTACTTAACAGAATGCTTTCAGGTAATAAGGACTTAAAAGTTTGTTATTTGGTTGATTGAAGTAATTAAAATTATCTGGCAACAGAATGGGGTAAGTAAATGTCCTCCCTGTCAGACTATTATTACAATTGTCCCAAATTTACTTTCAATGAATCTATGGAAGATGAGCTTAATCTCAGTACTCTTATTCAATGACCAAAAAAAAAAAAGCAGCTATTTTAGCCACCTGGATATGAGTCCAAAGCTGGAATAGCAAATAGAGTATTTGGAGACAGGAAGATTTGAGTTCAAATCTAGTCTCAGATGTCTATCAGACATGTGGACCCTGAGGAAGTCACTTAATCTTGCTTACCTCAATTCCCTTATATGCCAAAAGAGCTGGAAAAGGAAATGGCAAACCACTACAGTATCTCTGCCAAGAAAATTTTAAATGGTCACAAAGTTATTAGACATGACTGAAACCACTGAACAGAAATAAGAATCTAAAAAGTTCTAAATATGTAAAAATAATAGTAAGATAGCGACCTTGTTTACCTTAGTTCCCTTATATGCCAAAAGAGCTGGAAAAGGAAATGGCAAACCGCTACAGTATCTCTGCCAAGAAAATTTTAAATGGTCACAAAGAGTTAGACATGACTAAAACCACTGAACAGAAATAAGAATTAAAAAAATTCTAAATATGTAAAAATAATAGTAAGATAGCAACTTATCCTAGCACTGAACTCAAATTCTATCTGAATACAGTCAAATGCATTCAGGACTGGTTGGGGAGTTGAAATCGAAAGTTAATCATTCAAAGTCAACCTTGCTGGGGCAGCTAGGTGGCACAGTGGATAAAGCACCAGCCCTGAATTCAGGAGCACCTGGGTTCAAATCCGGGCTCAGACACTTAATAATTACCTAGTTGTGTGGCTGTGGCCAAGCCACTTAACCCCATTTGCCTTGCAAAAACCTAAAAAAAAAACAAAAAAAACCAAAGTCAACCTTGCAAGAAGACTCTAGTAGAAGACCTAGAGATCTCTCCTTGACCCATGCTGTTTACCGTTTTTATCACATATTTGGGATAAAAGGCATGCATGGCATGGTCATCAGATCCACAGATGGAACAAAGTGGGAAGAGATAGCTAACATACTGAAAAACAGAATTTCAAAGACTCTTATTAGGTTAGATCAGAACATGTGGCTAAATTGAATAAGATGAAATCTAATTGGAATAAATGTCAAATCTTGTATTAGGGGAAAAAAGTCATCTTTACTGGTACAAGATGGGACAGGGTGGGGTTCAGTCTGTCTGAAAAAGATCTGGTGCTTTTAATGGACTGTCAGCTCAGTATGGGTTGGCAGTGTAATGTGGTAGCCAGAAATATTGTATGATCCGGGATTGTATGAAGAGAGACATAGGGCATAGTGACGTGGTCATTCTACTATACTCTCTCCTAGCCTAACCTCAGCTAGTGTTTTGTTCCGTTTTGGAAGCCACAGTTTAGCTTTGATAAGCTAGAAAATAATCAGAGGAAACCATCCAAGGTGAAAATAAGTCACACCAGGATCAATTGAAGGAACAAAGAATGTTTAGCTAGAAGGAGATTGGAGGGGGAAGGGAGGGACAACTGCCACCTTAAAATACTTGAAGAAATGTCATGTGAGGGCAGTTAGGTGTTCAGTGGATAGAGTGCCGGTCCTGGAGTCAGGAGGACCTGAGTTCAAATTCGGCCTCAGACACTTAATAATTGCCTAACTGCCCCACTGCCACAAATAAAATTTTTTTTAAAAAAAGAAATGTCATATAAAAGAGAGATTATACTCTGTTTCCATCTTTTGCAGAACCAGGAGCAATGGGGATCTGCTAAAAGGGAAATTTAGCAATTAAATGTCCAATTAAAATGTCCAAAAGTTGGATTGTCTTAAGATATGGGTTTCTCTTCATGGAATATCTTCACGTAGAAATCAAATCAACATTTGTTGATTATGCCAAAGTGGGGATTCTGTTCATGCATAGCTTGATTAGATGACTGGTGTGGGCTAACTCAAAAATTCTGAGATTCTACAATTATTATTTTCATCATTTTGTGGAATATTCAATAATTTATAAGTCATTTGGATTTGAAAAGTGTCAAATTCTAAACATATCAGGAAGTCACATTGAACCAATGCCTGATGGCAATATCTACACTTGCCTTGGTCTACTCTAGTCAAGACACACAGAGAATAATGTGGCTGATTATATTTAGACTTACAGCTTGAAATAAAGCTGAATGAGGAACAAGTTTAAAGTAATTCACACCTACACCATACTAGATTTAATGTACATTTAAAGAACTATGAAACAAACCATAATAAATTTAGAAAGTATCCTAACAAAAGCCCTTGTAACATTAACAAAACATAGGGCCCATCACAGTAAGGCAACTAAAGGAAGATTAACACTTTGTCACCACAAAGGAGGAGAATTTATAGACAGAGTTAAAAGAAGTTGAAAAAAAGGTTTAAAACACCCTACAGAAATGCTTTTGGAATAAGCAAACATTATCCCTTCATTAATTGTTAAGGTTAATAATATATAAATACCCTCAGATTTGTCAAACAGAATATGAGAAATAGCTAAGATCCAAGAATAGAATTAAAAGACCCTTCATGGAAGATAGTTCGTCTTGAATTGTGTTAGCAAAGAAGCATCACAGTCTAAGGCATTCAGATTCAATGGTGGGAATGGAGGGATTTATAGTGGCAAGTCAGGATCTAGCTATTGAGGTTATCTTTAAGAAGTCTGGACTCAAATATCAATGTAAATTGTGCAAGGAAAAGGTACAAACCATTCAAGACATCACCATAAGCTGTAAGAAATTATCTTGCCTAATCCATAATAAGACATGCATCAGAAATTTTCTCTCTCTTTCATGGGCTGACAGATGACAAATTCCTATGCTATAAATAAAGATTTCAAAATATTCTAGAACAATAGTCTCAAACCTTAAATAGAAATGAGCCACTAATCTGTAATAAGAATTTTTGTGAGACTTTAAAATCTGATATTATCAATGTTTTATTTTATATTATTTATTTTGATAAATATTTTACAATTGACTTTTAGTCTGCCTCTGGAAGCATGAGTGGCCAGCAGGCCATGCATTTGACAAGTCTGTCCTAGAGAAATCAGCCAACTAGAATTAGATCATTATCAACATCAGAATTTTTTCCTACAATAAATAATTGAAATATAACATGCATCCATAAAAACTTCAGAACCATGTTTTTAAATAGATGTCACCATCCCAAATCCTCCTAATCTCCAAGTTATGATTAATAAAAAAACCTTCAAAATGTAGAAAAGTTAGTGGAGGAGATCAAAGTCGTGTGGGAAGAGGACGAAGGTCATGCCATGCTTGTTGCCCATCTGTTCCTGGAATCATAGCAAAGTTGTATTTGGCCAGGATACAGAGGATGAGCTTACATCCTAATACTGTTAGTCAGTGAGTATTGATTAAGAACTTTACTGTAATAATGCCCAGGGATAAAAAGAGTTCCTGACCTCAAGAAGCTTACATTATAGGGAGGACAGAACATGTCAATAACTACATACAGTTAGGACGGTTAGGTGGCGCAGTGGATAGAGCACTGGCCCTGGAGTCAGGAGGACCTGAGTTCAAATCCAGACTCAGACACTTAATAACTGCCTAGCTGTGTGGCCTTGGGCAAGCCACTTAACCCCATTGCCTTGCAAAAAATCTAAAAAACAAAAAAACAAAAAAAAATAACTACATACAGGATAGATTCCCCCCCCCACACACACACACACATCTTTCTAGAAATCTATGGATATAGTTTTTATGGTCTAGATCTATAATGGATCCTCCATGTAGCTGTTTTTATGCTCTCTATTATGTAGATATAGCTCTATATAACTATCTACCTTTCTATTCATCTATTCATTTATCTGTCTGTCTGTCTATATATCTATCTATCATCTAACAGTCTATCTACCTAATCTATCTATCATCTATCATCTATCTTCTATCTTCTATCTATCTACCTAATCTATCATATATCTACCTAATCTATCATCTATCTATCCATCTTTATCTGCCTTTTTATCTATCAATCAGTCTATCAATCTATCTATTGATCTGCCTTTCTATCTGGAAAGAACATGAAAGATAACTTGAAAACAGAGACATTAGAAGCTGGAAGGACCAGGAAAGGTGAGCTGAATCTTAAGGAAGCCTGGGAAAATAAGAAGCAAAGGTGACAAAGCAGAAGATTTCAGGCATAGAGGAACATCGACTGCAAAGGTACAGGGTTGAGGGAGAAACTGCAAGGAGGGCAGTGTAATTCGATTGTAAAGTATAGGGAAAGGAAGGGAAAGGGAATAAAGCATTTCTATAGAGCTTGTTATGTACCTGTTATGTGATGTCTTGAATGGTTTGTACCCTTTCCTTGCACAATTTACATTGATATTTGAGTCCAGACTTCTCTTAAAGATAACCTCAAATCTTAAAGATAACCAAAATATTTCACTTGTTCCTCACAACAACCCAGCAAGGGAGGTGCTGTTATTCTCTACATTTTACAGTTGAAGAAACTGAGGCAAATAAAGGTCAAAGTGGCTTGCCCAAGGTCACAAACTCAAGTCTGAGACTGGATTTGGACTCAGCTCTTCCTGACTCCAGGTTCAGCATTCTATGCACCATCCCACCAGCTATCTCTAGGGAGAGACTAAACAGAAGATGTCCTTTTTGATCCTTTAGTAAGTTTATTGATAGGGAGATGACATGGGAAAATCCTACACTTCAGAAAAAATGAATTTGGCAGATAAGTGGAGAGATAAGGCAGCTAGCACTCTCAGTTTTCTCACTATAAAATGAAGGGGGAGAGAGATGATAATAACAACCACTTTCCAGAGCTGCTGGGAGGGTCAATGAGACTATAAGAATGACAGGATGGTGACTTGTCCCAGAAAAGAATCTTTTTCTACCCTATCAAAGAAAAAAAGAAAAAAAGATGATGATGATAGTAACCATAATAATCTTTCAAAATATGTTCTTTTGGAAGGAACCCAAATCATGTGAGATTAGGAATGAATAAATATTATGATTTAAAATAATAGCTAACATTTATATAATACTTTAGGTTTCTAAAGTGGTTACATATATTGTATCATTTGATTAGTTCATGAACAAATAAAAATTATTAAACATCTACTATATGCTAAATCCTGGACAGAAAAACATAAAAGCAAAAATAATTCCTGCCCTCAAGGAGTTCATATCTTAATGGAGAAGACTTAGGCAAATAGGAGAGAGTTGCCCAAGAAGAGGTTTTTGGTCCTGAAATTTACTGAGATCATGAGAGGGGTCAAAGGGAAATAGATTGACAGGAGCCATTCAGGGACAATAGTAGAGTCGATTTGTCACTGTTCATGGTTCCAGAACTGGAGAGTGGATAGGGATTGCAGGTGGAGGAAAGACACTAATATCTACATAGATGTATATATGTATATGTGAATTATATATATACACACCTAAGATTACTCTATCTTGTGTGTTCAGCACAAAAATGTATATATATATATAGACATGTATGTAAACCTGTATCATGTGCATGTATATTTATCTATTTGTATGCATGCATGACAAATTAGAGGTAGTCTCAAATGGAAGGAACTGACCCTGAAAGTTTGGATTAGACCAGGAATGGCCTCCTTCCCCTAAGTTAGAATTTGAGCTAAATCTTAATTGAAAGCCAGGAGACAAAGTTGAGGAGGGAGATCATTCCAAGCATGGGGGCACAGGCAGCGAGAAAGCACAAAGTCACACAATGTGGAATGTCCTGTTCAAGGAAGAGCATGATGACCAGTGATGCTATCTGTAGAGCATACAGAGGAAAGTTCCAAAATTTTATAATTCTGTGATGTTCACTATTCACAGAGCTGACTTCTTTGGTTTAGTGATATCTCTGTTGGAGACTTGTCATTTCTGTTTCTGAACAGAGTTAGGAGGGAGGAAGGGAAAGTGGGAATGAGCAATGTGCCCACTCATGAGGCACCAGTTAGTGCCTCCCCTGGAGTTTTTAAGGTGATTAAATACCCTCGGTTCTCTTTCTGGATTAATTTAAACTTCCTGGAGGTACCAGAAGTTGAAAAATAATTTAGGAGCTGCTGAAGCAAAGCAGAAATCAGGGGGAGTTTCCTTTCTGTCTTTATATCTGGAACACCTAGCATAGTACCTCACTCAGAATCCCAGTTTAGT